>NC_057812.1:584514565-584836507 GCF_018294505.1 Triticum aestivum
GAGTCTCTCATGTTATCGCTTTCATATACTAGTGGGAATTTTTCATTATAGAACTTGGCTTGTATATTCCAACAATGGGCCTCCTCAAGTGCCCTAGGTCTTCGTGAGCAAGCAAGTTGGATGCACACCCACTAGTTTCTTTTGTTGAGCTTTCATACATTTATAGCTCTAGTGCATCCGTTGCATGGCAATCCCTACTCCTTGCATTAACATAAATTGGTGGGCATCTCCATAGCCCATTGATTAGCCTCGTTGATGTGAGACTTTCTCCTTTTTTGTCTTCTCCACATAACCCCCCTCATTATATTCTATTCCACCCATAGTGCTATGTCCATGGCTCGCGCTCATATATTGCGTGAAAGTTTATAGGTTTGAGATTACTAAAGTATGAAACAATTGCTTGGCTTGTCATCGGGGTTGTGCATGATGAGAACATTCTTGTGTGACGAAAATGAAACATGACTAAACTATATGATTTTGTAGGGATGAACTTTCTTTGGCCATGTTATTTTCAGAAGACATAATTGCTTAGTTAGTATGCTTGAAGTATTATCATTTTTATGTCAATATGAACTTTTGTCTTGAATCTTTCAGATCTGAATATTCATACCACAATTAAGAAGAATTACATTAAAATTATGCCAAGTAGCACTCTGCATCAAAAATTCTGTTTTTATCATTTACCTACTTGAGGACGAGCAGGAATTAAGCTTGGGGATGCTTGATACGTCTCCAACGTATCTATAATTTTTGATTGCTCCATGCTATATTATCTACTGTTTTGGACTATATTGGGCTTTATTTTCCACTTTTATATTATTTTTGGGACTAACCTATTAACCGGAGGCCCAGCCCAGAATTGTTGTTTTTGCCTATTTCAGTGTTTCAGAGAAACAGAATATCAAACGGAGTCCAAACGGAATGAAACCTTCGGAAATGTGATTTTCTCATCAGATAAGATCCAGGAGACTTGGACCCTCCGTCAAGAAAGCCACGAGGCAGTCACGAGGGTGGAGGGCGCGCCCCCTGCCTCGTGGGCCCCTCGAAGCTCCACCGACGTACTTCTTCCTCCTATATATATCCACGTACCCCCAAACGATGGGGGACGGAGCCAAAAACCTAATTCCACCGCCGCAACTTTCTGTATCCACGAGATCCTATCTTGGGGCCTGTTCCGGAGCTCCGCCAGAGGGGGCATCGATCACGGAGGGCTTCTACATCACCATCCAAGCCCCTCCGATGAAGTGTGGGTAGTTTACTTCAGACCTACGGGTCCATAGTTAGTAGCTAGATGGCTTCTTCTCTCTTTTTGGATCTCAATACAATGTTCTTCCCCTCTCCCGTGGAGATCTATTCAATGTAATCTTCTTTTTGCGGTGTGTTTGTTGAGATCGATGAATTGTGGGTTTATGATCAAGTCTATCCATGAATAATATTTGAATCTTCTCTGAATTCTTTTATGTATGATTGGTTATATTTGCAAGTCTCTTCGAATTATCAGTTTGGTTTGGCCTACTAGATTGGTTTTTCTTGCCATGGGAGAAGTGCTTAGCTTTGGGTTCGATCTTGCGGTGTCCTTTCCCAGTGACAGAAGGGGAAGCAAGGCACGTATTGTATCATTGCCATCGAGGATAACAAGATGGGGTTTTTATCATATTGCATGAAACTATCCCTCTACATCATGTCATCTTGCTTAAGGCGTTACTCTGTTTTTAACTTAATACTCTAGATGCATGCTGGATAGCGGTCGATGAGTGGAGTAATAGTAGTAGATGCATGCAGGAGTCGGTCTACTTGTCTATAACTATGCTCAATTCTGTCAATTGCTCAATAGTAATTTGTTCACCCACCGTAGAATACTTATGCTCTTGAGAGAAGCCACTGGTGAAACCTATGGCCCCCGGGTCTCTTTCTCATCATATCAATCTCCATCACTTTATTATTGCTTTGCTTTTACTTTTTACTTTGCATCTCTATACCAAAAATACCAAAAATATTATTTATCATCTCTATCTGATCTCACTTTCGTTAGTGACCGTGAAGGGATTGACAACCGCTAAGCGCGTTGGTTGCGTTGAGCTATTGTTTTTGTGTAGGTACGAGGGACTCGCGCGTAGCCTCCTACTGGATTGATACCTTGGTTCTCAAAAACTGAGTGAAATACTTACGCTACTTTGCTGCATCATCATCTCCTCTTCGGGGAAATCCAACACAGTGCTCAAGAGGTAGCAGGTCCCGATTGGTGCCACCAACCGGGACTAAAGGGGGGCATTGGAACCGGTTCGTGGCACCAACCGGTACGAATGCCCCCCTTTGGTACCGGTTGGTGCCACGAATCGGGACCAAAGGCCGCCGCTTCCCACCTTTTGGGCTGCCGAAAACTGACCTTTGGTCCCGGTTCGTGGCACCAACCGGGAATAAAGGGGGGCATTAGTCCCAGTTGTTGCCACGAACCGGAACCAATGCTCTGGGTATATAAGCTGGGCTTGTCCCCGCCCTCCGCCCCCGAGCCGCCCCCCGTCGCCGTCGCCCTCTGCCGCCCTCGAGCTGCCCCCGTCGCTGTCGTCGTCGCCCTCCGCCCCCCGCCGTCGCCCTCCACCGTCGCCCTCCGCCCCCCATCACCGTCATCGTCGCCCTCCGCCCCCCCCCCGCCGCCGCCGTCGCCCTCGCCGGCCGCCCCCGATGTGAGCCCCTTTTTTCATATATGTATTAATTTTTTTATTTAGATTAATGTTAGTAGATATCGATTTTAGTTTAGTGCATTTTAGGTTAGTGTAGAGGAAAAAGGAAAATAAGGAAAAGGAAGAAAAGATGAAGAAGGAAGAAGGAAGAAGAAGAAGAAAAAGAAGCAGGAGAGGAAGAAGGAGAAGAAGAGGAGAGGAAGAAGAGGAAAAAAGAGGAGAAGAAGAAAGGAATAAAGGAGAAGAAGAAAAAATAGAATACCTTTCTTCTTCTCCTCTTTTTTTGTTCTTTTTTTCTTTTATCTTCTTCTCTATTAATCCTTTCTTCTTCTCCTCTTTTTCTTCTTCTTCCGGACACCACGGAGGTGGTTAATTAGTAGTTGAAGTAGTTAAACTAGTTTATTTATAGTAAATGCTTAATTAGTAGTTGAACTAGTTGATTTAATAAAACTACTTTATTTATAGTAAGTGCTTAATTAATTAGTAGTTGAACTAGTTGATTTAATAAAACTACTTTATTTTACTATATATAGAAGTAGTTTATTTTTAGTAAGTACTACTTTATTCTATTTATAGTAAGTGATTAGTAGTTGAACTACTTGATTTAATAAAACTAGTTTATTTTACTATAGTAGTAGTTTATTTTTAGCAAGAAAATTAATAGAACTAGTTTATTTTTTTAGTTAAAGCAATTATTCCCGCATCAACGTCGACGATGCCTATCCCGCATCCTCGTCGTCGACTCAGCGGAGGAGGCCGGCTTGATCAGAGGGGCCATGTCCGGGACTGGGCCCCGCCAGGATGGTTTTGGGATGTGCTACCTTCCGAGGGGCGTAGGTTGGTGAGGAGCCAGCCCGTCGTTGACCCGATCCTTGTTTGGTGGCGGCCGCGTGGGCCAGTGACTGTGCCGAGGCTTCCGGACACCGCGGAGGTGGTATGTTACCGTGTCAGCGAGGAGGACGAGCACGTCCGTCGCTACATGGTTGCGTTGGAGGGCAGGTCCGACAATACCTGGCAGGTTCTTCAGGGATCTCACTAGAGCGATCATGTGATGGTTCCTTCTCTTTGGGTGTCCACCGCCCGTGCCGATACCCGTCGGGCGCTACGGTTCTAGCTGTACTAGCGATGTTATATGTATGACAGTATTCGAGGTGTATTAGTGATAATATTCGACGATGTACGGACGCAAGAGATGATGTAGTTTTGCTTATAATTGAATGCATCCTAATTTGAATACTACTTTATTTTGCGATTTGATTTTTCTTATTGAATGCTCAAACTGGAAAACTACTCCTACTTTGAATGCTAAAAATGGAGAGCACTATGCAAGGCGTATGCATATGATTAGTTGATAGCTTATAGGGTTTTTGTTTTCACGGAAATCTAGGAGCCCCCCTCCATCATCCCCGCCGTCGTCCCCGTCACCGACCCCCTCCGACCTCGAGGTGAGACCAGCCAAATCCCTTTTTAGAAAGATAATTAAACGATATTTCGGGTTGACTTTAAGTCTATCGAGTCTCCACCATATATGAGAGGACAAAGAAGCCCGACTGTTGTCGTGGGGGTCGTTTCTCCTTGTTCTCTGGGTGCTAGACCTTTGTTATGCACTAGGGGAAGAAGGAGTAACGACCATCACCGACGGTCGCAAATGTCAGAGAGGAATCAGTGAGGGAGAGTTTCACCATATATATATATGAGAGGACGAAGAATCCCGACAATTGTCGTGGGGGTCATTTCTCCTTCTTCTCCAGGTGCTAGACCTTTGTTATGCACTAGGGGAAGAAGGAGTAACGACCATCACCGACGGTCGCAAATGTCAGAGAGGAATCAGTGAGGGAGAGTTCCACCACATATATATGAGAGGACGAAGAATCCCGACTGTTGTCGTGGGGGTCGCTTCTCCTTCGTTACCGTGTGCTAGACATTTTGGTGTAATGCACTCGGGGACGAAGTGAGGAGCGACCATCACCGAGAGTCGAATATATACACCACGTGAGCTGAGAGTTTTCAAGAAAAGACTCGACAGACCGATAGTCAGCCCATGATGAATAATAATGATCTAATTTAGTTTTTGTAGTACATATATTTAATTGTACAAGTTTAATCTTTGAATTGTGAACGTAGGAAATGTCGTCATCAGACGACGAAAGTCTCCTGGGGGAGTGCAGCTGGTGCCACGATGATTGAGGTCTGTGCGATAGGCCTCACCTGGACGATGATCGGCGCTTCAACATTAAGCTCGAGGAGACCTTCGATGTTGAAACGGTATGCAAGGACGACAAGTGTTTTCTCGTAATTAAGCATTACTACAACTATTTCAACGTGTAATTTTCATCTTTTACAATTCGAGTAGCTTCTCCCATGCCATGCAAGGCGCTATGTCTTGGAGAGGATGGGTTTTGAAGACCATGGAAGTTTTGAAACAAAGAAAATTCACCTAAGGACTCATCATGATGCGGATTTTGAAGTAAAGTTGTACAATTCTGAGAGCGTAACCCATTCTGGTTGCAAAAAATGGGAAGCACTTTGCAAGATGTATGGTTTTGATGAGGGTATGCTTGTCACCATGGATCTTGGTGATCTTGAAATCGAGCAAGACAATTTGGAGATTTGGGTCCTTGTTGATATGCCTCCAATTCTACCGCTATGTGAGTTTCTCAAACATAGTTATTAGCTAATTTATATTGTTTATTTCAAAATAGTTGACAGCTTACTTCCATTGACAGCTTATTTTCATTCTTCAAAGAATGTGCGGGAGATGGTAAACAAAACCCACTACACCAATGGCTCCGAATTAACTTACAAGGAGAAAAATCATCTGGTCGGATTTTGTACTGACATTGAGAATTACAATATCTACAATCAAACTCCTCAACATTATGGTCAATACGTGCCACTAGTGCATGTGTTGAACTACGGTAACTACCATGGAGATACCCTGGTAAGATTTTTTACTATTATGACATCCGTGCATCTTTTGCATACTTCTAAAACTAGTACATAATTGCTAACTATGAAGTTATTACTATGTTTTTCAACAGATAATCCCAGAGAATTGTGTGACTCATTTGATGTATCAGAAAGGTAGCCTTAATGTTTTGAACATACAGCCAGGTCATCCTACGAATCTCAATTGTCCATACCGGATTTCTAAAAGGAATGGAGGCATGCAAATCAAAGGATGGAAAAAATATATGGATAGTCGTAAGGAGGTTCTTGGAAGCAAAAGGAAGCGAAGCGCAAGAATTGAAGACAGGATGATCTCCATTCTCCATAATGGAGAGTCAGGGTCTATATTGTTTTATGCTATTTTACCTTAAAGAGGGTATTTAGGTCCTACCTAATACCGATGATCATGTGCTAAGAACAATTAAGTAGGGCTAGTTCGATGACTATGATGATGATGATCGTATGACTTGTTATTAATAATGAGTAGAAGTTGTATGATGATGATTAGTAGACTTGTTATTATATATGATGCGAGCATGAAGAGTTATTATATATCAGCGAGTGAAATGAACATGGATTGGATTGAAAGGAAGGCAACATGCATGTGGTGCATGTCGAAAGTGAAGGAAATATGCCCTAGAGGCAATAATAAAGTTATTATTTATTTCCTTATATCATGATAAATGTTTATTATTCATGCTAGAATTGTATTAACCGGAAACATAATACATGTGTGAATACATAGACAAACAATATGTCACTAGTATGCCTCTACTTGACTAGCTCGTTGAATCAAAGATGGTTAAGTTTCCTAGCCATAGACATGAGTTGTCATTTGATTAACGGGGTCACATCATTAGAGAATGATGTGATTGACTTGACCCATTTCGTTAGCATAACACTTGATCGTTTAGTTTGTTGTTATAGCTTTCTTCGTGACTTATACATGTTCCTATGACTATGAGATTATGCAACTCCTGTTTACCGGAGGAACACTTTGTGTGCTACCAAACGTCACAACATAACTGGGTGATTATAAAGGTGCTCTACAGGTGTCTCCGAAGGTACTTGTTGGGTTGGCGTATTTTGAGATTAGGATTTGTCACTCCGATTGTCGGAGAGGTATCTCTGGGCCCACTCGGTAATGCACATCACTATAAGCCTTGCAAGCATAGCAACTAATGAGTTAGTTGTGGGATGATGTGTTATGGAACGAGTAAAGAGACTTGCCGGTAACGAGATTGAACTAGGTATTGAGATACCGACGATCGAATCTCGGGCAAGTAACATACCGATGACAAAGGGAACAACGTATGTTGTTATGCGGTTTGACCGATAAAGATCTTCGTAGAATATGTAGGAGCCAATATGAGCATCCAGGTTCTGCTATTGGTTATTGACCGGAGACGTGTCTCGGTCATGTCTACATAGTTCTCGAACCCGTAGGGTCCGCACGCTTAAAGTTCGATGACGGTTATATTATGAGTTTATGTGTTTTGATGTACCGAAGGAGTTCGGAGTCCCGGATGAGATCGGGGACATGACGAGGAGTCTCGAAATGGTGTAGACGTAAATATCGATATATTGGACGACTATATTCGGACATCGGAAAGTTCTGAGTGATTCGGGTATTTTTGGGAGTATCGGGGAGTTACGTGAATTCATATTGGGCCTTAATGGGCCATACGGGAAAGGAGAGAAAGGCCTCAAAGGGTGGCCGCACCCCTCCCCATGGGCTGGTCCGAATTGGACTAGGGAGGGGGGCACCCCCTTCCTTCCTTATCTTTTTCCCTTCCCTTTCCTTCCCTCCTACTCCTACTACATGGAAGGGCTCCTAGTTCTACTAGGAAAAGGGGAATCCTACTCCCGGTGGGAGTAGGACTCCCCTAGGGTGCGCCATAGAGAGGCCCGGCCCTCCCCCTCCTCCACTCCTTTATATACGGGGGCAGGGGGCACCCCAAAGACACAACAATTGATCTCTTGATCTCTTAGCCGTGTGCAGTGCCCCCCTCCACCATAATCCACCTCGATCATATCGTAGTGGTGCTTAGGCGAAGCCCTACGTCGGTAGAACATCATCATCGTCACCACGCCTTCGTGCTGACGAAACTCTCCCTCAACACTCGACTGGATCGGAGTTCGAGGGACGTCATCGAGTTGAACATGTGCAGAACTCGGAGGTGCCGTGTGTTTGGTACTTGATCGGTCGGATCGTGAAGACGTACGACTACATCAACCGCGTTGTGCTAACGCTTCCGCTTTTGGTCTACGAGGGTACGTGGACAACACTCTCCCCTCTCGTTGCTATGCATCACCATGATCTTGCGCGTGCGTAGGATTTTTTTTGAAATTACTATGTTCCCCAACAGAAAGTAGTACAATCCAAACTTGATCAAGTTAGGATTAGTATTACTTTCGACATGCACCACATGTTGCCTCACTTCAATCTAAGTCATGTTTAGGCATAACAGTAGCAGTAGCACGGAGATAAGAAAGGACACATCTCTCTATTAGCTACCTATACCAACCTAAATTAACCCCCAAAACCCCTAAACCACCTCCTTTAAAAAAAGCAGCCCCTGAAATGCTGACGCGTGGAAGCTTATTGGTCCCAGTTGGTGCTACCAACCGGGACCAAAGGCCCTCGTGCCTGGACTCGCTGGAGCGGCCAGGTGGAGGCCCATCTGTCCCGGTTAGTATAAGAACCGGGACTAAAGGCTTAGGGCATTACTAACGACCCTTTAGTCCCGGTTCCCCAACCGGGACATATGGGCCTTATGAACCGGGACAAATGGCTCTTTTTCTACTAGTGAATGGAGTTAATGACACGGCGATCGTACTGATTCCAAACATACCCCATCCTAAGGAACTAAAGGACTTCAGACCAATTAGCCTGTGTAATGTGGTGTATAAGGTTGTTTCTAAATGCATGGTAAACAGATTACGACCTCTCCTGGCTGGACTCATTTCGGAAAATCAAAGCGCTTTTATTCCAGGGAGGCTCATATCTGACAATTCCATCATTGCCTTTGAGTGTATTCATCATATCCAGGAAGCAAAAAACAATTCTCCCGCCTTATGTGCATATACGCTTGATCTATCCAAGGCCTATGATTGGGTGGATTGGGAGTTTTTGGAGAAGGCTTTAGCTAAATGGGGCTTTTCTCAGACATGGATCTCTCGTGTGATGGCATGTGTGTCTTCGGTGAAATATCCGGTAAAATTTAATGGCAAGTTATTGGAGGCGTTCACCCCCTCTAGGGGGCTCCTCAAGGTAATCTGTTGTCCCCCTTTCTCTTCCTTTTTGTAGTTGATGCCCTTTCTTCTCTCATAAAGAAGGCTACAAGGGAGGATGATCTTCAGGGGGTCAAAATCAGCAGAAGTGCTCCAGAGATTTCTCATCTTCTATTTGCAGACGACTCTCTCCTGTTCTTCCATGTGACAGAGCAGCAGGCAACTTTGGTAAAAGGTTTGTTGAACACGTATGCGTCAGCGACGGGACAACTGATCAATCCGTCCAAGTGTTCTATCCTCTTCTCGAATCATTGCCAGCCTAATGTTATACAGGAGGTAAAGAATGTGTTGGAGATTACTCAGGAGGTTTTTGAACCAAAATTCTTGGGCTTGCCGGTCCCTGAAGGAAGAATGCACAAAGATAGATTTGAAACTACTCAAGATCGGTTGCGGAAGAGGCTTGTGAAAGCACAAGTGCTCCCTAGGTGGTTTTGGTAATTAATGACAACATATCTCTTGTTGGACTAACGTTTCTATCTAGTATGTTTCAGATAAGTTCAACAATGGAGTGGCATGGACTAAAGGTTGTGGGAAATTCTCCAAGATGCTAAGGACAAAGGATTGGCTAAAGCTTAAAGCTCAAGACTCTTCATTTTACATTTTAGTGATCCAAGATCACATTGAGTTCATAGGAAAAGCCAATACTATCAAGGAGGGATGATGTGTTGCTTAATGAGCCTCTTGCTTCAAGTGCTTAATGATATGCTCCAAAATCCTTAGCTACTTTCCCACTTCCACATATGACCTAAACCTAAGCCAAACTCGGACCTACCGATTATTTCTATCCGGCGCCACCGAGTTTCACTTGTCATAGCCATTGCCAAACCCTAATCAATTCGGTCTCACCGATGGGATCTCGGTCTCACCGAGATGGGCTTGCAAACTCTCTGTTACCTACTGCAATATTTTCGGTCCCACCGAGATATGCAATTGGCCCCACCGAGTTTGCTTGGCCAACTCTCTGTTTCACTTATTACCCAACTTGGTCCCACCGAGTTTGAGTAATCGGTCAAACCGAGTTTTGGATTTACCCTAACCCTAGCACATCGGTCCCACCGAGTTGATCCAGTCGGTCCCACCGAAAATCTCTAACGGTCACTAGGTTTACTATTTCGGTCCGACCGAGTTTGTTGATTCGGTCCCACCGAGATTTGTAAATTGTGTGTAACGGTTGGATTTTGTGTGGAGGCTATATATACCCCTCCACCTCCTCTTCACTCGTGGAGAGAGCCATCAGAACACATCTACACTTCCAACTCATATGTTCTGAGAGAGAACCACCTACTCATGTGTTGAGGCCAAGATATTCCATTCCTACCATATGAATCTTGATCTCTATCCTTCCCCAAGTTGCTTTCCACTCAAATCTTCTTTCCACCAAATCCAAATCCTGTGAGAGAGAGGTGAGTGTTGGGGAGACTATCATTTGAAGCACAAGAGCAAGGAGTTCATCATCAACACACCATTTATTACTTCTTGGAGAGTGGTATCTCCTAGATTGGCTAGGTGTCACTTGGGAGCCTCCGACAAGATTGTGGAGTTGAACCAAGGAGTTTGTAAGGGCAAGGAGATCGCCTACTTCGTGAAGATCTACCGCTAGTGATGCAAGTCCTTCATGGGCGATGGCCATGGTGGGATAGACAAGGTTGCTTCTTCGTGGACCCTTCGCGGGTGGAGCCCTCCTGAACTCGCGCAACCGTTACCCTTCGTGGGTTGAAGTCTCCATCAGCGTGGATGTAGGATAGCACCACCTATCCGAACCACGGGAAAAACATCCGTGTCTCCAATTGCATTTGAATTCTCCAAACCCTTCCCTTTACATTCTTGCAAGTTGCATGCTTTACTTTCCGCTGCCTATATACTCTTTGCATGCTTGCTTGATATGTATTGTGAATGTTGAAATTGTGCCTAAACTCCACTTAAACCAAAAAAGCTTTAAAAACTGCAACTTTAGCATTAAGTGTCTAATCACCCCCCTCTAGACACATCTACTTCAAGGTCCTACAAGTGGTATCAGAGCTTTGGTCTCCATTGCCTTGGTTTAATCACCATTGGAGGAAGATGGATGTGTCTACTTTAGGGAGACTTAGACATAGAGTGCCTATTCTTGATGGAGAGTATTTTCATGAGTGGAAAAATGAGATGCTTGTAATTTTCAATCAATATCATTTGAACAAGTATATTGCTAGCCCTTGTGCACCTCATATTGACCCTTTTCATCCTACCCTATATGAAGATATTGACATAATTCGCAATCTTAGAACTATTGAGCTTATCATTAGAGGATTGCCCAAAAAATTGATTGCTAGTTTGCCTACTCTTAATTGTGCCTATACTATATGGAAATTTCTTGAGGAACAATTTCCCGATCATTCCTTGAAAAATTTGGATGAAATTCTCCATAAATCTATTGCCTTGAGTAAGATGAACTCTAGTGATCCTAGTTTTGGTGATTGTCTATTTGAGCTTACCAATCTCAAGCGTGCTAAAGGAGATGTTGGAATCATTATATCCGAAGCTATAAGAATTCATAAAGGTGACCACTTTGATGATCATTTATCTAATGAATTACCCTCTCTAGGAAATGATGAGTCACAAGATCATGGTGAACATGGATACTATGATGATGATGATGATAGTGACTTCGATCTTGATGATGCAATGAGACATTTTGGTCTTATGGCAAATCTTCGGGGATATGTGTCAGGAGGAAAGGAATGGGTTCTTGATAGTGGATGTACTGATCATATGACCGGAGATGAAGAGATGTTCCGTGAGCTTGCTGAAAATGATGACCCTCAAAAATATGTCACCTTTGGTGATAATTCAAAGGGTAAAGTGGTTGGCCTTGGTAAGGTGGCCATCTCACATGATAGTTCCATTCAAAATGTCATGCTCGTTGAATCTCTCGGCTACAACTTACTTTCAGTATCTAGACTTGCTGATTTCGGTTTGAATGTCCTACTTACTGAGGTAGATTGCCAAGTGTTTCGTCGAGACAATCATAAAATGGTCTTTACCGGTATACGTAGAGGTGATCTTTACATTGTCGATTTCTCTAAAAAGGCACAACCTAAAACTTGCTTTATTGCTAAATCCTCAAAAGGTTGGTTGTGGCATGGACGACTAGGTCACGTTGGCATGAGAAACCTTGACAAGCTTATTAAAGGAAATCATATCCTTGGAGTTAACGATGTCATATTTGATAAGGATAGACTTTGTAGTGCTTGTCAAGCAGGTAAACAGGTTGGAGGAAGGCATCCCGTGAAGAACATCATGACCACAAGGAGGCCACTCGAGCTACTTCATATGGATCTTTTTGGTCCCAACGCCTACAAGAGTCTCGGTGGAAATTCTTTTGGTCTAGATATAGTTGATGATTTTTCAAGATTTACGTGGGTGTTCTTTCTTGATGACAAGTCGCAGGTCCAGAAGATCTTCAAAAACTTCGCTAGGAAGGCCCAAAATCAGTTTGACGTGAAGATCAAGAAGGTTCGGAGTGACAACGGAACGGAGTTCAAGAATGCAAATGTGGACACCTTTCTTAACGAAGAAGGGATTTCACACGAGTTCTCGGCTACGTACACACCTCAACAAAATGGAGTTATTGAGAGGAAGAACCGGACGCTCATCGAAATGGCGAGAACGATGCTTGATGAGTACAAGACGCCGAAGCACTTTTGGGCAGAAGTGGTTGAGACAGCTTGTCATGCAACAAATCGCTTGTATCTTCACAAGCTACTCGGCAAGACGACATACGAGCTCCTCACCGGAGACAAAGACCCTTCAGAAGCAATCCAAGACTTGTCTATTGGCAAAATTCGTCCAACGGAGGTGAAGGAGAGTACCTCGTCCGTCCAAGTGGAAGCTTCTACTTCACGACAAGGTGAACCAAGAATTGATACAGAAGCATCCACAAGTGGGACACACCAAGATGAAGAAGACAAGGAAATGCATCAAGACGAACATCAACAACCTCCTTCTCCACCACGACAAGAGAACGACAACGTCAACAATGAAGAAGGCCAAGAAGAAGAACAAGATGAAGAAGATGTTCAACAAAGACCCAAGCAAAAGCTCTCACGAGTTCGAGCAAGAATTTCCAAAGATCATCCCGTCAAGCAAATCTACAATGATATTCAAACCGGGAGAATCACTCGCTCAAAAACTCGTTTAGCTAACTTTTGTGAAAACTATTCATTCATCTCTAGCATTGAACCTATGAAGGTTGAAGAAGCATTGGAAGATCCGGATTGGATAAATGCTATGCATGAAGAGCTACACAACTTTGAGAGAAACCAAGTTTGGACATTGGTTGAGAAGCCCGACAACAACCATAACATCATTGGTACCAAATGGGTGTTTCGCAACAAGCAAGATGAAGATGGGCAAGTGGTTCGCAACAAAGCACGTCTCGTCGCCCAAAGGTACACACAAGTCGAAGGTATGGACTATGGTGAGACATATGCTCCCGTTGCTAGACTTGAGTCCATTGGCATCTTACTTGCCTATGCTAATCACCATAATATCACCTTGTACCAAATGGACATTAAAAGTGCTTTTCTAAATGGTGAAATAGAGGAGGAAGTTTATGTCAAACAACCTCCCGGCTTTATCAATCCCAAGAAACCAAATCATGTTTACAAACTTCACAAAGCTCTTTATGGTCTTAAACAAGCTCCTAGAGCATGGTATAAATGCTTGACCAAGTTCCTTATTGCAAGTGGTTTTGAAATTGGTAAAATTGATTCTACTCTTTTTACTAAAAGGGTTAATGGAGAACTATTTGTATGCCAAATTTATGTTGATGATATCATATTTGGTTCAACTAACCCTCTCTTTAGTGAAAAGTTTGGAAAGCTAATGTCAGAGAAGTTTGAGATGTCTATGATGAGTGAACTCAAATTCTTTCTCAATTTGCAAATCAAGCAAACTAAGGAAGGTACATTTGTCTCTCAAACGAAGTACACCAAGGACTTATTCAAGAAGTTCAATATGCAAGAATGCAAAGGTATGCCTACACCCATGCCTACTAGTGGACATCTTGATTTTACCAAAGATGGTGAACCGGTTGATCAAAAGGTTTATCGCTCTATGATTGGTTCCTTGTTATACCTATGTGCTTCACGTCCCGACATTATGCTAAGTGTGTGCATGTGTGCACGTTATCAAGCTGCTCCTAAAGAATGTCATCTTAAGGCCGTGAAAAGGATAGTGAGATACTTAATTCATACACCAAACTTTGGCATTTGGTATCCTAAGAGGTCTTCTTTTGATCTTGTTGGCTATTCCGACTCGGATTATGCCGGAGACAAGGTTGATAGAAAGTCCACTTCGGGTACTTGTTAATTTCTTGGTAGATCTTTTGTGTCTTGGTCTTCCAAGAAACAAAACTCAGTATCCTTATCCACCGCCGAAGCGGAATACATTGCCGCTGGTTCATGTTGTGCTCAATTACTTTGGATGACCCAAACTCTTAAAGATTATGGGATCTATGTGAAACATGTTCCACTGCTTTGTGACAATGAAAGTGCTATCAAAATTGGTCATAATCCTGTACAACATTCTCGAACTAAGCATATTGAAGTTCGTCATCATTTCATTCGAGACCATGTTGCTAAGGGTGATATTGATCTTAAGCGTGTTCGCACCGATAAGCAATTAGCGGATATATTTACTAAACCTCTTGATGAGAAAGTATTTTGCAGGTTGAGAGGTGAATTGAACATTATTGATGCTTCGAACTTGGAGTAGGAACTCCATTGGATACATGCAAGACATGAGCTTATGACTAATCCATGATATATCTCTTATGATGACTATCTTATGTCTTGGATATATTTGTACCTTGCATGTTGTCTAACCCATGTAGGTGCTTGGTTGAATCTAATTCCATGAGATTGCGACTCACTCACATCTTGAGCAATCTCTACATCACCGAGTCTCTACACAATGGTGGTTGAAGACAAGGAAGCACAAAACCATTCAAACATATCATTTGACAAATTCTATGTTGAGCTTCATGATTGTCATTTTTGGATACACAAGTGCTCTTCCTTGCAAGAACTAACCCATGTAGGTAGATGAACTCAAACTCCAAGTGGTGCTCCCAACTCTTGATGAGCTACATCAACCTTGAGCACCCACACAAGTTCAACTACATGAGAAAGACCCACACCACCACCCAACGTACGTTATTCCATCTTAGAGAAGCTTTACTCCAAGACATGAGTCAAAGCAACTCAACAAGATGTGAATACATCAAGATGCTTAAACGAAAAATGGTAACCCCATTTTGAGCTTAAACGATGAGTATGACCTATGATCAAGTGTTCTCACTTGACTCCTAAGTCAATATACTCTAACATAGGTGACTATGTCACCGCCCAACTCTAGATGAAGTTCTCTTGTGTTCTTCATCTAGATCTTTCAGTTTCTTCTCTTTTCTTTTTGTTTTTGTTCTGCATTTTCTGCATTCAATTCATTGCAAATCTTTGTGAGATCCTACATGTTTAGTGAGCTGAGGTGACAAGTGTTTTTCTCTGTGTTGAACTCAGTTTCACCGACTTGTAGTTTTCGGTCCAACCGAATCTTTTCGGTACCACCGAAACATGCCACTCGGTGCCACCGACTTCGCAACAGGAAAAATAGTTTGCCACTTGTTCTATATTTCTTCTGATCCAGCTCCACTCAATGAATCTTGTCCACTACAAGCATCACAGTTTTATCCATTGCTTTGTGCTGAGTCTCAAGGACCAAACCTATACGACGGATTCCAGAAAGCCCTTCTTGGAAATTGATGTCAAAGGGGGAGAGAGAGATCACATCAAAGCTTATCACCTACAAGGGAGAAAGTATTAAGGGGGAGAAAGAGATTTCCAGGGGAGAGAATACTCAAGGATCCCAGATGCTTGATGTTCAAGAGGAGAGATGTCACATGTCTTTTTGGGGGAAAGACATGTTCATATGTGCTTATTTGCATTAAGTTCTATCCATTTGTATCTTTCAGCTCTGATTTTCTGTTCCCTATCTTCTCCCAATATCCCATGAAAGATTCAGGGGGAGCAAGACACCTAAGGGAAAGAAATCAGTCAAATTCATTGCATATCTTTACTCTTGGGGACATGTTGAATCCATTGTGGTACCTTGTACTCACTCTCTACATGTCATCCCAGTCTTGGTACTCTTGTGGCTTCTTTGGTTCGCTCTGGCTAGTGGAGGTACCTGTGTTATCTAACCTTGTTTGTGCAGGTTCATTCCATCCTAAGCCAGCTAAAGACTACAAGGTAAGTGTATGCATCAAAATCATGAGTATGAGGAATTCTTGCTTATGTACATACTGTTTGCAAGAAGGACTGATGAGCATGAAGGTATTTTTCTTGATAATCTTTTGCTCTGATGCATATGGCTAAGATACATGTAACACATTGCCTACTTTGTCATGGTTATGCTCTCACATGCCTCTATATTTCACATTTACATGAGTGCATACATGTAGGGGGAGCCTATGCTTGTTACATGTCCTTCCAAAGCTTTACTTGCTGTTCTTTATATCTTTATCTAAAGCTTTGATGTATGTTGCCATCAATTACCAAAAAGGGGGAGATTGAAAGCACAAGTGCTCCCTAGGTGGTTTTGGTAATTAATAACAACATATCTCTTGTTGGACTAACGTTTCTATCTAGTATGTTTCAGATAAGTTCAACAATGGAGTGGCATGGACTAAAGGTTGTGGGAAATTCTCCAAGATGCTAAGGACAAAGGATTGGCTAAAGCTTAAAGCTCAAGACTCTTCATTTTACATTTTAGTGATCCAAGATCACATTGAGTCCATAGGAAAAGCCAATACTATCAAGGAGGGATGAGGTGTTGCTTAATGAGCCTCTTGCTTCAAGTGCTTAATGATATGCTCCAAAATCCTCAGCTACTTTCCCACTTCCACATATGACCTAAACTTAAGCCAAACTCGGACCTACCGATTATTTCTATCCGGCGCCACCGAGTTTCACTTGTCATAGCCATTGCCAAACCCTAATCAATTCGGTTTCACCGATGGGATCTCGGTCTCACCGAGATGGGCTTGCAAACTCTCTATTACCTACTGCAATATTTTCGGTCCCACCGAGATATGCAATTGGCCCCACCGAGTTTGCTTGGCCAACTCTCTGTTTCACTTATTACCCAACTTGGTCCCACCGAGTTTGAGTAATCGGTCAAACCGAGTTTTGGATTTACCCTAACCCTAGCACATCGGTCCCACCGAGTTGATCCAGTCGGTCCCACCGAAAATCTCTAACGGTCACTAGGTTTACTATTTCGGTCCGACCGAGTTTGTTGATTCGGTTCCATCGAGATTTGTAAATTGTGTGTAACGGTTGGATTTTGTGTGGAGGCTATATATACCCCTCCACCTCCTCTTCACTCGTGGAGAGAGCCATCAGAACACATCTACACTTCCAACTCATATGTTCTGAGAGAGAACCACCTACTCATGTGTTGAGGCCAAGATATTCCATTCCTACCATATGAATCTTGATCTCTAGCCTTCCCCAAGTTGCTTTCCACTCAAATCTTCTTTCCACCAAATCCAAATCCTGTGAGAGAGAGTTGAGTGTTGGGGAGACTATCATTTGAAGCACAAGAGCAAGGAGTTCATCATCAACACACCATTTGTTACTTCTTGGAGAGTGGTGTCTCCTAGATTGGCTAGGTGTCACTTGGGAGCCTCCGACAAGATTGTGGAGTTGAACCAAGGAGTTTGTAAGGGCAAGGAGATCGCCTACTTCTTGAAGATCTACCGCTAGTGAGGCAAGTCCTTCGTGGGCGATGGCCATGGTGGGATAGACAAGGTTGCTTCTTCATGGACCCTTTGTGGGTGGAGCCCTCCGTGGACTCGCGCAACCGTTACCCTTCGTGGGTTGAAGTCTCCATCAACGTGGATGTAGGATAGCACCACCTATCCGAACCACGGGAAAAACATCCGTGTCTCCAATTGCATTTGAATTCTCCAAACCCTTCCCTTTACATTCTTGCAAGTTGCATGCTTTACTTTCCGCTGCCTATATACTCTTTGCATGCTTGCTTGATATGTATTGTGAATGTTGAAATTGTGCCTAAACTCCACTTAAACCGAAAAAGCTTAAAAAACTGTAACTTTAGCATTAAGTGTCTAATCACCCCCCCCCCTCTAGACACATCTACTTCAAGGTCCTACAGCTTGTGGATTGGAGTGAGCAATATATGTCCTCAGGCAATAAAGAGATTCTCATCAAGGCCGTTGCCCAGACCATTCCTACTTATGTGATGAGCGTGTTCAAGCTTCCTGCATCGGTTTGCGATGAACTTACACATATGATTCGCCAATACTGGTGGGGCGTTGAGAAGGGAAAAAGGAAGATGGCATGGATGAGCTGGGATAAGTTGAGGCTCCCTAAATCCATGGGGGGTATGGGCTTCCGCGACATGAGATCGTACAATCAAGCTCTGTTAGCCAAACAAGCATGGAGGCTTCTGGATTCCCCCGAGAGTTTGTGCTCAAGATTATTAAAGGCTAAGTATTACCCACATGGCCAGTTATTGGACACTGTCTTCCCAAACAGTGGTTCAGAGGTGTGGAAGGGAATGTTATATGGTCTTGAGCTGGTTAAGAAAGGGGCAATTTGGCGTGTGGGAAATGGTGCTTCGGTATGTACCTGGAGGTATCCTTGGATCCCGAGACCTAACTCGTTCCGGCCAATTACTCCTAAAGGGAACTGCAGACTAAATCGAGTGTGGGAATTCTTGGATGATAACGGTGCTTGGAGAGTAGACAACCTGAATGAGTTTTTCTGGCCTATGGATGTGGTGCATATTCTGAAAATCAGAACTTCTCCCCGGTAGCGTGGTGATTTTCTGTCCCGGTTCCCGGAAAAAAGCGGGCTGTTTTCGGTAAAGAGTGCTTACAGGATTGCAACTCAGGAACACAACATTGTCTTTGTCAACAGTTCATCCAGTACTAATCCGGACGGGGAGCGCTCTTTGTGGAACTTCGTCTGGAAATCTGATGTATCACAAAAAATGAAGATTACCACTTGGAGGATTGTTACAGGTGCACTAGCTACACAAAAGTGCAAACAGTTTAGGCACTTATCAACGAGATCGACATGCGCTCTTTGTGGTGTTGAGGAAGAGAGCACGTACCATGCGCTGGTAGCATGTACGCATGCAAGAATCCTCTAGGTGAACATGCGTCGTCGATGGCCATTACCAGCTGATGATATGCTTCTTGATTCTGGAAAGGAATGGCTACTGTCCTTGTTGAGCAAGTGCACTGTAGATGTCAGGGATATGCTAATTATGTTGGTGTCGAGGATTTGGCAGATGCGCAATGATTTGATGCATGGAAAAGATAGTACGCCAGCTCTCTCCAATGTTGAGTACTTGGACAGTTACTATAAATCGATCAAACTGGCTGGAAGGTACTCAACTGAAGAGATTATAAAAGGCAAGATGCCTATCCTAGAGGCTACACCCAACACGAGTGTCGACCGGCCCCCCACAACTCCATGGCCGGCGCCTGCAGCTGGGATGGCGGCGCTTTCGGTGGATGGATCCTTCCAACAAGATGACGGTTCTGCGGCAGCTGGTATGGTTCTAAGGAACCCTGATGGTACAATCCTTTTCGCAGCTTATTGTTTTATATTCCACTGCAACGATTCGCTGGAGGCGGAACTACATGCGTTGACGCAAGGCATGGCTTTAGCTATACAACACTCGGACCTTCCAGTAGTGGTGCAGTCGGACTCCTTGAAGGCTTTGTCCGGTCTTTTCAATAATGCTCTGTGTAGATCAGCTTATGACCACCTTGTGTTGGAGATCAAGGACTTGTTAGGTACTAGGGAGTTTTTTCCTCTGAAGATTAACCCCTCTCAGAATAGAGTTGCCATCGACTGGCTCATTATAACCGCACGGAGCGAACTACTGTTGTGTGCTTGGGCTCAGTATCACCGTGTATTGAGGATTTGTGGCCTCAACACTGTAACTCTATCATCATACAATAAAACTCCCTTCACCCTCGAAAGAAAAAATAGACATTAATTAATTAATTATAACTAACTAATTCGCAGTGGCTCCATCGTCTTGACGTAGGCAAACGTCCGGTAGTAGTCTCCGACGTAGCCCCCCATGTTCACGACAAGTCTCCCCTCATCCTCGTGCCCGACGCGCACGACGCCGTCGTCTTCGTCACGACGCAGTCTCCTGCCCGAGGACGCTGCATCTTTCCGCCGGTGCGCGTAAAACGACGCCCCGTCGCGCACCGTGAGGACGCACTCGCCGGCGTACGCAAAGTGCGGCAGCGGGACACGCTGCTCGAGGATGTACCGGCGACTCCATCCCTGCCCTTCTTCCTCCAGGACCCACGCTTGGGCCGAGGCGTGCCCACGGGTGACAAAGCCCAGCCTCCCGCGCACCTCCGTCAGGTGGTAGCTGCTGTGCCCGGGCGGCATCGCGGGCGGCCGCGGGGTGGCGGAGACGACCACGTGCTCGTCTTCGAGGTCGAATGACGCGACCTTGGCGACGCCGCTCGCCGTGACCCAGATCCAGTATGTCTTGCCGTCGACGCTGGCGATGCCGGCCGCGAGGTTGCACTTTGCGCCGCCCGGACCAACCGGCACCTCCCGCCACGTCGCCTCCCCCAGCGTGAGCACATGGACGGCGTCGAACTCGCAGACCCGTTCGTAGCTGCACGGGACGTGCACCGCCTTGTGCTTCCCCGTCGTCGGGTGGTACGCGAAGCAGTACGCCTCGTGCCATGTCTCCATCTTGCTCCACTTCTCCGTGGTCTGGGTCTGGCTCCCGACGAGCGGCCCGGCGCACGGCAGCGGCGGGACGGGCAGCTTCGCGCCGGTGGCCGGGTTGACGACCGTGAGGGCGCCGCCGGCGCGCTCCTCGTCGTCGCACAAGCAGAGCAGGCCGTTGCACGTGCCAACCAGCTGCACCGCTTCGCTGTTGCGGCCTTTGGCGGCGCTCCTCCACAGCTGCCTGCAGCTCCTCGACGCGGCGGCCGCCGAGGACGGGTCGTCGACGACGTAGGCGACGGCGTTGCCCGTGTGCCAGAGGAGGGGCTTGGCGCGGCTCTGCATCTCAGTGGTGCGCTTGTCGAGGACGTAGCGCCAGACCCGGCAGACGAGGCGCGCCCTGCGGCGGCTGCTCGGCGGGAGCCGCTGCAGGATGTCCACCAGCACGTCCGTGGAGAAGTAGCGTTCCATGGCCGTGGTCTCCGTGGATTTCCAACTCGATCTTTTCCCTTCCCCCATTGAAAGCCTTCCGCGTCCATGCTCGACCGTGTCGTTTAAAACGGACAGAGGGTTACCGTCGGAGCCCGGCTTAGTTACCGAGGGTTGTGGACTTGTTTTTATCATTCCTGACTTACCGAGGGTTGTGAACTTGCGCTCGTTTTTGGTTGGAACTTACATGGCTGTCAAGCTCAGTGTGAAAGGTTCGGATGGAATTTGAGAACGCAATGCCGAGCAGTTGCACGGGCTGCAGATTTTTTTGTGATTTTTCACCATGGATTAAGGACCGGTATATCCGAGGAACGTCTCGTAAACACTTCCTCTATAACAAAAATATAAAAGCGTTTGGATCATTAAAGAGGGAGTAGTTTCTTTACGAAGCGAGGAGGAAGAGTGCATTTTCTACCATGCACAGTATATACCGTGTATTGATCAGCCGCTTAATTATTTCAGGGTCATAAAGAAATCACAATGTACTAACCTGATGTACGTCTTACTTTTCTCCATCTTTCTGTCACATGGTCAGTTTGTATGTGTCAGCCTTTTTAAATAGTGTTCTTTTGTTTGGATGCCTCTCCCTTTTGCAACTCTATCCCAAAAATATATTTTCTCTTTCTATTTAAAGATTTGGATGCTTGATATCTTCTGAAATAAAAGTTTGTGTTATATTCTATTTGGACAAATGTGCCTATACTGATGATATATTTTAAACAAAATTTATACAAAACTGATCTATAAAAAACTCGATGAAACTTGGTACATACAGTTGTATTTTACTGTTTCGTAAGGTCGCTCCATGTTTCATATTTGAATTTTAAAATTTGTGAAAATATATTCAAGAGCGATCTTATTTCAATGTTCTCTTCACAAGGAACATAAATTTGCAAATGTATCATAAATCAAACTTACAGTTCAAAAGATAAAATAAATTTAAATTTTAGAATCATATGAAAAAACCCTGAGTGAGTGTAGTACTGCTCGTTTCTACTTTGTGAGTGAGAGAAGAGATATTGCAGGTAATAACTACGGGAAAAGTTGTCAGGAGAAATAGTGATTGATTGATATGACATAAATTAATAGAACAAGGGATCATAAATTGAGGTTAACTAAGCAACACAAAGACTAGATGCATGCACGGATCCGAATGTCAAAGACAACCGGTGACTGATACATGCATGGTATATACCATGCATGGTAGAATGTCTTTTCTCAGCGAGGAGGTGTTGAAGTTACTCAACTCTAACGGCTCCCTTCAACAAAAAAAAACTCTTTCCCGTAAAACTGATTTTCTGGCCTTCCTTTTCGGAATTCAGAAATCAATTCAATTACAAGGATGGTTTTGGTACGGATTCACATAGCACCATATAATCAAACTCCACGACGGCATACTGTTCGGAATTTTCAGAGATCCATTCGATTCATGCACTCCAAAGGAGGATTCATCAGTAGATGGGATAAATCTACCCAAGAATGATTACCAACTCAAGCAGCATGTTCCAGAACAAACTTTAGGGCACGATTTGATTTTGAATTCTGAAGATGATCAAAGACAACGAACTGGCTCTGTTCACCACAATTCTAAAAATCAAACACACCTCTACCGAACCTCAGGCTAGCGTACTCCTTAATTTGCCTTGCCTGGCGAGGCCGTGCATTTGGTAGCACGTTAAAATCTAGCTTTGCCAGGCGTGACAGTTGGTTAGGGCGAGAAATTTAAATGCTTGCAAACAGAGGCGAGCAAAATTTGACGATCGGTCTAGTCGAACACAGCCAGCTTCTGGTACTCGTCGCCGGCGATGGCCTCCATCATAATGGCCTCGGGGTTCACCACGCCGTCCCTCTTCAGGAAGATCTTGAGGAAGTTCTTGGAGAAGCCGCTCACCATGGCCACCCCGGGCTGCGTCGACGTCACCGGCATCGATTTGGAGTCGCGCAGGTTCCAGAAGATGATTTGCGGCACCACGTCCCCGTACCCGGCGTCCCTAAACTTCTGGCAGATCACCTTATAATCTGTGTTCCACGACCGCTGCCTTTCCTCCTCCTCGTCCTCCTCATCGTCGTCCTCAGAGTAGTCATCGTCGTCGTCATCCTCGTGCCCCGACGCCTCGTCGAACTCCATGTCGCTGTACACAAACACAGTCCTGATCATCTTCTCTGGCGCCAGCCGGGCTTCCACCGCCGTGCGGAGGATCTGGTCGAACACTGCTTGGAAGTTGGTGTTCATGTCCCACTCCATACGCTGCACGAACCTCATCTTCTCACGGAGGGTCTTGCCGTTGATGAGCTGGAGCTCAGGCCTCTCGCTGAAGGTGATCACCTTGCCCGCCCACGGCTCCTCGCTGAGCTCCGACGTGAGCACGCCGAGCGCAATGCACACCTCCATGGGAGTGCCGGTCATGCTGCCGGACACGTCGCAGACTGAGATGCAATTGCACGACGAGCCCTTGGAGCGGAGGTCGTCCACCATGCGGCGCCACTGCAGCTCGGACACGTCGTCGTCCTCGCCACGGTAGGCGGCCGCCGCGATCTCGTGGGGCAGCAGCGCCCCCGCCGAGATCTTGGCCTTGCCGGCCTCCACGTCCTCCAGGTACTTGTCGAAGCGCTCCCCGTCGTGCTTCTTGAAGAGGACCTTGTAGCGCCGCATGGCCACCGAGGCAACACGGGTGTAGGGCAGCTCCGACCACCGCTGTGCGCTCATGTACACTTCAGGGAGCTCCAGGACCTTGCGCAGAGGGACGAGCACCTCGCGGCGGAGGCGGTGGAGGGTTTGGTACGTGTAGTGCTCGTCGGAGAGCTCGGCGTACTCGGGGTCCGAGTCCCGCGGGAAGAGGCGGCGTGCGATGGCCTCGCAGAACAGCGTTGTGCGGTCAAACGACGAGCCCGGCGTGGGGCACCACTTGGCGGCGAGCCCGATCTTCCTCTTCTTGCCGTCGAGGGCCAGCTGCTCGAGGTCCGTCGCAAGGAGGGCGGCGAAGAAGTCAGCGACAGCGTCGAACAGGAAGCGGTGGGCACGGTCGCCGTAGTACGTCTCCAGCGACTTCACGGCGAGCTTGGCCACCTTCCGGACCTTCTTCGACGGCCGCCGCTTAGTTGCCGCCGTCTTCTTCTTCTAGTCCACCTTCGGCTTCTGCTCGGCCGGCTCCTGGACCGGGACAGGGGCGGCCTCCACCTCCATGGGTTTGCCCTTGCCGGACCCGGCGAGGGCGGCGGAGTGATAGGCCCCGGACATGGGCTTTGGCGGCACAGGGGCCAGCACGCGGGCTTGCTTGCGGTCGGCCAGCCTAGGCTTGCCGTAGTCCTTCTCCTTCCCGTCCGCCTTCTCGGCGGCGGCGCTCTCCCTGGCGAGCCTGCGCACGTCGGGGCCGTGGATGAGGCGGAAGAGCAGCTCGGGCAAGTCCTTGAGGTAGCCGAACTCGGCGAGCGCGGCGACGTTGCAGGCGAGCGTGCGGGGGTGGTTCTGGTGCAGCCAGAGCGCGGCGGCGTAGAAGCCCTCCTTGTCCGACTTGCCGGTGCCGCGGACGCCGCGCAGGTTGCAGGCGAGCTTGAGCGCCGTGAGCGCGTCGTGCGCCCAGGCAGGGGCTGCCCGAGTTGGCGTACGAGGCGGAGCCGTTCTCCGTGAGCGCCCTCCGCGGCTCCAGCTCCGCCTTGATCTCCGCGGCCGACGGCGCGTCGGCGGCCGCGTCGAGGACGCCGACGGAGGGGTGCGAGTGCGGCATGGCGGGGCCGGGCGACGGGCGCGCGCCGCGGATGATGGGAGGGCCGAGGAGGGAGCGCGGCGGCGCGGCGGGCTCCGTCTCCGTTGCCATGATAGCTAGGGTTTTGATCGGTCGTCGCGATCTGATGCAATTGATATTTTTCCTCTTTTCGTTGAACTTATTACTCCCTCCATTTTAAAATATAGTGTGCCCGCGCTTTTTGAGATCTATCTTTGACCATAAATTTAACCAATAAGACCGACTGCGGCGGGAGAAAAAATTATATAATTGAAAACTTTTTTCAAATACGAATTCACTGATATAATTTTTGCTCCTGCTGCAATTGGTCTTGCTAGTTAAATTTACGGTCAAAGTTAAAACACGAGGATAGAGGAAGCACTACATTGTGGAATGGAGGAAGTATACGCGATAGATGATGGGGATTTTGATCGATGGGAGGAGCTTGATTTGGGCCGTCGATTGAACCGACATGGCAGGTGGACGGCGCAGATCCGACAGAGGGGAGTATTAATGTAGTTAACGGAAAAAAAGTTATATTGCTCATGGAAGACCGATAATCTTTTTGAAGGTTTATATTATAATCGTGTTCTAATCACTTCGGCTGAAGTTCAGCCGATTTTGTGGAGTTTGAGTCAATTTTTTGTTGGTAAATTAATGTTTCCCGGTCTACCCGCTCATGATGGGCGTCGCGTTCGCATCCAAAAGCCACGTCCTTCCACATGGACCCGATGAAATCGCCCCCTTCTTCTTATCCTTTTCTCCACCATTGTCATGCGTGCCGCCATGGTGAGCGTCGTCATAGAGGCTGGGAGGCCAGCAACGCACAAAAAGTTGCAATGGGGACTACAACTCGTGATGTGTCGTCGCCACCGATGCTTGAACGAAGCAGTCACGGCCGTGCGTGCTACAATGGCGATCGTCACCCGTGCTGAAACCTGGTGCCGAAAAGCTACAAACAGGGCGGTGACAAGCTATGGCGGGCGAAGGCGATGTCCTGATGGTGCAACTGGTTGTCGAAAAGCTGCAATGTTAGGAATATGACACACAGGAAAAGGAAGATCAAATCAATAGAGATGACACAATGATTTTAACGTGGAAAACCCCTCTAATAAGAGGGTTACGATCCTCTGCAATATTGTACGATGTTGTACAGTCACTGTCATGTGGGACCTGGCCCCACATGTCATCCACACTACAGCACCATACGGTACTGCAAAGGATCTCAAATGCTAATAAGAAGGGGAATCACGAGCGTGAGCCAAGGAAACTTAACTATATCGGAAAAAGAGGTTACAAACACCGTGGATTTACAACGATGATCTTATCCCGTGTGGCGGCTTACAAATAATATATATTGCAGTGGTGACCTAGGGCGATATTGTGCCCAAGCCTCTCTGACGACGAGCCTCCGCTCCGCTACATCAAAAGTTAGCCTCAATATGAATTTGGATCACAACTTAACATGCAACCTGCTATCGAAAAACTACGCCCGACACTAGCAGGAGCTGCGACGAGGGCTACCGCAGGATGCAATGGTGCTGGAACCGAGCAACATGTATGTTGGAACCAAAGATTTTTTTTTTTTTTGCTGGAACCGTGAATGGCAATTGTTGCAACCCGCGGATAAGGGACGTGAGCTTCCATTGTGACCATGACGTCGTTTTTGCTGCAACCGACTGAAGCCGGAGCTGGAACCAGAAGTTGGTTTTGCTACAACCGAAGCGGTTTTCTATGGCGCCGACGAGGGGTAGAGTTCAGATTATTACTACTGGAGCCCTTATTCTTTTGATGGAATCGGCACCATGTTTTGTTGGGACCGACGCCCTGGCTTGCTACAACGTTCGCGCCTGGGAGCTGCAAAACGTGGCAAGCTGGAATTGTCATCTCGGTGGTTGCTGGGACTGGTGTCGTGACATACTGGAACCAAGGGAGGGGGCATGCAAGAAGCGAGGCAACCCCCACGTTGCAATCGTCGACGAACACTCATGGTAGAGACGGGTACGATGGACCAGTTTTGCGAGGGTGGCGACGACGTGGCGAGCGCGACAAGTAGTAGTGAGCCGACGGTGCTTCAAGAGTTGATCGGCGTGTCCATGGTCTGGTCAGCTGAGCTCGCTGCCGGGCTCTTCCTGATGAAAGGGGAGGGGATGAGTGTTGTATGAGGAAGGAGAGGGGCGAGGAATACAACGGTGTGTGTAGGGCCAATCGGACGGGCGCGCGACGCCCAGGCAAAATTTGACCGGTGCCTTGCGTCGCCCTTTTTTGTGCATGATGTAATTGCACTTCCTTTTACAACTACACTTATTTGTCTTTTTTGAAAGGGTTCTTTTGTTTGTTTCTATTTTTTTTGGTTTAGTAATAACTGTACTTCTAAATCGTCGAGTCGTCTACACAATCCTAAGAAATCCACCCTCCTCTCGTAACCCTCTCGGTCCTATCCCGTCTACCGGCCCGTTCCCCTTTGCGGCGGCGCATCGCCATCGATCCAGGCCGCCGCACGCCTCATCCCGCCTTCCTCCGTAGCTAGCGGCGGCGCACTTCGGCAGGTCCCTCCCATCTCGCCTCACCCCGGCCGCATTCCTCGCGCTGCTCGACTCCAGCCTCATCTCGCCTCATCCCGTCATCCGTAAGGGCACAGCGGCGCGGCAGCGTGGAGCCGTGGAGGGCAAAGGCCAAAGGGTGATCACGACAGGGCGGCTCGACTCCCGACCAGCACCCGGGTCTACTAGAAGAAGCAAGCAAGGGGCGGCGACCACAGCACCAAGCAGTACCTCGTCATCAACGGATCCTTCTCTTCAGTATCAATCCCAAGGTACAGACCGACACTATGCTATGTATGTGCATGCGTGATTGTGTGATTTTGCATGTGTATGCAGTGGGTACTTCTGTTTCCAGCCAAAGACATTGAGCTTGTATGTATTATCATTCTAGAATCTAGACTATGGCATACATTACTTCCTAGAGCCTAAACTCGTCGACGGTGCGAAGCAGAGGCGTGGAAGAACTTGGTGTTCTCGTCCCCCTCACACACCGCGCGACGTTTGCCACGCTGCCGCCAGTGCGCACACTGCCGGCGAACGGACGCGGCGAGAGCCAGGCGGGCGTCGCGGCGGAGAGCGCTCTCATCTGTGGAAAGAGCACGGTTTTCTTCCAGGAAGTCAAACAGGTCAATAATGAAACGACAATCATTATCAAAAGTGGGAATGAACCGGTGCTATTTTTTCCAAACCTTGGCAGCAAACCTGAATGCTTTCTTCCTAGCCGCGAGGATCCCACCTGCACCCGTAGCACGCACCGGAGCAGACCAGGATGGCAGAGTGGTAGGGAGGAAGGCGGGGTCCTGGAGCCAGCTCGTTTCAAAGAAGAACCGTGAGGGGTTCGGGGTTTTGGTCGAGGCCGTCACCAGGAGGGGAACATGATCAGAAGTGACGCGAGGGAGGGAGGTGAGAGAGGAGTCAGGGAACACGTCATTCCAAGCATTGTCAAAAAACGCACGATCAAGCCGGGCAAGGATGGGGGGATCCTGCCGATTTGTCCATGTGAAGGAGCGGTCCGAGAGGTGCAGCTCAGGCCAAGCAAGGTCATTGACAAGCAGCTCATGCCTCTGCTTCGCACCGTCGACGACGCAACCGCATTGCGGCCCTGGAAGTCGAAGGGGTGCCGGTGCTAGACCATGCAGGGAAGGCCGCGGCCCTGCGTGCTTTCTACATGACGCTGCTAGGCCGGTCCATGGAGCCCGTCTGGCATTTCGACCTGGCGGCCCTCTACGCTGGTGCCCCCTCTGTAGACGGGCCTGCTCTTGTGGCCCCTTTCGAGCAGGCCGAGGTCAAGGCGGCGGTGCACGCCCTGGACCGCACCAGCGCCCCTGGCCCGGACGGCCTGGGCCCAGCGTTCTACCAGGCGGCCTGGGGCGTGGTGGCGCCAGATCTTCTTCGTCTCTTCGACGAGTTCCACAACGGCGTCGCTGCCCTCGACGGGATCAATCGGGCCTACATCGCTCTGCTGCCCAAAGGGAGCGGTGTGCCGTCCCCTGCCTCCTTTCGCCCCATCTCGCTCCAAAACGGCGATATCAAGATCTTGTGCCGTGGGCTTACCTCACGTCTTCAGCGGCAAATTCCTCTCCTGATCGATGAAGATCAGTCCGGCTTTGTGCGGGGGCGGAGCATCTCCGAAAACTTCATCTATGCCACGGAGATGGTGCAGTGCTGCCATCGTCGCCGGGCCCCTACGATGGTCCTCAAACTTGACTTCGCCAAGGCGTTCGACTCCATCAACTGGGCGAGCTTGCGCGCTGTGATGGAGGCCAGGGGGTTCCCGTCGCTCTGGTGCGACTGGATGGATGCCCTCTTCCACTCCTCGAGCTCGGCGGTCTTGTTGAACGGGGTGCCAGGGCGATGGTTCCGGGTGCGCTGCGGCCTCAGGCAGGGGAACCCCATCTCCCCCTACCTCTTCCTCATCGTCGCCGACGTGCTCCAACGGCTGATCCGCCAGGATGATGTGCTTCGCCACCCCCTCCTTCCGGGCGCGCCTGCGGTGGTGCTGCAGTACGCAGATGACACGCTGATCATCGCGCGGGCGGACGAGGACGGCGCGGCCCGTCTCCGGCAAATTCTCGATCAATTCGCCGCCGCCACGGGGCTGATCATCAACTTCACCAAAAGCACCCTGGTGCCGGTGCATGTGGAGGAGGAGGCTCTGGCCCGCGTGGTGGCCGCTCTGGGCTGCGCCACGGGGTCGTTCCCGCAGACGTACCTCGGCCTCCCTCTCTCATGGGAGAAACTGCGATTCGCGGATTTCCTTCCGCTGATTGCGAAGGTGGACAGATATCTCGCCGGCTGGGCGGCTCGCCTTCTCTCCCCCGCGGGGCGTCTGGTGCTCATTGACGCTGTCCTGGACGCGCTCCCTACATATGCCATGGCTGCGTTGCTGCTGCCGCCTGCCGTGGTGCGCGCGTTGGACGGGCTGCGCCGCGCCTTCCTATGGAACGTCGCCGAACGAGCCTCGGGCGCCCAATGCCTTGTTGCTTGGGAGCGCGTTTGCCGGGCGAAGAGCGAAGGCGGGCTGGGAATCCGCGACCTGGCAACTCAAAACTTGTGCCTGCTGCTCAAGATGCTGCATCGCCTTCACACGACCCCCGGCTCTCGGTGGGCAGCCTGGATTTGGGGTGGGGCTGGTGGACGCTCCCTCCTTGCTCGCGGCGAACTGGCCCTTGGTGAGCACCGGGCCGCGGTCGTGAAGTTGCTCCCTCTCTACCACGCCATCTCCGTTGTCGGCGTCGGGGACGGAAACACATGCTCCTTCTGGTGGGATCGTTGGCTGCCTTGCGGGGCTGTCGCGGCGGCGTACCCGGCCCTCTTCTCCCACGCCCTGGATGCGGAGGCGACGGTCGAGCAGGTGCGTGCACGTGGGCTCGCCCGCTGCCTGGTGCCTCGGCTGACAAGGGTGGGTGAGCGCGAGCTCGCGGTGGTTGCGGCACTCCTGGCCGCGCTGCCTACAAGGGACGGGGGGGATGAGAGGCGACTTCTGCACGCCGCCGCCCCCAAAGGCGCCCTGTCGTCCAGCTCCGCGTACAGGCTGCTGCGGTTTGGCGGGGTGACTGCGGGCTTCGCCTCCATGATCTGGGAAGCGCGCGCGCCCTCGCGGATGAAGTTTTTCTGCTGGCTGCTGGTGCAACGACGCGTCCACACGAGGGATGTCCTGCTTCGAAAGCACATTGTTGATGCTGAGGATGCCGGCTGTCCACTCTGCTCTGCTGCTCTGGAAACTGCTGACCACATGCTCTTCTCCTGCCCGTTCGCGGTGGCGTTCTGGAGGCATGTCCAGGTCGTGGTCGATGGTGCTACGGTCTGCAAGCTCGGCGTCCTTGCTGCTGCGGTGGCGGCAAGTGTTGAGTCGGAGGTCGAGTTCGCCTTGCTGAGCTGCTGACAGCTTTGGAAACACCGGAACGCGGTTGTTTTTCAACGCATGCCGTCGTCCCTTGCTCGCCTGCTTTGCTGCTGTAGGGAGGACGCGGTCCTCTGGCGTGATCGGCTGTCTGAAGCTCGTCAATCGCATGTAGAGGGATGGGTGCGTGCGTTCTCGGCATTGCCTACGTGATGCTATCCTCGCCCCTCATGTAAAGTTGGTGTTTGTAACTATCCGGGAGTTTAGCCCACAGTGATCAATATATTCAGGTGGGGGATCCTCCCCCCCCCCCCCCCCCCCCCCCCCATTGAAAAATTCAAAAAAAAAAGAGCCTAAACTATGACAATGGCATGCCTTGCCCCAATACTCGTATGTGAAGCAATTATAAAAGATCATGTATTGCTAAATTATGTTTCCAGCAAGCAGTTCTTGCCAAAAAGAATTTACTCCCTCCGGTCCTTTTTGCTCTGCACATTGGTTTTGCCGAAAGTCAAACTTTGATAAGTTTGACCAAATTTATATTAAAAATTATCAGCATCTATAATATCTAATAAATATAATATGAAAATATATTCCAAGATGAATCTAATGATATTGGTGTTGTTATGTGAATGTCTATAATTTTTTATATAAACTTGGTCAAAGTTGGATGAGATTGACTTCAGACAAACCTAATATGCAAAGTAAAAAGGACCGGAGGGAGTATATCTAATGTTGTACTCCCTCCGTTCCATAATATAAGAGTGTTTTTGATAGTCAAAAACGCTCTTATATTATGGGATGGAGGGAGTATCTAGGAAGGATTATAGGTTACAGATTGTTTGGTATCTGCAGAAGTTGCATGCTACTCAAGATTTCTATAGATTTATTGTTGTATTATGACATTCCTAAACAGACGCTGTCAATTCTGAACCTTGTTTTATTGCAGGTTTGTTTCGAGAAATAAGATTAAGTGAGCTTTAACTGAAAAAAACAAAAGGTGGATATCCCCGTCAAACGTGGAAAGAAGAAGCAAAGGCGAACAATGGTATGACGGACTGTAAATTTCACTAGCACTTATTATATTCTGAATTTCATCGTTGAAGCCTATATATGTATCATTGATATCCTTTCTAACCTTGGAGATGGACCTTTATACGGTTACCAAAGTGTACACTTACTCATATTATCTGGGTTCATGCATAATTAGGTGTGCATGTTGAAATTATCCAGAATTTATCCTTTTATTTACCCTTCTGCTATTGATCTGCGGAGTCGGTTCGAAATGTCCATGTTCATATTACTTGGATTCGTGCATAATTAGGCATTCATGTTTATATTTTCCAGAATTAGTCCTTATACTTGCCCCTTAGCTATTGATTTGTAGAGTCGGTTCTTGTACTTTTTCATTATAATCATTAACTTAAAATCTGCAGGTGTTACCGAAGACTTCATTGCTTGATTTGACTGTTACCAAAAGAGGTGCTCTGGCTTGCACATTGTATGAATCCTATATCCTGGGAAAAGAAGTTGTCCAAACTGTCACTGTAGCAGGTTCTACAGCTAATCATTCTGAACTCCACATGCAATCAGCGCTTGCCAAAGGAGTTATCAACTCAGTCTTGTTGTTTTACTCATCAACGCACTTTGCTGGGTGGAGTTTCTGTGGGAAGCTCAAACCATCAGATTTCTTTGTCACGCCTTTGGGTTACTTCAAAGTCTTGGCCTCAAAGCTTCAAAAGTTGAAACCCAAGAATGAAAGGAGGGTTCGGAAAGATTACCGTGTAGTCTTCCGAATGCTGAAGTCTCTTTTCTGCAGAGCATTGCATCTGCCAAAGGAAGTTCGACACCTGTTGAAGCTTTTGAGAGAATTCAGAGAGAAAGATTGTTTAATTGTGAACAATCATCCGTCTGGTATGAGTGAGCAGGAGAAATTATCCCTTCTTGTGAGATGTTGCCCGAAATTAGAGCACCTGGAAAAGGAATATCCTGAAAAGTACATGCAAGTAATAACCGGGCTGCCATTCTGTGACACGAAACCCCATTGGAAGATAAGAGTCAGTAAAAAATCTATACTTGGATAATGTGCTAGCTGAAACAATTGACACCTACCCGGATGATGGGACAGGTGTTGTCGAGTTTGTATGGAATTCATTGGAGTACTTGGGCACACAGCAATCTGCCAATTTGACGACGGGCCAGACAAGAAAAAGGAAGAACTTTGAGGATGAGCAAGTGCAGCACATGCTGGGGAAAGCCCTGCCTGGGTTACTTTGTGAACTTATGAGGCTGCTCAATGATGCGGGAGCACTTGAGAAAATCCTTGGTAATTTTTATTTTATTTTGTTAACCGAACCTTCTGAATGTTTGTTAGCAAGTAGTTAACCACTGTATAATTTACAGGGGCGTCGCGTCCTAGGTTTGGAGGTCGCTGCAGAACAGATCACTGGACCTCTTGAAGATACTGTCTCTCGGACACACCGGTCCTCTTCTGTGCAAAAATATTTTTCCAAAATTCTTAGTATGACAAAAAAAATCCTCCAAAGTTCTTGCAAGCATATTTGGATGTTCTTTACCATAATAAAAAAGCTTGAAAACCCATTGCGATTTTCATGCTTCGCAAAGATAACAAGCAGAAGGGTTGCAAAAAAAGGTTCATGTCTGTAGAAACTGAGACCAAAAAGGTTCATGTTTTACAGGGGCGTCGAAGGCTTTGTGTGTGTGTGTGTGTGTGTGTGTGTGTGTGTGTGTGTGTGTGCGTGTGCGCGTGCGCGTGCGTGTGGTGTGCGTGCGTGCGGTGTGGGGGTGTGTGTGTGTGTGTGTGTGCGTGTGTACGTGTGTGCGTGTGCGTGTGCGTGCGTGCGTGCGTGCGTGCGTGCGTGCGGTGTGCGTGTGTGTGTGTGTGTGTGTGTGATTAACAAAGCAGATGCGCCAATAACATTGCTCATAAAATTTCAATGATTAGGATTCAACACTGCTCCAGGGAGGCCAATGGCTTGGCACACTTCTTAGCTACTCCCTCCGTTCCTAAATATAAGTCTTTTAGGCATTTTAGTATGAACTATATATATATATATATATATATATATATATATATATACATATATGACAAATTTTATCTACAAGCAGTGGTAGTTACCACCTAATTATTTAGCCTCCACGTGTCCTCAAACATAGCTGCAAGCGAACGAAGACCTGGGCTATCATTTGCGGGCAGAACCCGCTAACCCATAGGCTGCCGCACTTAACAGGTGGAGAAAATCTATTCCCTAGATAAAGCATTCCCTGATTTTTAGGTGGGGAGGTACGTGTAACTTGTCAACAAATCACGGGTAAAGCTAGCTATAAAGAAGGGGCTGGAGATTATCTTGAATGGATAACATGCTCCTCCGATAATTTTTGTTCTCTTAATTAAATAATCCCGCAAGTGACATGCGTTAGTTCGACCACCACCTTTATTTCACGCCTACCTCGAACAACATGTTGATGAGTATATGTACGCTGAACGTGACATTGTGATTTTTCAGTTGGATTGAAAAAACATTTTTACATAGAGTACGTTAGTTTTTTCTAAGAAAATAGTATGGAGTATGTAGCGTGAAGTATGTGCGTTGTGAACAGATAAACAGAACATATTGTGGTGCATTTTCTGTGCATGCAAATGTATGTAGTATGTGCGTGCTGGTGGGTTGATTATTTGAATACATGTAGCCTCCTGGGTTGCTCAAATTACACGTACACTTCCATGTAATACGCACAAGATTTTAGGGTTGTAGTAGTAGTATGGTTGTGCATTAGCACTGTCATGTACCTAACTTTGCCTCGGCCAAAGAAAATCTTTGTCCATTTCTTTTTTGGAGGAATAAACTTTTTTCCATTTTTGAGGGATAAACCATTTTCTATTTCGTTTCTTAACGAGATAAGAATGATTATAAACACATTGATTTTGTTGTAATATGAAGTACATGTATGCTCTTTGCTGGGAGTATGAACTCTAGTTACGAGTCTCCACATTTCTATTCAGAGTATGGAGTATATAATATACTACTATTCTAGAAATTTGTACTTTGTAGAGTATGTAGTATGAAGTATCTGCAAAAAGGAGTATGAAGTATGGAGTATGTCCAAATGAGGAGTATACTATCCAAAAAAAAGGAGTATATTCCCACAGAAAATAGATACATACTCCAAGATGAGAGGAGTATCTCCAGAAAAAAATGTGTACATCTTTTTTTTTCTTGGAGTGGGAAATGCGTACATCTTGATACTGATGAAAGGAGTATATGAGATCAAAGGAGTCTGTAGATTGCAAGTAAAGAGCATATGTAAGAAACGTAGTATGGAGTATAATATGCAAGGCAATATGTAGTATTATTTGTTGGTAGAACAAAGGTAGTATGTAGTAGGTAGTATGTAGTATGTAGTATTATCCCTTGATATAAGAGTGATGTACTACACAAAAGCGCAAATAGTTCATCCATGATTTTATGGACTTCTACATGAGATCGACCGATCATATACAGTATATTCTCTTGTTTCCATCAGGTCATACGCCCATCTTCTCATCTCTAGAGTTTGTTTAGCAACTATAAATTTGGCTGGTCGTACGTCGGCGCAGCCGCCGCCGCGGTGCTGGAACAGTCACATCCCTCTAACATGTGCCACCATAGTTGTTGCCATCGTGATTGATGCATCGAGGTGTCGGAGCAGTACTGACCAATACGTGGTGAAGTGCAAAGCCAACAGAGTCGATGGACGTCGTCGGCAACGGCGACAGCGACAGATCGGATGGCGGCATAGTTTGACCTGCTGAAAAATTCCAACAATAACAACGAATAATTGCACGCTGGCACTCCGGCAGCAATGGCGGGCGTGCGCGCGCGTGGTGCATGGCCGCCGGTCAATGGACGCATCTCTTCTGAATTGGCGTCGATTCTAGTATGCATGTACATACGCTAAATCTAGAAACCAGAGAAGGATGGATCAAAGATTAGCTTGCATATTCAAAACAAGATGGATTAATGAATTGAACCACCGTAACCAGTAATACCTTTGGAATGGCACCTCCCATGAAACATCACACCGGCGGCCGGTGGATATGATTTGAAATCGAGCTTGCTCGCTTGACTGCACGTAGTTATATATGGTAATTATCTGTCCACATAAATTGGGGGGCAGGTGGGGGATATGGCTGGTCAGTTTAGCCGGGTAGAGAAAGTCTAGGCACACTCAGAAGTCAAACCGAACCCGTTAATCAATGCTCGTACCTGGAGGAGATCCGACGGCTGCGAGGGTGGAGGTAACTACCATTAGATGGTAGTATGCATTTTCCATATCTTTCCCTATATATATATATATATATATATATATATATATACTAATAAAGCACGGAGTGCTTCTGGTCGTCCGTCATTAAAAGTGCCTTTGAAGTTGTAAATAATTACCCACCATGCCATTGGTAAGTGGAAAAAACGGTTCGGTTTACCCTTTTCTAAAATCCGCGACCTACTCAACTTATTAAAGTGAAGCCCCTGTAATCAACAGCTTGCATGTGAGTGGCGCAGTGGTGTGAGGCTCGCCTGTTTACCTGGGAGACCCAGGTTCGAGTCCCCTTGCTCCCTTTTCCTCCTTTTATTTTGGCGGGTGATAGGCGCCGGCGGACCGGCCGAAATTTGGGCCGGTCCACCCGCAACCATCCGATTGGTGCATGTATAACCGTTCGATACAGCTGCTGTTTCGTCAAAGCACGCCCCTACGATGGATTCTGCATATAGTCGCTTGATTCCGCATCTGGCTGGCCGCACGCTCTTGCTGGTCGCCATGGTTGCCGGCCCTCCTCGTCGCGGGTTATCGCCCTCGCCGGCCATCCTCGTTGCCGGTCGCCGCACTCGTCGCCTGCATTTTTGGCCAACACCACGCATGCAACAGCTGCGGTGGCATCGGCCGCAGCTCGCCGGCGTGCTCGCCGCCGTCGGCTTGGCCCGGTCCAACCGTTCAGGCCTTATCTTCTTCCCCCATCGGAAACGATTCTCCCAGCGAAGCTTCCCTTCCCACGCCCATGGAAGCACAGCAAAAAAAGTGGAGGTCGTGGCTGTACCTGTACCTGATCCGTCGCCATTGCTGTTGTAGGAAGCACCGTCCAGCAGCTCCACCTTCCAAAAAAATGTTTGCAGCTTCACCTCCAATGACGAGCCAACGTCAGAGCAAACGTCAACGCCGGTGATAGAAAAAAACGAAGATCGATGCGGCAAAAATGTCGTTGCCGTCGCGGCTCAGGGCGCGGCGTCGTCATCACTCATGAATGGTTGCAGCAAAACATCACAACGGTGGTAGCAAAAAGGACGACAGATGCAGCAAAACTTCATCACCGTCATCGGGGGTCGCAGCTAAGTCGTAAAAAAAAAGATGTAGCAAATTTGCTTGCCGGTTGTAGCACCGTTGGTCGCCGGTCGTAGCACATTTGGGCAGCGCCGGGCCATGGCCGGGGAGTGGTCGTTGGTTCTAGCAAAACTCAAAAAGGCGGTTGTAGCAAAACTAAGCGCTAGTTCCAGCAAAACTCAAATACGGTGGTAGCAAAAATGTGTTGCTTCCAACAAAAACAGAGACAGTGGTAACAAGAATGAATACTAGTTCCAGCAAAAAATCAACCCGGTGGTAGCAAAAAAAATTACTGTTTCCAGCAACAACAAAAGATCCATGGCCAGGGGAGTGGCCTCCTGTCACAACATCGTAGTATTGCGTGGCGCCGGCCATGGACGCAGCTCCGACCATGAAAGCAACTTCACCGGCCCTGGACGCAGCTCCGATCATGGACGCAGCTTCGCCAAACATGGACGCAGCTTCGCCGGCCATGCCCTTTGTAGCTCCGGGCGCCATGAAGCAATAGGAGATGCAGTTGACAGCAGGGAAATCGAGTGGAGGACATTGGCTCGGGGGTCGGCTTCGAGGGTGCTCGCCGGAGAAGAAGAGGGGGACTCGCTGGAGGAGATCGCCGGGTCAGACTTTCATGGCAGCCGGGGAAGATTGGGAGAAAAGAAAAAGGACCCAGGGAAAGGGAAGGAGAAGGACGCAGGGGACAGGGAAAGAGATAACGTGGTGGGCCCGATTTGATTAGTTGTAGCCAGCGCGAGACCGGCCGAAGCGTTCGGCCGGCTCACCGTACGCAAGCGTTTCCCTTTTATTTTTCTCTCCTATTAATGTTGGTAGGCGTAGGATATTACTACTCGCTCCAGCGTCACTTAGCAGATGGGCAGCACAATGTACCAGTTACTCTATTTTTTGGACATATTCATATATTTCAAAAAAAAATCATAACTTTCAAACCCTAACTCCAAATCTAACATGTTATGTATAGAAATCCCTTAAAAAGATGTGTAGATTTCAAATATGGTATTATATTAATCACTTTCAATGTCAAAAAAACTCATAACTTTCAAACCCTAACTTCAAATCTAGCATGTTATATATAGAAATCCCTTAAAAAGATGTGTAGATTTCAAATATGGTACTATATTAATCACTTTCAAATCCTAACGCCAAATCTAACATGTTATATATGGAAATCCCTTTAAAAAGATGTGTAGATTTCAAATATGCTATTATATTAATCATCATTCCTAAAATTCCATTTATGATGCAACCTTTATTAATATCTTCTTTATATGGGGTATTTTGAAAATCCCGGCTTAACGTTGATATTTCTGTAGTCTAATAAATTGGAAACATGTTGAATACATTTCACAAATAATACAACCTTATGAACTTACACCACTTATCATGTTGTTTCTCGTGGGGCATTGTGAAAGATTTGAAGGGATTCGCCGATGCTCTCAGGTGTGCGTATGAGGGATGATTTTTTTCCGTTGCAACACACTGGGAATAATGCCTTTCCATGGAATCTGAAGCATGCATGGTTAAAAAAGAAATTCCGAATCATACACCTGATTTCATGAAAATTATTGTGACCTCTTCAAATAGAAAATTCGTTTTAGTGTGGTATGTGCAAATCTGTTTATTATGTTTCCTTCTATATGAAAGAAAATTGAGTTGTACTTTAGACTTTATAGGTCTCCGTGCATGTAAGTTTAGAAGAAATTTGGTAACGAAAATCAGTAATGGGCATCTGGTAACTTACCAATTAAACCTTAATTTATTATATATGTACATACATGTACGATCCTCATGATTTAGGCTCTCAATGATAAATCAAATGATGAAGGTAATGACTCATTATACTACAAATTAACTAGGAAGGTAATTTAGATATTTAAATTAATCAATTCTTTCAGGATTGAAGTGTAGCATCTCATACATGCATTTTAAGATCATTGGTAAAATATACATTACATGGCTGATGCAACAGAATGTTATCTTGGGTCATTGGGCTAGGGAGGTGTGTTTTGATTCTCTCGGTGCAACGCATATATATATATATATATATATATATATATATATATATATATATATATATATATATATATATATATATATATATATATATAGTTTAGAGTGTGTTGACGTGTAGTCCATATTGAAATCTTCGGAAAGATTTATATTTGGGAACGGAGGGAGTAGACATGTGTATGATTCGAACCTGATGTACTGTGGGATGATAACCTGAGTTTCTTCTGCCGCATGTAATCAGTGATGTAATACCTCTCTGAAACTTAAAGAAAGTGCCAAGAGGCATTCCTTTCAAGAAAAAAAAAACATTGTGTTTTTCTAGGTATCGTTCCCCCCTTTCCATCTGCAGACTTTCGGTCCCTGTTTTGCGTCTCGGCGTAACATGTTTGACCGCTTCCTGCCTTCCTGGGTTAAACAAACAAAGTGGATCTTCTACATGTGACCAGCTACAACCTTTTCTTTTGTTTTGAACTCATGTCATCGGTGAACTATCGTGATGACCCCGTCAAAGATAGCAGATGGGTTACGAGCATAATGCGATCTTTGTGCCCGCTCATTGTACATTGTTGTGACGACCCCGTCCAAGACAACATATGTTAAGAGCAATTAAGTAACCACGTGGGATCTTGTCCAAGACAGCATAGTTAAGTTTTTTTTCTCCGCGAACTTGCACCACACCACACCCCTAAGATAGATCGTGGGGCCGCCTGCCGCCCTAAAATAGATCTCCAGAGAGCTCCTTCCTTCCCTCCGGCTGTTCATTCCTTCATGCAACATTCGAGTGGCCCAAATCCAAATTCCGACGACTTACATATAGCTATTGTGTTCTGTATATCATTGTTGTTCTCGGTAGCAAAAAGAAAATTATACTCGGTGTACTTAATCTAATTAAACAGAAGATACGATCAAAGGAGCCGAGTCCATGTGACAAGCGGGAGGGTAAGGTAGCACCTCAGCCCCCAGCAACTGCGCGCTCCAGCATCTACAACACATGGTGCATCGTCGGCCGGAGCGACGGGTTGGGCTCGATGCACCAGAACACCACACACGCGAACCTCTCCACTCTCCGCAAGTCCGTCGTCGTTCGGCAGTATGAGCTCAGTCTTCTGCCTGTTGACCAGCTGGGTCACCCACCCGAACAGCATGACCGTCTCGTTCCTGCCCTGGTCGGACAGTGGGTCCAGACACTTCCGGGAGATCATCTCCTGCAGCACGACGTCAAAGCTGTACACGTCCACCTTGGTATCGATCCGCGCGTCGTCGCGGAACCACTACGGTGCCCCTGATGTTGGTCACCGTGGTGTGCACCTGCTGGTTCCCGAGCAGCTTGGAGATCCTGAAGTCAGTGATCTTGGGGGCATGCGCGCCGTCGAGGAGTATCTTATCTGGCTCGCTAACGACCTCTTCGGTCTCACGTTGTCCGAAGACTAGTCTTCGGTCGCAAGCTGACCGAAGTTAATCTCTTCGGCCTATGGCCCGCCGCCGACGGCTCTTCGACCCCGTTATGCCAATCTTTGGCCCAAGGTAAACCGAAAACAACTCTTCGGCCTAAGTTGAACGAAGAGTGAATCTTTGGCCTAAGCGTGATCAAGGACTGACTCTTCGGCCTGAGTGAGGCTGACGCGATCATCATTTTCAAATTAGGGCATACATTTTCGAAATTTTGTTATGAAAAATAATGTTTAAAAAAATCTAGTTCGGACCATATCCTGTGATCAGCCGCTTACGGGGTGACGGCAAGTGTCGGACAAGTCGCAACTCGCAACAAAAAACACGCCTCCACGGTCAAGAACGCGCGTGTACGACACACACGCGGCACGTCTTCACAAATTCATTCCGTTGCGACTTGCGACGTTGCTCATGGCTCCACCCGCCCATCTCCCTTTTCATCCGTGGAAAACCGGACAAGACTCGGGGTCCATGCCACCGTACGTACGGAGCTACATGCATGCATGCACCCTGCATGAACGATGATAGTGCCAACTGCGAAGCTTCCTCGTGGTGCCCATCTCAGATGTCACCGTAGTGCGCAGCAGGGGAAGACTTGCGGGTCATGCGAGCCTACGGCCCTGACCGGTGACAGGCACAACTGATGCGCTGTGACCCCGAAGCGTCACTGCTTTCGCTTGACTAAGCTCCAGCCAATGTACCAATGTACGGTACAGGAGACGTGGCTCGGTGCCGCTTGCGCACGCTGGGTTTCCTTTCCACGGAAGAAAACGTACAACTGAGAGGTCTTAGTTTTTTTTCCCCGCAACCTAGGGCTCCCTGGCGGCGCTAGGGTTTCGACGTGGAAACCGATCGGCGGGCCGCCCCAAGGACTCGGCGAGGGTGATGGCTACACCACCCGCGGCGGAGACGACGCAGGAGACCTCGGGATCAAGCAACACCAGATCGGCGAGGGAGAAACTTGAGGAAGCGTCGGGAAAGCTGGACATATCCGAGGAGGAGGCGACTCCTCTCGTGATAGATGACCGTCTTGATGGTGCTCCGGTAAAGTGGTTGCTGGCGGGTAAGGTTCTGTATCGCAATCAGTATCATATACACACCATTGGCAATGCTTTGCGACCGGCTTGGGGAAACCCTAGAGGACTGCAGTTTCGCTCGAGCGGAGCGAATATGTTTGTGGCTGAATTTGAGTCTCAGCGAGATCGTGACAGAGTTTGGGCAGGATCGCCTTGGCACATCAACAAGAATGCGGTCATCCTGGCCGAGTTTGAAGAGTGCATGCGCCCAGATGAGGTCAAGTTCGACCGCCTGCAGGTTTGGGCTAGGGTTCTTAATCTACCCTATAATTTGAGAGATGATGCATGGAGCCTCCCAATAGCCCGGATGATTGATAAAGAGGTTCAGATTGCTAAGTTTGATCACAACGGAGGTTATCTCCGAGCCAGAGTTTCGGTGGAGGTCAATAAACCACTTACGAGATGGGTGCTTATTGATTCGGCAAGGAGGAAGAAGGTGGATTCCTATGACATACAATATGAACAAATTACATACTTCTGTTTCTCTTGTGGGCGGCTGGGCCATTCGGATCTTTACTGCTCTAACCTAGGAACACGAGATGAGAAGGGAGAGCTTCCGTTTGGGCTGACACTGCGAGCTCCTGATGAGAACATGTATCCAGCAGGCAGCGAAAATTCCTCCAGGGGCCAGAAGTCTGACCATAGCAGCAAGCAAGAGACGAGGAATTCTAGAACAAAATCCAAGCAAGATGCGGGGGAGGAGGTGGTCTCGCCCCTAAAGAACAAAGAGAACACTCGCTATAAGAGAAAGGAGGGACCGACCGCAGTATATCAACCAAAGCAGTTGCTTCTCACGGTAGCACAAAAACCCTGAAGATCGTGATCCGAGTACAAGCACTGCGGGTGGAGAAGATGATGAGGATCTTGTTCGTGAACCAAAGAAGAAGAGGCCTGTTGACGCTCAAAAGTGGCATGATCATAAAGCAGCATGCCGGGGAGAAAACTTTATCGGGGTAAAACCTTGCCGGTGTGTGAAGGCTTGCCGGCGTGGAAAGCTTGCCGGCGCAGAAAGCTCGTTCATGTGTGGAAGCTTGCCGGTGTGAAATCTTGCCGGGGGCGAAACCTTGCCAGGGAGGAATCCTTGCTGGGGTAGAAACCTTGCCGGTGTGGACAGCTTGTTACATGGACTCGACTCCTTTGATCGTGTCTTCTGCTTGATTAGATTGAGTGCATCGAGCACAACGATTTTATTTATTTATTTGTTATTGAGAACAACATTGATATAGAATGATCCACCAACCATCCATCTCTTCCGACACTCCCCGACACGTTTTTGGTGCGGAAATGTGTTTTTGGTGCGAGCTCCGACCCGTCCGACACTCCCCGACACCCTGCGGGCAGCTGATCAAGGGATATGGTCCGGGCGCGCCGTCACGGTAATGCACACTTTGTCTTACATGGGTTGGCTTATTAGAGTATTACTAATAGAATCCTCAAACCCTCAAATCCTTAAAGCAAAGCAGTTTTAAGGGTTGAGAAGTGTCACTTTTTGACACTTTTAAGGGTTGAAAAAACAGGGGCAAATACTAGAATCCTCAAACCCAACTCTTAAGCTGCTTTAAGGATTGCCATTTTCTCGAACACCTCGTGCGCGGCGGGAGGAGGTTCGGCCACGGCGACGAAAGGAGGTTCGGCGACGGAGGCGGGCGGGGGCGCGGGCTTCTTCCGCACCGCGGCCTTCTTCCGCGGCATCTTCACGGCCGGGGCGACCTTGGATGGCGCCTTCGGTCGGCTCTTCTTGGTGGCCGGGGCGGGAGGCGGCGGAGGCGGGCGCCGGAGCGGTGACGGTGGCCGGGGTGGGAAGCGCGCGGGAGGAGGAGGTGCGAGGCCCGCCCGCCGCCGCTTGGCCCCGACGTGGGTCGCCGCCACCACGTCAGCCACGGTCGGGTGGGCGGGGGCGGGCGAGGCGGGCGCGGCGGCGGGGCCCTCCATGGCCGGCGCGACAGAAGGCGGCGGGAGGCGGCGGGAGGAGGAGGCCGAGAGGAGGAGGAAGTTTTCTCCCGCACGAGAGAGGAGGAGGAAGTTTTCTCCCGCACGAGAGAGGAGGAGGAGTGCGGGTTGGGGGGGGGGGGGGGGGATTTCCCTCTCAACCCCTACTTCTACAGGTTGCAAACTGGTTTAAGGGTTGGACCTCTAAATTTTTTTACGGGTTTGAGGATTTAGAGGTTTTAGTCTACGGCGCTTTTTCGGCGGAAACTGTAAAAAAACGGGTTTTTTTAGTGATTTGAGGGCTTGAGGACTCTACTATACTTGCTCTTAGATCACTAGTCTACCAGTTTCCAACCTGCAATTTTCATCCGGTTTTGAAATCTTCGACAAGGTTTCTCTTACACTTATTAGATCACTATAGTCTACGTACATGCCGCCGTACGTACGGAGCTACGTGCATGCATGCACCCACATGAACGATGGTAGTGCATGCCGACTGCGAAGCTTCCTCGTGGTCTCCATCTGACCGTAGTGCGCAGCAGGGGGAGACTTCCGGGTCATGCCCATGACCGGCGACAGGCACAGCTGATGCGCTGCGCTGTGACTATCGTCAACCCCGAAGCGTCACTGCTTTAGCTTGACTAGCTCCAGCCAACTACGGTACGGTACGGGAGACGGGGCTCCTCGGTGTGCCGCTTGGGCACACGCTGGGTTTCCTTTCCACGGAAACCGTACAACTGCCCCGGCGACCACTTCCGTGACAAAGTAATGGCAGTGACCCTACGCTGCACTGAACGATCAGTCAAGGTGCACTCGGCCATGGACCCCAAGACGACGCTTTCAGAAAGGGAACAGTGGGCTGCTCCGGAGCACCGCCATCACCTGATCCAAAAAAAATATCATGGTTTTCACCTGGAGCAAACCGAAGGAGAGTAGTCGTGTGACGCCCCATCGTCGGCCTGGCCCAAGCCAGACAAGGATCACCCCCCGGCACACATTATCCACCTCCGAGACAACCATTGATCGCCGAACACCAGTCCCCATGCCGCCCACACAGCCATGGCCACCGGCCCGCGCCTGAGTTGCAAGCCCGACCCATAGGCACCAACAACAACCTCCCCGATCCATAGGCACCAATTTTCACTCAGAGGTGGTCCTTCTGTCATTACACATCGAACAGTAGAGATGGATCATGGCTGGTTGGTGGATCATTCTATAGCAGTGCCTCGATAAGCAAAATTAAAATTAAAAATCATTGCGCTCGATGCACTCAATCTAATCAAACAGAAGACACGATCAAAGGAGCCGAGTCCATGTAACAAGATGGAGGGTCAGGTAGCACCTCGGCCTCAGCCACCGCACTCTCCAGCATCTGCACCACATGGTGCATCGTCGGCCGGAGCGACGGGTTGGGCTCGATGCACCAGAACGCCACGCGCGCAAACCTCTCCACCCTCTCCAAGTCCGCCGCCGCGTCGTCATCGTCAGGCAGTATGAGCTTAGTCCTCTGGTTGCTCACCAGCTGGATCGCCCACCCGAACAACGTGACCGTCTCGTCCCCGCCCTGGTCGACCAGCGGGTCCTGGCACTTCCGACAACAAATCATCTCAAGCAGCACGACGCCGAAGCTGTACACGTCCACCTTGGTATCGATCCGCGCGTCGCTGCGGAACCACTCGGGCGCGATGTACCCCCTGGTGCCCCTGATGTTGGTCACCGTGGTGTGCACCTGCTGGTTGCCGAGCAGCTTGGAGATCCCGAAGTCGGTGATCTTGGGGGCGTGCGTGTCGTCGAGGAGTATGTTGTCTGGCTTGATGTCGCAGTGCATGATCGGGGAGACGCACCCGTCGTGGAGGTACTCGATCCCCCTGGCGATGCCGAGCGCCGCCTGGGCGCGCCAGCTCCATGGCGGCCGCTCCGGCTTGAAGAGGAACCCGCGGAGCGACCCTCCCGGCATGTACTCCAGCACCAGCATCCGGTGCTTGCCTTCCTTGCAGTAGCCGATCATGCGGACCAGGTTCCGGTGGTGGATCTGCCCGATGGACTGCACCTCGTTGGTGAACTCCCTCTCGCTGTAATCGTTCGAGTTGATGAGCCTCTTCACCGCGATGAGGCGCCGCCGCGGGGACTTGAGCTCTCCTTGGTAGACCTCGCCGAAGCTCCCTTTCCCCAGCAGCTTCTCGAAGCCGTTGGTGGCTTTGTGGAGCTCCTTCCAGCTGAAAGCTCTCACGCTCAGCAAGTCCTGGCTCTCTCTGTTCTTCTTGGTCAGGTAGTGCCTTGCCAGGAAGCCGCCGGGGACGGCCAGCAGCACGACGGCCACGCAGACTGCCACGGCCACTATGGTTCTTGTCCTCGCCGACATCCTCGCCGGCGGATTATTGCTTCGCCGAACTTTGATCAGTGCCTTCGTGGTGACATCGCTGGCCTGTCGCCCGTTTGTCAGCGCCGCCACCTCGGCGCAGTCGGTCCCGCCGATCATCAGCGCGGCGGCGCAGTAGCAGTCGTTGAGGCAGTAGGCCCGACACTGGTCCTCCGTGACCGACGTGAACTTCTTGTAGTAGATCGATGTCTCCCAGGTGGTGTTGGGCAGATCGACGAGCGTGTACTCCTCGGCGTTGTTCTCCCCGTCGCAGCTCTGCGGCGCGAACTCCGGCGTGCAGCCGCTGTCCGTGTGCTGCGCGTCGGCGTACGTGTACCCGTCTGGGCACACGCAGCGGAGCCGGTCCTTCTGCTCCGTGCAGTACGACCCCGGGCCGCACACGCCCTGCAGCCCGGACGTCCTCTTGTTGCAGGCGTCGCTGGGGAAGGCCCCCGAGACGCTCCACGACGTGTTGCCGCCGCCGTCCGGCACGTTCCTGGCGCGGGCATAGGCACGGACGACGCCATCGGGGTCCATCCTGGCGAACCTGTAGAACTTGCCGGCGCTGCCGGTCGCCACCGGCGATATCAGGTTCTGGACGACGCCATTGTAGAGAGTGGAGCTGAGGCCGCCCTGGTCGTCGAAGGTGACCGTCGTGTTGCCGCTGGAGCTGTCGGTCTTGGCCTGCCAGTAGGCGTTGTCCGGGCTGTTGCCGCTGAGCAGGTCCACGTAGAGCACGACGTTGCCGTCCGTCTGGACGCCCATGGTGAACCGGCCGGTGGTGAACTCCGTGTCCGCGCGCCTGGAGATGATCTTCCCCTCGGACCGAGTGTCCATGGTCAAGGACTGGCCCGGCAGCAGCGTGTCCGTCGGGTACCCGAAGCTCGCCCACAGCACGTTCTCCGGGCCGCCGCCGCCGCCGCCGAGGAACTGGAGGTCGCCGGAGTCGAGGAGCGCGAGCACGGACCCGCGCTTGAGGCTGGGGATCGGCGCCCTCCACAGCACCCGGTTGCCGCCGTCGGCGGTGTCCGCGAGCGCCAGCTGGCCGTCGGCCGTGACGCTGAGAGCGGACTGCGCCGTGGCGAGGACGGCCGACGAGTACGTGGACGACTGCCTGGCGAACCACACCACGGACTGCAGCTGGGAGGAGCCGCTGGGCCGGCCGTCGTCGTCGGAGCCGGAGCGGAACCATGTGGCGAGGAGGAACTTGCCCGGGCTGGACCTGTCGAGGGCGCGGAAGCCGAACGCGAAGACGCCGGAGGGGCTGGTGATGTAGCTGGGCGGCGTCATGGGGATTCCGGCCGTGAGGTTAGTCCGTGCGGCGGCTACGTGGCCACTTAGCACCGCAAGGAACGCGGCGACGAAGAGAGCGGAGGAGGGCGATGCCATTGTTGGGTGTGGGAGCTCGCCGGGAGCAAGCAGAAGGAGTTTGATCGTAATAAAATACTACTGACTCGGGCCCATTCGTTGACTCCGATTCCTCGTCAAGATGTGCGTGTGGCTCCACACGCACGCCCAAGTCGTGTCGTGTGTTGGACGAGGTCTTGGCCTTGCGTAACAGGTTAACCTCAGCAGCGGAAAGAGAACTTGTTTAATGCACGGGCGTCGCGGTCACAAGATCACACGTGATCACTTATTTGCTCTTAGCCTATGAGCACTGTCTTGGTCCTGGACGAGGTCGTCTCGATGATGCACGGGCACGTACAAAGATCACATCTAAGTTTCTTAGACGGGGTGCCGGTCCGGCGTCGTCACGGTTTTTATTTGAACATAGCATGATTGTAGACGCTCACAGACATGCGCACACACTCACATTTATAAATACACGCACGTACTCTATCTCTAAAGCAACTCCGAGATACTGATCTGGCACAACATTTTAACATCGACAAAGCCACCATGAACGAACATCTCTAGAAACACTGGAATAAACCCAGAAAATGCAGGTAACAACGTCAAGTCTGGCACTTAAACCCTGATAGCCAGACTGACTCCACCGCACAGAACCTAACCACCTGAGCTACGACTTGGTCCGCCGCCGTCACGACAGTCGAGTTGAGTATTCTATTAATGATCTCCATTCAACTTTCCACGCAGCCGCTGCATCCTCCTAAAAAAAAGCTAGGGTTTGTGACTCTCGCCGGCTCCGCTGCAGGTCCGCCTCGTCTCCACGCGCTTTCGCCTCGTGCCTCGTGGACACCTCCCCTGCGGACTCCACATTGATTCCTTTATGGATCCATGATTCTTTGTATGCTTCTTCTCGCCTGTTCTTCTGTCAGTCGATTTTTCCTCCACCGAAGCCATGAACCAGTGGCCATTGGCGCAGCGATGAGAACGGCCACTGTGATCGTCCTTCCCCGTCTTGCCGTAATGCCCTTCCGACCGCCTGGATGGCCTTTCTCCCTCAACGGAGAGCATCGTGCTGATAACGTATGAAAGAACTAATTGATCGAACTATCTCATTCCATTGATGATTAACACATTTATACAAAGGGAACAATCGTCAAGAGAAGATGCGTCTGTTCGTGAGGATGGGAGGAGCGGACGTGACGATTGCCTTGAGAGGCCCTCGCATGTACGACGTGACGGTTGCCTGGCGGCAAACCGTACACTAATTACAAGGAAGGATTATCCCTAACAGAGTACTCTATGTCTCTATTGATGATCTCCGTTCAAAACAAACAAAAGCAGCTTTGGTCACATGTGGTAGGTTTTTTTTTTGCTTAAGCTAGGATCAGTCAACAAGCTACGCTAGATGGAAAACATGACCAACAATGCATGCATGTAGGCCCGTAGGGGACCGAAAGTCTTCCATAGATGGAAAGGGAGAAGATTCACAGACCGGCTATCACACGTAAACTGTATCCCCTCTGTCTGCGAATAAGTGTACTTTTACCTTTTGTTCCAAGTCAATATTTTAAAATTTTGACCAACTTTACAAAAAAGAGTAGTAGCATACATGACATCAAATTGGTATATATGAAATTACATTTCAAAGCGAGATATTAATTTAGTATCATAGATACTACTACTTTTTCTTATAAAGTTGATCAAAAATTTAAAATTTTGACTTAGTGCAAAAGCTAGGTATACACTTATTCGCGGATGGAGGGAGTATCTGTTTACTGTCGAGTTACCTAGAAATCACCACGTTGGTCTTGACCTTTTTATTTGAAAACAAACTCCAACTTTATTCATTTGTAATAAGTAGTATATCGTTTGTGAGGAACATTACAATTTCATTTAAAGGCTCCTCAAACCAATCAAGAGTCAAAAAAAATCTAGCTAATCTAGCAAGCTCATGAGCTACTTTATTTGCTTCTCTATTACAGTGCTCAAATCTAGCAGTAGCGAAATCACATGCATAATGAAAACAGTCTTCGAAGATTGCTGCCGCCGCACCCACCGACTGCCCTCCATCATTTATAGAGTCAATCACCTCCATATTATCCGAATTTACGATAATGCGATTGCATCCCGCCCTTTGCGCCATTGTTAGACCAAATTTGAGAGCTCTAGCCTCCGCCATCAGCACATCCGTGCAAAAATCTATTCTCTCATTCCCTCCAGCAATAAACCTGCCTCTGTCATCTCTAAGCACTGCTCCCATTGTCCCCCTAAGAAGGTCGTGATCGAAGGAAACATCAACGTTGAGTTTAACAAAACCTCTTGGAGGGCAAGCATTGGTCTTGACCTTGCCTTGCATAACAAGCTAATCTCAGCCATGGAAAGTGAACTTGTTTATATTAATACTTTGCTGGAGGGTGGACGATCTGCACAGGGGGCATCTGCACCCGCTTTTCAAAAATGTACTTTTTACGCATTATAGTTTTGTAATGTTAAAAAATTCTAAAAAAAATTATGCATACATGTTGGCAAAGGTATGTCCACGGCACAAAGTTTTGTGTAAAAAATATTTTTGTTTTGCCTTAGTAAAAAAACACAAATTTTACTGCTTCTAAATAGCGTTTCATGGCATAAAATTTTATCTCTTTTGCACAGGCTATAAAAAAAGTTGTTTTTCTGTGAAACTTTCTGCACATATATAGAATATGGAGATGTCAAGCGTGCACCTTTTTTCAGAATTTTTTGACATTGCAAAATGTGTTTTCCAAAGTGGGTTCATATGTACCCGGGTTCATTCATGCACTTCTCCACTTTGCTGCGACATGTCTCTCTTTCAGGTCACTTCGATCGTAGGACCCTGATCAATGGTAATGCTTACAATGTGCTCAAACAAGGCCTCGCTCTTGCTTTCCTCTCCTTTATCTTCACTAGTGAGCTTGTGGATTCATCTTCCTTTTGTTTGTCGTGACCGATGGTGGAGAGGGCTGGGTAGTACTCCATCCGTTCCTAAATATTTGTCTTTTTAGAATTTTAAATGGACTATCACATACAGATGTATATAGACATATTTTAGAGTATAGATTCACTCATTTTGCTCCGTATGTAGTTATTTGTTGAAATGTCTAGAAAGACAAACATTTAGGAATGGAGGGAGTAGATAGGTAGGGTATTAGACAGGGACATCGTTAGGATAAATGGCGACACTTGTCTTTCAAATCAGTTTTCCGGACTTTGATCCTCCTCTGTTCGTCCGTTGAGACAGGTTAGATGAAACTCCAGCATAGATCCCTGTCAGCTCCTCGGGGCCGTGAGGTTAGGGTTTTTCGCCGAGTGTACACAACAAATGATAGTTGGTGTCATGTTCTTCAGATCGGTTTAGGGATTCAACGTCGGTGACTGCGGCTTCAGGACGCTGGTCCTTAGAGGCATGTGCACAAAGACTTCCTGGTTGTCATTGAAAGGTCAAGGCGGCTTCGATATGAGAGCAACGACATATCAATATTTATTAGGATTTTAGACCAGTTAAGAGTTAACTAGTTTATTCCGCAAAAGCTTAGTGGGGAACAAAATAGAGTCGTCGTGGTAAATTATAGTCGAACCGAGTGCACCATTGCTGTATGGTTGCACCAAGGACCACCATGTATTGAGGATGCCTCTCGGCTGTAACTCCATACCTATGGAATAAAACTCTTTTCACCGAAATAAAAAAAGAGTTAACTACTCCCTTCGTTCCTAAATATAAGTCTTTTTAAAGATTTTAAATGGACTACCACATACGGATGTATATAGACATATTTTATAGTGTAGATTCACTCATTTTGCTCCGTATATAGTCATTTGTTGAAATCTCTAGAAAGACCTATATTTAAGAACGGAGGGAGTAGTTAAAAGCCTTAATCAATGAAGTTGGCTTCTAAAATAAGCTATATGTTGTAGGGGCGGCTTATGGCATAAGCCGTCAAGAACTGTGCCAAATCGTATAGGGTCCTATTTAGTTTTTTTAGCAACTGGGCCCTATTTAGGTGCCTCGCTGGAGGTGCTCTTGGGCTAGACGGGCCAAGCCTTGGGCCTTGCTTTACTAGCCCAGCTTTGCCCTTCACTCTCGCCACTGCCTTTTTTGTCAAAAAAAAAAGAACTCACCACTGGTTTTCCTCCTCGTCTCGCTCAAACCATGCCTCCGCCAGCGCCTTCCCGCCTCCTGGCCGTCCTCTCCGCCCGCCCCCCTCCGCCGCTCCGCCGCCTCCTTCAGCTCCACGCGCACCTCCTCACCGCCGGCCTTCTCTCCTCCCCGTCCCCACTCCCCCTCTCCTCCAGCCTCGTCGTGGCATTCGCCCACTCCGACGACCCGCGGCACGCCCCCCGCCCGCTCCTCCACGCGCTCGCCCTCCTCGCCTCCCTGCCCTCCCCGCCCGACTCCGCGCGCCCCTACAACGCCGCGCTCCGCGCCCTCTCTCTCTGCGCGCACCGCGGCCTCGTCCCACGGTGCCTCCCGCTCTACCGCTCGCTCCTCCTGTCCGCCCGCCCGGACCACCTCACCTTCCCCTTCCTGCTTAAGGCGTGCGCGTGCCTGCAGGAGCGGGGCTACGGGGACGCTGTCCTAGGGCATGCATTCAGGCTCGGGTTCCACGCGGACGTCTTCGTGGCGAACGCCGCGGTGCACTTCCTGGCGGTGCGCGCGTCCATGGCGGAGGCACGCAGGCTGTTCGATCAGATGCCTGTGAGGGATCTGGTGTCGTGGAACACGCTGATTGGCGGCTATGTGCGAAGGGGCCTACCTGGGGAGGCCTTGGAGGTGTTCTGGAGGATGGCCGAGGATGGGACGCTGGCGCCTGACGAGGTGACGATGATTGGGGTCGTGTCAGGGTGCGGGCAGCTGCGGGATCTGGAGCTTGGGAAGAGGTTCCATGGGTATGTGGAGAGCAATGGAGTGAGGTGCACTGTGAGGCTGATGAATGTGCTAATGGATATGTATGTCAAATGCGGCGATTTGGAGCGGGCCAAGTCCGTGTTCGAGAGGATTGATGGCAAAACGGTTGTTTCGTGGACAACCATGATTGTTGCGTATACAAAGTTCGGGCTGATGGACGATGCGAGGAGGGTGTTTGATGAGATGCCTGAAAGGGACGCATTCCCGTGGAATGCGCTGATGGCCGGTTATGTGCAGTGTAAGCAGGGCAAGGAGGCTCTTGGATTGTTTCATGAGATGCAGGAAGCAAAGGTGAGGCCTGATGAGATTACCATGGTCAATATTTTATCGGCTTGCTCGCAGCTTGGAGCTCTAGAAATGGGTATGTGGGTTCACCATTACATCGACCGACACCGGCTTTCACTTAGTGTCACACTAGGCACAAATCTAGTTGACATGTATGCAAAGTGTGGGAACATCGAGAAGGCCATCCATGTTTTCAAAGATTTACCGGAGAAAAATGCGCTCACGTGGACAGCAATGTTATGCGGCCTGGCAAATCATGGACGTGCTGATGAGGCAATACAGTACTTCCGTAGAATGATAGAGCTTGGATTGCAGCCTGATGAGATTACATTCATAGGGGTTCTGTCTGCATGTTGTCATGCTGGCCTGGTTAAAGAAGGCCGTGAATTTTTTTCCCTACTGGTCTCAAAATATCACCTTGAGAGGAAAATGAAACATTATTCATGTATGATAGACTTGCTAGGCAGAGCAGGTCATTTAGATGAAGCAGAGCATCTAGTAAACACCATGCCAATGGAGCCTGATGCAGTAGTGTGGGGTGCTCTCTTCTTTGCTTGTAGACTGCATGGTAATATTACTCTGGGTGAAAGGGCAGCAATGAAATTAGTAGAGCTTGACCCGAGCGACAGTGGAATATATGTGCTACTGGCTAACATGTATGTAGAGGCAGGAATGAAGAAGAAGGCTGATAAAGTGAGGGTGATGATGAGGCACTTGGGAGTGGAAAAAGTTCCTGGATGTAGTTGCATCGAGCTAAATGGGGTGGTTCATGAATTTATCGTGAAGGACAAGTCACATACAGACAGTGATGCTATCTATGACTGCTTGCATGATATCACACAACAAATAAGGCACACTGCAAACATGATTGACATTTGTGCAACTGGCTGAGGCCTGCAAGATGTGATATGTTCGATTATTTTGCGCAACTCAACCATGTCGTGAGTTATGCCAGGCAATGTGCTAAGATAAGTAGGATTTGCTGATGTCCATCAAACTTTGGGCCATTACATCAGCATTGTGGCCCTTTTACAGCTTACCAGTCGATGAAAAATTCAAGTGCAGATGCTCAAGGCAGTATCTCAATTCACAAGGTACTGCTGCGCCTCACAAGCAAAATAAAATAAAATAATTAAGCTTGTCAAAAGTTGGATTGGTGCTTAGATGGCTTTTTTTCTTATTTCCGTACCAGTCCTTTGAATTCTGTTAGGCCGGTAAAGAGAGCAGGAAGCAGATCCATCTGTGAAGTCTTCAACTTTGTAAGTTATCCTTAAACTTTTCCTTTCCCTACTCACAGTTGTATCTGATACTGATTAAATTTGCATATGCTAGCCTCACGATTTAAGTTCGTGAAAAATATTCTTTGCAAATGATAATGTCAAATACATCACCAATTGGACCTCCTAAAAGGGGAAGTTGCAAAAGATGACTCTTATAAACCAAAAGAGCTCTGTAAGAATTCAGTAATTTGTAGCAGTATACAATTTGTTGCTGAAAATAAGCACTATTGACAAAAAAAATCGTTTCAATATCTGAATATCCGACTATAGTTTATAAGTTCATCAAGAGGGATAAAACAGAATATAAATGTCATGGAATGGTGACATCACTTAAGAGTCTGGAAAAATAGCATCTCTTCTCCTTTACCTCTAGCCATTAAGCCGAATTTGAATCTCCTGAGAGCCTTTAGGAAATACTTCGTGGTCCAACAAAACTTTTTTTTAATGTGAGCATAACATTAAGACAAGTCTACTAGTATATGATTCCATTGTAGTCAGCCATGTGTCGAAAGAATCAGCAAAAACATTTATGCCAATTGGCATCAGATCCCTTACTTTGTCTATCATATGTTCCGTATCAAAAAACATGTTATGCCATATGCCAATGTTATGGTCCTCATCTAGTGAAGCAGCCAAACTTTTGCATCTGATTTTTCTATAATGTACTGTCACAGGTTCAAATCTCAGAGAATACGAAATGTCCCATTTAGCTAATTGATAGGGTTAGCAATGAGGTGATAACATTTCCAGTGATACTGGACTTTAGGTGATACAACGAATGCATGGCACATGGTCCGTTTGATCTTGCGTGTAGGAACATGATCACATCTGGTGATATTCAGGTCAATGGTTCGGGTCCACTATTGGTGGATATGCAGAAACACACTCTTTCCTTATTTCTGTGATAATTGAACTAACCATTTCTTCCTTCCCATATTTTCCTAGCACCTCCATATCTGGAGCACGAAACGTTGCTTGCGTCTGTTGGACCTGGACCCTCTCGGAGTGTGATTCAAAGTCTGGTGAGTGGTGACAGCCTATTCCTCGGCAAATGCCACGAAGATTGGACAAGCCAAGGTCAATTTGGTTAGTTCATTACCTAAACTTCTATAATCGCTAGTCAATGAAGAAACGCCATGCCAATTGTTCTGCAATTGCAGCCCGTAAGGATTGGATATTAAAGAAGTGTGTTCTCCAAAATAATATTATTTGAGCAGTACTCCCTCCACCCCATAATGTAAGACGTTTTTTGACACTACACTAATGTCAAAAAACGTCTTACATTATGGGACGGAGGGAGTAGTAGATTGTAGGATTGTATTCGAGGGCTAAACTTATGACCTGGAATGCATGTCAGTAAGCTATACGTATCACTATAGGTCAGACAAAGAGCAGATCAAGTAAGTATCTCCTTGGGGTACGCACATCAAGCTCAAATTCCGCAAGTGTTGTTCAATGTTGCTGGTTCCGATTCCTTCCTTTCTTGACTGAACCAAAGCTTCACGTTACAGCTTCAAATGAATGTGAAAATGTGATAGAATAAGGAACAAGAGTCCGGTACTGGATTTCAGAACGCTGCTTCGAATTTCTCAAATTTGCAAGTAATATCTAATATGTACTCGCTAACTTGCTAAGTACGCCATATATTATTTAAAGGTCTACTTAGATCAGAACAATACTGTATATGTTAGGCGGAAGGTGGAACAGCCCAATCGACCACCTCCCCCACCACAGTATTGTACTCGAGTGGGTGGATTTGAGGTGTCCAATCATTACTAAAAAAATAAAAAAATTCTGTTGCAATACTGTTTCATGCAAAATTGGTTGCAGTATTTTCTTGGATGTTTAAAGACAAAAGTTCATGCAACTTGTATGGAATAAATCCTCACCTAATGCAAACAAATCATGGAACAATGCAATTGCGGAGCTTAGCTTGGGTCATACGGGCAATGCCCCTTCTCAATATTTTAGCCTTTCATAAAATATCTGACATTAGCTCCAAGAGCTGGAGCTACTTACGCATCAAGGTAACCCTATTTCTCATACAGTTTATCCACCTTTGATGGCCCCTGCTTAAATACACTTATGCAGCATGCAAAAACAACCTGTGGAACATCAAAAATCTGCAAGTCAATACCAGGCTTATCACCTATGGTTACACCAGTACCAATACAGTCGACCCAAGCACGTTTACCAAAGTTCTGTGAGCTTGATGACGCAGTAAACGGCTGATTCTTTTCTCTCCTTAGGTTAGATAGAAAAGTAAGAGTTTCCTTTATTTTTAACTATGTACATCATACTTAAAACAAAAAATGTAGCTCCCCAGGTGATCAGCACATGTACATCAATTTAGGCATCTCCAACTCCCAAGTACAGCATGTAGTTCAGTTTATGTACATTTTCTGAATGCATCATCACTAATAATCAGTAAAATATACATTGTGATTCATCCTTCGAACTCACATTTCTGGATCTCAATGTCATTTGATTAAGTACTGTGATCAACTTTGCAAGAAATATTTTGCAGCTTCCAGTTAGGCAACAACTTCACTGGCTTCGTCAGTTAGCCCTTGCGTTTCTTTCGGCCTGACTGCCTGCAAATGTTTCCCTGAAGCTACCCACTGCATCATCTTTCTGTGTATGGTGTACGACAGGCGTCAAGGAAATGAAGACAGCAAACATACAAGGGATGAAAGTGGAAACAAAGGAAGAACATGAAAAGCGTGCTAGTGCATACCAACTCTGTGAACAAAGGCACAATTTTCCCAATCCTGTGGTTTGATGGTATGAGATCCCAAGGCCTTTTCGCCTTGTCACTCTCCCCCTTTTCATCGGCGAAAGAAATATGCTCATTCGGACAGAGATTCAGCTGTTGCAAGACCTGGGCCAGAGAACAAGACATTATAGATTTGCATGTAAACATTGCCTGAATGCAAGTAATTCATAAGTTGGTGACAAACATCTTTTGAGAAGGACGGCATGAAAGGCTCTAGCAAACAAGCGAGAAGGTAGACAACTCCAACTGAAGTTTTCATCACAGTCGCGCAACTAGCTGGATCTTGTTGGTAAAGCTTCCAAAATTGACTCTCCTGCATATCCAGGTAGAAAACCGGAGTCAAATCCCGTGCAAGTTAAATGATGCAGAGTAGAAATGAAATCAGCAAAGGAACAAGAGCTTACTTGAAGGTAAGCATTTCCCTCACTAGAGATGGCCATTGCAATCTTCAGCCCTTGTTTTAGTTTGACCTGTTAACGGCAACGTTTATGTCACATAAATGCTTCAGATCTATGGTACTTATTCAGATTTATTCACTAGTACAATTCAGAGTTCACACAGTTCAGGTTAATGCATTACCTTGTCCATTGCATCAGTATACTGCTGAATCAAATTACCAACAGTTTCTGCTAACGACTGACTCAGTGGATGTATATCAGCATTAGGTGCTTCAGGTATGATGGAGCCGTAGCCAGCTCCTGCAGGAACAGTTGAAAAAAAAAAATATCAGCACCACCAACGAAGAAAATTTAAAAGAGAATGTTCGTCTTCTAACCCTCTGGTTTTGCGATAAAGCTTAGCACTCGATAGATGAAGTTGCCCAAATTCTTTAGCAGCTCGTTGTTATGCTTTATCTGCAGACCTCCCCATGTGAAAACTGCATCTGATGCCTGAAAGTTTTACAAAATAGACCAAAATGAACAATCTTACATGCATAGAGGTTTAATATAGATAATTCAATTTAACCGAAACCTAACCTCAGGACGATTACTAAGCAAGTAGTATCGCCACACATCAGCAGGAATATTTGTGGCTTTGGCGTCATTGCCAAAGACTCCAATGCCCTTAGTTTTCGAGAACTTTCCTGTGCATGATAACAGAGTGAACCAAAAAAAAAGATGTCCAAGAATAAATAATGGCCTGAACAAAACCTGTTCGATACCTGATTCATAGTTGAGATATTCAGTCGCACTAATATTCTTCATCAGAGTCCAGTTTTCACCAGTACCAAGTAGAGCAGAGGGAAACATGACCTGTAAAATTGTTACATATGCAGCAAAATAAGATTTCTATGAAAAGATAATATAAGAATTGCCTGCTACAGATCTGTATGCACTTGCACATATACTCCCTCCATAGCCCTTTTAGAGATTTCAATATGAACTACATACGGATGTATATATACATATTTTAAAGTGTAGATTCATTCATTTTGCTCCGTATGTAGTCCATATTAAAATCTCCAAAAGGTATTATATTTAGGAACGGAGGGAGTAGAATATATTGAAGCTTGTTAAGCAGCGTTGTACATAGAGAGGGTATTTGTATACCGGAAACTCCAAGTTGGCAAAAGAATCTCACCGTGTGGAATGGGACGTTGTCTTTGCCCATAAACTGATACAATTCGACATTCTCTGGGTTCTTCCACCACTTTTCCCACTCAGGCGTGTAGCACGCCGTGATGGAAATGTATCCGATTGGCGCATCGAACCAGACATAGAACACCTGAACCCATTCATCACATGGACAAACATTAACACAAACATGGGAGATAAACTTTCCAAAATGAATCTGTGCGTGCTCAGATGGATGGCAAACCTTATCCTTGTACTTCTCATGTGGGACAGGGACGCCCCATTTCAGATCCCTGGTGATGCAGCGAGGTTTCAACCCTTCCTTCAACCAGGCATCCGTGATGCGAACTGCGTTCTGGCTCCATGATCCGGTCGCCGAGGCCTCGTCGATGTACTTCTCCAGCTTCTCCTTCAGCAAGGGAAGCTCCAAGAACAAGTGGTCTGTGTCGCGGACGACCGGTATGCCCTCACAAACCTGGCGGATGGTAAAAGTTAAGCACATGGAAGATCGGTAGGTGGTGAGAAGAGCCAAATAGAACTGGAGGAGCTCCTCCTGCCTTGCATCTGGGATCAATCAGCTCGGTTGAATTCAGCAGCCTCCCACATCTGTCGCACTGATCGCCCCTCGCGGTGTCGTTGCCGCACCCCTCCACGGGGCATGAGCCCACGACGAACCTGTCCGCCAAGAACCTTTGGCATGATTTGCAGTAGAGCTGCAATAGACAGACAGAGTAAGGCCCTTGAAGCGAACCTGTGATAACATGAAACAGGGCGAGGAAATTGCGGCTTGAACAGCGTGAAACAAACCTGCTGCATTGTGTTCTCTGAGAGCCAGTTGTTGTCCAGCAGTTTGTGGAAGATCGATTGGCATATCTCTGTCTGCTGCGGGGTGGATGTCCGGCCAAAGTGGTCGAAGCTGATGTTGAACCACTCGTACACTTCCTTGTGGATCGCATGATACCTGCATCAGTCAGCAATGGGATGGATTTTCAGAAGCTATGCAACACAGATGTCGTTTCGCTCCTTATTCTCCGAAGCAATTTGCTTGAGTGCAATAATTTAATTTAATCCAAATTGCAGTGCTACTTTCAAACTTGATAGTGCAGCACGAATCATCCATACCGCCCCTCTGATACGAATGAACCAAAATTTCAACCTCAATTTGCACAAATATCAGCTTCCGACGATACTATAATCTCCACTAAATATCACACTGTCACTTCTCAGGCTATGGACATGGACGAGACGTAAATAGTGAGGGTGCCATCCAGCAAGGGAGAAGATCGGCAACGACGCCGGGTGGTGTGAGTAACTAAGTTGTGTGTGTGGCGTGAGTAAGTCGAGTGGCTGTCACTGAAGCAAACCAAGCCAGAACTCTGAAGATTGAAATCAGTTGTGAATTCTCCTCGTACTCTCCCCCCCTTTGACTTTGAGTCGTCTTCTTCTTCCTTACGCAATCAAGGGGACATCTCACACACACACAGCAACAGTTAGCCAAACCCTCCCAAGTCTTTGCCCCAACGCATCCAAGCCAAGCCAAACTACAGCATCATTTAGCCTACTAGCCCAGTTCGTCATGTAATAATGCGTATAATAATATCAAAAATCAAGTGGTGCGGGGCGCTCACTTGTCGCAGATCTCCAGGGGGGAGCATCCCTCCTCGAGGGCCTTGTTCTCGGTGGCGGTGCCGTACTCGTCGGTGCCGCAGACGTAGAGCACGTTGTGGCCGCGCAGGCGGCAGTAGCGCGCGAAGACGTCGGCGCTGAGCACGCAGCCGATGATGTTGCCCAGGTGCGGCACGTTGTTCACGTACGGCAGCGCGCTCGTCACCAGCACGTTCCGCCGCCCCGCCACCGGCACCTTCGCCTTCCCCGGCGCCGTCGACGACATCGCCACACCAGCCGATAGAACGCGGTGGGAGTGGTGTTCCTGTGTGCGTGTATTTCTTCCTTTCAGCGCTTGTCCGATTGGTCGCGGGTTGCATTGCATATATATATATATATATATATATATATATATATATATATATATATATATATATATATATATATATATATCTACTCCTAATGTCTGAGTTGGTAGGATTGCGTCCACGGTTTATTTTCGTCTGGTTATATTTCGCCTGGTTTATTTTCGTCCGGTTTATTTTCGTCTCACACCCCACCATCATATCTCCTCACGTTGATTTTTTTACCCTCACAATAAAAACTTTCCTAACTTTTTCAAAGTTTCCTAACTAGACACGTTATAAACGGGCAGGGACGGATAGCACGTTATCGATTAATAAAATTTAGTTTTATGACAATCAATTACAAATCCTAATTATCCTAATGCATTGATCTTTGCCTTTTCTAAGTGATTGTTATATCCTCGCAAAAAAAGGTGGTTGTTATAGAGAGGGGTTAGCCACGGAAATCATCCCTCCATCCTCGGCTGCATCCCTCACCCACGTCGCTGCAGCAGGATCTTCATCCGCCATCCTGGGCAATTGCGGCGGCGATGCGTGCCAGCTTCACGATAGTGGGGAGGACCAGGCCGCCGTGAAGGTAGGCCATGCGCTCGTCACGCTCCACGAGCGGAACCTGCGCACGGAGGCGGTAGCGCGGGGTGGCAGCAGGCAATGAGGAGGTCGCGCTACGTGACGAGCTAAAACAAAACTCAAGAAAAACCTTTCTCGCTTCGCCCGCCCGCCCACGGCCTGCCGCGCGTCGACGTCTCCGTTCCCCTCAGCCTTATCCATGCACCCGCGCTCCCAGCTGCCGACGGAGATGGAGTGCCGCTCCTGAACAAAGCTAAGCTCCCCCAGCCAACGCCTCCGAGCCGATGCCGCTCGCCGGCATTGCACTCGCGCCTCTCCTCGTCTCCCCTCACGCGCCTTCCTCTCCCCGTGGCAGCGTCGCCGTCTCTGTAGAGGCCGCGAGAAGGCGTCGCGCGCTACGGCGAGTGCGGTGCTCGGCCGCAGCGGCGTCCGGCGGAGACGGGGACGCCGGCGAGCTCTCACGCGCGACGCTGCTCTGGAGAGCGGCCAAGCTGCCCATCTACTCCGTGGCGCTCGTGCCACTCACCGTGAGTTCCCCAAATTCTTCCCTCCCCATTGCCCTTGCCAATGCTTCGCTCTGCAATTCAGAATTGCATAACCTGTTAGTGTGCTGGCATGCAAATCAGAATGAGTATTGATCGCAGTATTTGGTGGTTTGCAACTACGATCACCTTACACATTTGCATTGACGGTTGCTTGCACTTGCAGGTAGGCACTGCTGCTGCTTATAACCATGCGGGGCTGTTCTTTGCCAGACGCTACTTTGGCCTCTTGGCTGCTGCTATCCTTGTGATCACCTGGCTCAATCTGAGGTAAAACTCACATGCATAAAAATATTACTACAACATACACTCTGACAAGTAAATCGATGTTGATATCAATAGCAGTGTTCAACCATTGATTTCCCTGCTCTGAACGTATTGTATTTTTACACTAGCAGCAATGACGTTTATGATTCAGATACTGGCGCTGATAAGAACAAGAAAGAATCTGTCGTCAACATTGTTGGCAGGTACTGCTCGTTTCCAGTGCCGAGTAGTAGTAACATTCTAAATGCTTGCATACGTGTATTTAGAAACGAAACATTTCAGAGTGTGACCTGCTGTGCAGTTGGGCAGTGACACAATATGCTGCAAACGTTCCTCTTCTGTTCGGCTTTGGAGGGCTATTTTGGGCCTTTACAGAAGCAGGAGACGTCAGGTTCATCACTTTGGTTCTATGTGCAATCCTTTGTGGTTATGTTTCTCAGGTAAAATATTCTGCCCCTTCGTTAGGGAACCTTTTGTTTCCTTCGCTTCCATATCACCCTGGCACAATATATTTTGCCTTTTGCTGATCTCTACTCCTAATAAAGGAGTTGGTAGGATTGCATCCATGATTTTTTTTCATCTGGCTATATTTCGTCTGGTTTATTTTCGTTCGGTTTATTTTTGTCTCACATCCCACCACCATATCTCCTCACGTTGATTTTTTTACTCTCACAATAAAAAATTCCTAACCTTTCCAAATTTTCCTAACTGGACACGTTACACTGCGTGTGTAACCTAGATTACTCTTAGTTCGGACTGGAGACATGAATAAGTAGGCATCGATTTAGGATTTCCACTCGTGCAATGTGTTACTGGAGTTGGAGGATTCAGATGCTGTTGTGAAAAATGAATCTCGAGTGCCAGCAGCATCTCCAGTCTCTGAAAATGTTTATGATGTTATGCCAGGTGTTCTGAAGCGTCCTTCGAGTTCGAGCTCCGCCTCGATCTCATTTGTGCCACGGTCCTCCTCCCTGCAGCACGCTCTGATCTCCTATGCAACGTGCTGCTCTATCCGTCAGTAACCACAAGGTAACGATGATGAAATATCTTCCCCTCTCAATCTCTTGTTTATGTTGTTCATTATTTTCCAAATAAGATGCGGAAATTCGATGCTATTGTGGAGAATGTGTTGTTGTGCTGAAAATTTGAGCTACACAGCATTTTTTTAAGCTATTGTAGGTGAATCCTGCAGTTGATGCCAATGACTTCATTTCAATTTTAATTTTTGAGTTTGTTTGGTTATCTTTTCTTAGTATTTAGTTGAGCTGGAAATTTTACTGATTACATGTCTAGAAGAATGGTTCTGGTACACAGGTGTTATGCTTCTATTCATGATTCACCTCTTATTGTTGATCCGAACTATTATGTTTGGTCATGCCAAATCCTGTTGACTGGAATTTTTTTTGGTCATGCAGATTTTACAGAGAAAGTGGTACTATTTAACCTCACACATGATGTGGTATGGATCAATGGGATCACCAAGTGTCTTCTGTGGCATATTGCTTCGGTGTGAGAGGCGCATGTCCTCCCTTTCCCCTATCCCCTCGCCTCCCGTCACTTCCCTGAGTCTAGCTGGTGCCGCAGTCAATGCTGTTGTCTACCTCGTCTTCCTTTCATTTTTTTCACCCATGCTTTGGTTGAAGTCGTTGTTTGGTTCCCAGGCTGGACAAATCCTGCATTTCTAAAATCATTGATTTGTTTCTGGAAGTAATACCTTAGGTTTAAGATTATGTTATTCATAATATTTGTGTATATTAATGGTTGATCCTTCCAGCAGAGCTGACACTATCGACAATGAAGAATAAAGACCATGGAATTATAACATTTCTTAAGAATTTGGCAGCACGCCGCAAATGCAATAGTGTCTTTGTTTGGCACATTTATCCATGAACTCAGAATAAAATATGAGGGACAAAATATGTGAGTGTTCTTTTCATCTACAGAACATTTCGTGGGCATTTTACTAATGTGCAAGACATGTTGTCTAATGTGCACGAGGTTCCTATAACTATGTTAGACACGGTTAGTGTTGAGCTTTAAGAAAATATATACCCTGTTGCAACACATGCCCATTGTCCTATATCCGAAAAATGGTCGACCACGCACCGACATGTTATAAGCGTTGCAGCCCGTAGCAACGCACGGGCATTTTACTAGTATATATATATTCTCTGGTTTGGCGGATGCAGAGCTGACGCGTTCGACGGCGACGTCTTCTTTTTTTTTAGGGAAAGCAAAGCTTTATAGATCAATGACGTTCGGGCATGTCGCCCGACACGCAAGCTGCCACTTTGGACAGTACAATGTTATCCCACTCGACACACATGTTCGGTAGGCAATTACAACCAATCTGTGCTTGACTTTCTTATACTGTGGGTTTGTTCGTGGTACGCCAGTTGCCTAAACTAGGACCGGGCCTTCCGTGAAGGAAGCCCAAACAGCATAAAATAAAGGGACGAAACCACTTAAGTTTTTTTTCGGAGGGGTACGAAACGACTTAAGTGCGTCGTAATCAGGGGCGCCCCCAGTCTGGCAGCCCACGCCCCCGCGCGGGGCGGGTGCCCCCGTTTTATTTCTTTTTCTTTTTATTACTTTTCCTTCTTTATTTTCTGTTTTTATTTTATTTAATAATAAAATAATTCGGGATTCGTTCTAAAATTGCAAAACATTGTGAATTGTCAGTAAAACAGTTCTAGGGATGGCGATGATGTATGTGTGCTGTGTCGGCAAGACCCTCTTTGGATTGGTGTGCATCGGGTATCTTATGCGTGCCGCTCAACAGTTGTGATGGTTTTGCCCGGTTCTCCATAATTAACTGGGCAATCTGGTTTTCGCTCGGTTTTCCATATTTAACTCAGCAACTCCTTTCTTAATAAATGCAGGATAACTGCCATTTTGAAAAGAAAAGAAAATACAACAGTTCTTGGATTAAAAAAATGTTTGCGATTCAAAAGGATATTTTATTTTTGAATTTTGAGAACATTTTGTTGCTTTAATGCACATCTTTTTATGAGAATTCTTTAATAATGATGAACATTTTTTATATTTCATGAACAAATTTTGAATTAGATGAACACCTTTTGAACTTCATGAACAAAATTTGTATTTAAGAACATTTTTTTTGAAAATTATGAACAAAATTTGAAATTAATTAACATTTTTTAGGTTGGTGAACATATTTTGAATTTTCATGAACATTTTAAAAATCTGATGAACAAAAAAATGAATTCGGTTTTTAAAAATTGTGCATTTTGAACAAAAAATCAAGAAATAATAAAATGTATTCAAGTTCAAAAAAAGTTTGTCATTTCAGAAAATATTCATGAATTCAAAAAATGTTCATAGTTTTAAAAACATGCTGTAAAATTCAGAAATGTTCACGAATGTATAAATTGTTCATCAAATTTAAAAAAGGGTCATGGTTACAAAAATGTTCATGATTTTTTTGGCGAATTCAAAATATGTTCACGAGTGCAGAGAATGTTCACCAATTAAAATATCACAATTTCGAAAAATTCTTCATGAATTTCAAAAAATGTTCATAAATACAAAAAATGTAAATGATTTCAAAAACTATATGAATTATAAAAAATAATTTCGCAATTTCAAAAAAATGTTCATTATTTTCAAAAATATTCAGAATTTTAAACATGTTCATGAATTCAAAACTATAAAATAAAAAAGGAACAATAAAAAGGAAACAAAAGCAAAAAAGAAAACAGAAAAAGAAACATAAACGAAAAAGAAAAAAGAAAAAGGAAACATAGTGCCATATTCCACGCACTGGGCGGATCCTATTCCCCACACGCCAGAGCTATATCTCGCATATAACAAGTTGGTCTCGCCTGAAACTTTTTTTGGTAACTACAGTATACTAGGCAGGCCTAGTACTGAAGCACTATTTTTCATGTTTTTTTCTGTTTTCTTATATTATTCAGTTTTTCTTTTAGTTTTTTATTTTTCTTTGGTTGTCTCTCAGTTTCTTTGTTTCTATTTATTTTTTTGATGATTCTCATTTTGACTTTTTCCTTTTCCTTTTCTTTATTTCTTTCATGGTTTTCTTTGATTTTGTACACAAGTCTACATTTACATGCTTACCATTTTTCAAATACATGATATACATATTTTTAAAATATATGTTTTGATGCCTATTTTTCATACACATTATTTTTTCCATGCAAATAAAGATTTTAATATAAATTTATGATTTTTAAATACCCAATTAACATTTTTACAAATATATGTTTTGAGGTCTAAATTATTTTCAGATAGATTGTATGTTTTTTGTTACAGGGGAAACATTTTTATACTTGTTTAATATTTTTTATGCATGATTCACATTTTTCTGATGTATGCATTGATGTCTACATTTTAAATACATGTTGTACATTTTTTTCTACATCAAAACATTTTTTCTATACACGTTGTATATTTATTGTCTACATCGAAAACATTTTCTATGCATGTATAATGTTTTTTTTTCAGATATATGTTGTGATGTCTAATTTTTGTAAAAATGTTACGTAAAGAGATTTTTATAGTATATATGTTTGGAACATATCAAAATATATATGAAAAAGGTAAAAAAGGAAAGAATTAAAAAAAAAAACATATGAAAATACAAGACCTCTAACCCGCTAGGCCAGCCCATTGTCTCCCGCTGCAGGCGAGATGTTTGGTCTCACACTAAGCCATATATAGCGAAATCACCAATTCAGAAGTACTCCTTTGAAAGATCACTCCCACCACTTCACGACCTGAGTGTTTTTGCTTTTTTCACGCTTCCGTTTATTCAAAACGTCTTATCTTTTAAACCGTACGTTCAAATCTCGAACCGTTTTCACCATTGAATTCATTGCATCGAGATCTTCAAAACTAGATACCATTTTGATATGTTTTGACAAACTTTTTTTAGAAAAAAACAGACATAAAAACAGAACGAAGAAACCGAACCGGAAGCACGTTTTTTTTCTTTCCGAAAGAGGAACGGCCCCACCTCTCGCGAAAGCACAACGTGTCTTTCCTGAAAGAAAAAAACACAGAAAACACGTTTTTTTCCGTTTTCGAGAGGGACGACCGTGCCTCTCGCGAAAGCACAACCGTTCCTCTCGCGGAAAAAAAACGCACCTCTCGCGAAAGAAGAAAAAAACACAGAAAACACGTTTTTTTTCTGTTTCCGGGAGGCATGAACGTGCCTCTCACGGATGAAAAAAAATGTTTTTTCGCGCAATTTTACTTTGAAATTTTTTGATTCAAAAGCTAAGGAAGACGGTGAAAAACCGAAAGGTCAAAAAATCCGGAAAAATCGTTTAAAAAGCCGAAAAGGCGTGCGGAGAAATAAAAAAAACAAAACCAGGAGGGAGCGCCTAGAGTGCGACACGTGGCGGTAGCTGAGAACGCGCTCTGAACCCACCCCAAATGATCATTGGTAGACTCTCAAAGGAGCGCTCGCCAACTAGTTGCTCTTGCCCGCCTAGGTCAGGGAATAGTGAGACCTCCTATGTGACGCTCGCTTGCGAATGAGGGACCTTTGCATGGGCGCGCACCTGATGGGCCGGTCCACTCTGCCCGCAAACGATTTTTTATTTCGTTTTCTCTTTGTTGTTTACTTGGTTTACTGTAGTGTTGAGTTTTGTGGCAGCACATACCACTGTTTAAAAAATCTTCCGATTCAACGATTAATCGTCCGACTTGTCATTGCTTGTGGGGTGATCGATAAGATTACGCCTTATCTTCATTATTTATCATTTGGGCCGATTTATCGCTTTGACAAGTGATTTATCGGAAATCTACGAGTAAATCGGGCCTATTCCTAGCACTATGTTTGCAAAAGCTATGCTTATTTGTGTTTTGTCAACCTTGTTATGCAATATATACTATTGTCCTATTTTGTTTGTCATTATACGAGGATTCAAAGGCTAGGAATCAAGGTAACACTTACGCACAATATTTTCTGGTGTTGAATATAGCATATTTTAGTGTTGGGAACCCGGGATTTGCAAACAATGACCGATTAATAGTCAGTCGATAAAATCGTTTAATCGGCCGATTTCCGATTAATCTCTAATTATAACGCCCCGAGACCGTTGTGCCAGGTGTCTTCGAGTTATTCGATGTTGTTGCCATGTCATTTGTTTGCATGTTGCATCTTAACATGTCATCATGTGCATTGCATTATCATGTTTTCAAAACTTGCATTCGTCCGAGTTCTTCGAGTTCTCTCTGTTGTCCGTTCTTAGCCCAACCACACTTGCACGTGCCCGCGGCATGTCCGAAATAGTATTTTATAAGTGGCCGGAAAATGTTCTCGGAATGGGATGAGAGTTGGCGTGTGGTCTTATTTTAGTGTAGATAGACCGCCTGTCAAGTTTCATCGCATTCGGAGATCGTTTGGTGCCCCAACGGATAACTATAGCGGTAGTATAGCCGGTCTAACGTCGGACGTTTTCGGTCTCCGGAAACAGTCGCTGGGCCTCCCTCTCTTCTCTTCTCTCAGCTCGAGAGCGTCTACACAGCTCACTACCTACCGCCAGGTCCAACCTAACCTCTCTCGTCAGCCCGCAGCCCCCCTCGCGCGCGTCCAAAACTTACCCGAACCCGACCCGGACAGTCGTCACCGTTGGATCCGGGTCATCCCCAAACATCTATAAAACGTCACCGTTTTCTTATTTGGTATCCCTAGCTATTTTTTTCTCGACCGTCCAATTACAACCGGAGGGACGATATAATCTTACCCTAACCCACCTACTATATATAGCCGATGTAATTCTAGACCAAACCCTACTTTCTAGGGATCCTCCCCTATCCACTTGTCGCCGCCGCCGCTCCACCAAATCCACATCGATCCATCCCGCATCCACCTCGTCTTCAGCCACCCACCAACCAGAGCAGCGCTCGTCCTTCCCCTCGATCCATCCCTCTGCCCGAAGCTCCTCCTTTTGCGCCTCTGCGCTCGATCCCCTTCGCCTCGTGCCACGCCACCGCCGGCAAGCTTCGCCGAAGATGACAGCCGACGCCCCTTCTTCATCTTCCCATGATCTCTCCCGTTTCTCTCTCTCATCTCCCTGCCTATCTTTTTTTTTGTCAGCAGGGAGCCCGCCATGGACGCCAGGGACGCCGTGTCCCCAAGCAGCAACAGCAGTTCCGAGCCCTGCTGCATCCCCTCGACCGAAACTTGCCGACGACCCGCAGGTGACCAGCGCCACCTCATCTCCTCCCGCGCCTCTCCTCCCATGTTGTTCCCTCTCTCCCGCTGCTCATCTCTCCCCTCATGTCTTTCCCTACAGGAGCCACGCTAGGGAACTCAAAGTCCGTGGCCGCCGGTTTGCCTCCACCCCCGCCGGAGCTGCCTCTTCTCGCGCGCCGGTCAAGGATCCGGCCGTCCCGGCCTTCCCCGCCATCCCTCGCCGATGCTAAGCCATGGCGGACCCCCAAGACCCGTTGCTCTGCCTCGCGTCTCACCCGGACATCCCCGCGTCGTCTACGCAGCCACCTGCATCAAGCCCCTCCGCCCCGGATCCAGCCGGCCTCCTCTCCAGCTTCGCGCCAAGTCCCACCTCGCCGGAGTCTTCTCCTCGCCGCTGCGTCCGTCAAGTCCGCTGCTGCCGCTGTTTCTCTGTCGAACGAGCAAGCTCGAACCCCAGCGCCAAGTCCAGCTTGCTCGATCCCCTGCTTCAGGACCGAGTCGTCGAACGATGCCGCCGCGCGTTGACCGTCCAGCTTGCCGAGGCCCAGCGCCAGATCGCTACATGGCCCAGATCTGCCAGCTCCCTGTTGGCCCAATGTGAGCAGCCCAGATCCACCTAATTCGGCCTCTGTTCCGGATCCGGCCCGTGTAGTTTTTTTAGGTTCTGTGTTTTAGCTATTTTTCTAGAGGAGAGCAGTTTTTGCAGAGAACCCCTTGCACTTCATGCATTTTAAAACTCACAAACCGTGCATCATATATAAAAACTTTATATATGAAACTTGTTTAGAATTTTGTCTAGATTCATAATATCCAACTTTCATCCATGTTTAAAATGTTTAAAATGTTGTTTGTTTAATTTTGCATAAATGCCATGCTAAAATGTTTTAATTCATAACTAATCAACCGTAGCTCCAAATTTAACAAACTTTAGATGTAAATGGGGTGGAATTTTGCCTAGTTTAACATGGTCTACTTTTTTTTGCATGTTTATTAACTCTAAAATTGCGTCTAGGGCAGAACCGCATCAAATCAAAAATATGCTATGGGGATTTACCGGATTTGTTGTTTGTTGTTCGCGGCCTCATTTAAACTTGACTAGATGGTATAGTTTTGTTATGCTTCACCTCTTGCCATGTTTAAACAACATTTAATATTGTTGGGTACCTAACCGAGAGTGAACTAAATAATTGATGTGGTGTTCGGTCAATAATATGCAACGGAGTTGCATATTGAGCTCCACTTAATTTGTAGGATTGCTTGTGCACTTTGCCATGCCATGCCGACATGCATCATACTTGTTTGTGCATCATGCCATGATTCTGTGTTGGTTGTTTACTATGTTGTTTGCTTCTTTCCGGTGTGCTTCTTCGGGTTGTTTCCGGTAACGTCGTGTTTGTGAGGAACCGTTCGACTACGTCCGTTTGTCTGCTTCATGGACTCGTTCTTCTTCCTTGCGGGATCTCAGGCAAGATGACCATACCCTCGAAATCACTTCTATCTTTGCTTGCTTAGTTGCTCGCTCTTTTGCTATGCCTATGTTGCGATACCTACCACTTGCTTATCATGCCTCCCATATTGTTGCACCAAGCCTCTAACCCACCTTGTCCTAGCAAACCGTTGATTGACTATGTTACCGCTTTGCTCAGCCCCTCTTATAGCATTGTTAGTTGCAGGTGAAGATTGAAGTTTTGTTCCTTGTTGGAACATGGAGATGTTGTTCCTGGTTGGAACATGTTTACTTGTTGGGATATCACAATATATATTATTTAATTAATGCATCTATATACTTGGTAAAGGGTGGAAGGCTCGGCCTTATGCCTGGTGTTTTGTTCCACTCTTGCCGCCCTAGTTTCCGTCATATCGGTGTTATGTTCCAGAATTTTGCGTTCCTTACGCGGTTGGGTTATAATGGGAACCCCTTGACAATTCGCCTTGAATAAAACTCCTCCAGCAAGGCCCAACATTGGTTTTACCATTTGCCACCTAGCCTTTTCTTTCCCTTGAGTCGGCCGGCTCAAGGGTCATCTTATTTTAACCCCCCGGGCCAGTGCTTCTCTAAGTGTTGGTCCAACTGAGCGATGTCCGAGGCTACCAGGGGCAACTCTGGCTGGCTTACCCGACGTCTTGCTCATCCGGTGTGCCCTGAGAATGAGATATGTGCAGCTCCTATCGGGATTTGTCGGCACATCTGGGTGGCTTTGCTGGTCTTGTTTTACCATTGTCGAAATGTCTTGTAAACGGGATTCCGAGTCTGATCGGGTCTTCCCGCTAGAAGGTCTATTCCTTCGTTGACCGTGAGAGCTTGTCATGGGCTAAGTTGGGACACCCCTGCAGGAATTTGAACTTTCCAAAGCCGTGCCCGCGGTTATGGGCAGACGGGAATTTGTTAATGTCCGGTTGTAGAAAACCTAAAGTTGACCTTAATTAAAATGAATCAACTGCGTGTGTTACCGTGATGGTCTCTTTCCGGCGGAGTCCGGGAAGTGAACACGGTGTTGGAGTTATGCTTGACGTAGGTTGTTTTAGGATCACTTCTTGATCATACTTCATTTGCGTGAAGATTACCTCACTTGCGACATTGCTTTCAATGCGGTTATGCCTCTAAGTCGTGCTTCGACACGTGGGAGATATAGCCGCATCGAGGGCGTTACACTAATTCCCAGCTGTCCATGACGCTAACGATAAGCGATATCCTCAATATTGGCACATACTATATAATCCGGTTACTAGATCGGTCTGGTTTTTGGTCGGTTTTTATTTTGAACATTTTTAAAATAGGCATTGGACATTTTCTAACATCTGTTGAAAATTTAGTAATACACATTGAACATTTTCTTAATATACGATGCTTTTTTTGTATTATGTGATGAACTTTTTCTCATATGCGATGACTATTTTTGAAAATATATGAATATATATGTTGAACAATTTTCGTATACACATTGAACATTTTGTAGTATACGTTGAACACTTTTTACCAAACATGAAACATTTGTGTAATATACAATGATTTTTTTAAATACAGTGAACATTTGTGTATATGTTGTACATTTTCTAATATATGATAAACATTTTATAATGCATGATAAACTTTTTGTAGCATACCCTTAACTTTTTTTGAAAATTTTGAATTTATAAAAAAACGAATACAAAAAAGGTGTTTAAAGAAAAGAAAGAAATAACCAAAAAACAAAAAAGTAATTAAAAAAGTAAAGAAAACCGGTAAAAATAAAAAAATAGGGAAAACCCGGTTAAGGGAACCACCTTTTTTTTTGAGTTGGTTAAGGGAACCACCTAGAAGGTTTCCAAAACCGGGTGTCCGCTCGAAGTGGGCCGGCCTCTTTTTTTTTTACTTTTCCATTTACTTTTTACTTTTTCCCTTTCTTCTTTTCTGAAATCTGTGTTTTTTTAAAACTTGTGATCATTTCCCAAATCCTCGAATGTTTTTCAAATTTGTGAACTGTTTAAAAAACATGAACAATTTCTCAACGCTTATTTTGGCGACGAGTATGTTTTTTTGTCTCGGCGGCAACGTGAAATGGAGCGTGTATGTTTTTCAGCGCTTGTCTCGGCGGCGAGTCCGATTGGTCGTGGGTGCAAATATATTATGGGGTGGATCAATTTGAGCTGACGAGTTCGATGGTGGTGGATTCTTGAGGGCAAGGAAGCTTTACTTTCTTATTTGGTTGTTCGTACACCAATTGACTAAACTAGGATTGGGTTAAATGTTGCCTGGGCGGAGCGCTCGCCTACGACGCACAGAACATAGGCTGGGCCTACACGATTCGTGTAGCATCCGTGCAACGTTCTCTTCCATTTCGTCACGTTTAATTTTTATCTTTTCTCTATTCCTTCATGTAAAATACAAAGATATGTGTCAGATATACATCAAAACTTAATTTTTAAAACGTTCATGAACTTCCTAAAACATTGTCCACGTGTTCATGAACTTCCTCCTGCAGATCGGCGATCTGCGAGTCAATCCCAGGTCTCCATGACGCAAACTCGGCGGCGACGGAAGACTTGATGTCCTCCTTCCACTCCGCCCGCAGCTCCTTGAAGAACTCCTTGAGGTCGCCCTTGGTGACGGGCTCCTGGTCCTTCTGCATCCTTTCCGGGTGCTGCTGTCGTGTTTCGATGATGGACGCCGCCAGGGCGGAAGCAAAATTGGGCGCTGGCTCTGAGTACCAAGTGTTAGCACGGCACTAGTATTACTCTCAGGATATGGTGGTGGTTCACAAGATCTGAAGATTACAAGCACCAAGGTGCCAAATTGGAGATGAGTGGAAAAGGAACTAGGGTTCTAAGGTAGTAGGTAGCCACCGCCGTGCCGTGCCGTGCCTTGATCGATCTTCGATCCCCTCAGGGTTGCCAGCTTCTCCCTTTATCCCTCCTGTGTTGTGTTCACCCACTGGCTGCCACTCACTCTTGGGTTGGGTTTCTTGATCCTCTTGGTTGGGCCTTGGGCCGTCTCGTCGTCGGGCTCGGTAGTTGGTTGGGCTGATGGGCTGGTGCTGTCAGGGGTGCTAACACCCTCCCCTGCTTGAGTTGCGGCTTGTCCCCAAGCCGCTGCGCACGGGAAACGCGAATGAAGCTCGTCTCTGTCTTCCCAAGTTGGCTCGATGGAATCGTCGGACCAGCGCACCAACACTTGAGCCACCACTCTGTTCGCTTTAGTCTTCATGTGACTGTCAAGCACTTCCACGGGAATCGCAAACTGGTTAGTATCAGCAGGCAAAACAGAGGAAACGGACACACCTGGCTTGATGGCTTTGCGAAGTTGCGAAACGTGGAACACGGGGTGGATCTTTGAATGTTCAGGCAATCCCACTCTGTATGCTACCTGCCCAATCCGGTCTTGCACCAAGAAGGGCCCGAAGTAGCGGAAAGACAGTTTGTGACATGCGCGACGAGCTACTGAACTCTGAACATACGGCTGAAGCTTGATATAAACCGAGTCACCAATGTCAAAGCTGCGTTCAGATCGGTTCTTATCAGCTTGATGTTTCATTCTTGTTTGAGCCCGCAGTAAGTGTTGACGGATTAAAGCTTGCATTTCCACCCTCTCGGAGAGCCAGGCATCCAGATCGGTGACAGGAGTAGCCGAAGCTGCCTCAACCCCCCAGTGTCGTGGTTCGTGACCATAGAGAACAAAGAAGGGGTTTTTTCCATGAGCGCTGTGGTAACTCGTGTTAAACCAATATTCAGCGAGGGGCAGCCAAGAACTCCATTTCTTTGGGCAGGCATGGACAAAACACTGGAGGAAAGTCTCCAGGCACTGATTGGTACGCTCGGTTTGCCCATCAGTTGCAGGATGGTAAGGAGTACTCATTCTCAGTGTTGTGTTGGTCAGACGAAAGAGCTCCTTCCAAAATCTGCTAGTGAAGATGGGGTCACGGTCCGACAAAATCGAGTCAGGCAAGCCGTGCAATCTGTAAACTTGATCAACATAAGCAGTAGCCACTTGAGATGCAGAGAATGGGTGTGTCAAGGCCAGAAAATGACTGTACTTGGAGAATTTGTCGACGACCACCAAAATACAATTGGCTCGCCCAGATTTAGGCAATCCCTCGATGAAGTCCATGGACACCATTTGCCAGGCACGTGCAGGGACTGGCAAGGGTTCCAACAGTCCGGGGTACTTGCAGCGCTCTGGCTTGGCTTGTTGGCATACCTCACAGGCCTGTACAAATTCAGTGACAAGCCGCTTCATACGTGGCCATGCACAAACTGTTTTCAAGCGCTGATATGTTGCAGGGGCCCCGGAGTGGCCACCAATAGCCGACTGATGCCCCGCGATCATCATGCGTTGCTGCATTTGGCTATTGCGCCCAATCCAAATTCGCCCTTGGTAACGCAAGAGGCCATCTTCCAAAGAAAATTGCTGGTGTGATTGGGGGTTAGCCTGTATCTCCTTAATGATTTCGAGGGTAGGTGCATCCTGGGCATATCCAGCTTTCACCTCCTCGAGCCACTCGGGTTGGCAGAGGGAGATAGCATAAAGCTCATCAGTTTCTGAGATTGGCCGACGAGAAAGAGCATCAGCAGCCCCATTGTCGACTCCTTTCCGGTAGCACAATCTTTAGTGAAGACCCAATAGATTGGTGAAAGCTTTCTGCTGCCAAGGGGTGTGCAAGCGTTGATCTTCCAAATGAACTAAGCTGCATTGGTCAGTTTTGATGATGAACTCTGCTGTCTGGAGGTACTGCCGCCAATGTTCAACTGCTAATAAAATAGCCAACAATTCTTTCTCATATGTAGAAAGCCCCTTATTGCGAGGACCGAGAGGCTTACTCAGAAATGCCAAGGGATGACCGTCTTGTTGCAAAACAGCTCCAACGCCAAGATCACTAGCATCGGTCTCAAGGACAAACTGCTTCGAGAAGTCTGGCAGGGCAAGGACAGGAGCTGTCACCAATGCAGTTTTCAAGGTCTCAAACGATGTTGTGCACTCACTCGTCCACACAAAAGGGATGTTTTTCTTCAAAAGATGTGTCAACGGCTTTGCTATAATACCATAATGGCGAACAAATTTGCGGTAGTAACCGGAAAGGCCCAAAAATTGCCTTAGCTGTTTGACATTGATGGGAAGAGGCCACTGTTGCACTTGTTTGATTTTATCAGGTTCTGTGGAAACCCCTTGTTCACTGATGACAAATCCCAGATAGGAGAGTTCTCGTTGAGCGAAAAAGCATTTGGAAGCTTTGATCTGCCATTGGTCATTGCGCAAGAGTTGTAAGACTTCTCGAAGATGCTTGACATGGTCAGTAAAGGTCTTGGAGAAGACGAGAATGTCGTCGAAAAACACCAGAACGCAGATACGCGATACCGGTTTCAGTGTGTGATTCATAGCTCCTTGAAAGGTTGCTGGGCCCCCTGCCACTCCAAATGGCAAGACCTTGAACTCGTAGTGACCAGAGTGAGTTTGAAAAGCAGTCTTGAATTCTTCTCCTTCTGCCAATCTGATTTGATGGTAACCGGAACGGAGATCTAACTTCGAAAACCAGCTAGCTCCTGATAGTTCATCGAGTAATTCATCAATGACTGGAATAGGGAATTTTGGAGTGACGGTCAGCGCATTTAACTTGCGATAGTCAATGCACAAATGCCATTGGCCGTCTTTTTTGCGCACCAGAATTGCCGGAGAAGCAAAGGGACTATTGGAGTGTTGGATGATGCCCGAAGCTAGCAACTCTTTGACTTGACGCTCAATTTCATTTTTGGTATCTGGTGAGTGCCGATACGGACGGATATTGATTGGTTGAGCCCCTGGAAGGAGTGGGATCCGGTGGTCGCAAGCTCTGCGAGGTGGAAGGCCCTGGGGGGTGGCAAACACATCAGAAAACTCTTCTAAAATGTGCTGAATTTCAACTGGCACCGATGATGTCACCGACCGATGATGTATCAGCAAGCTGTTGTGCTTGTTTGTGCTGATCAGGAGTAGCACAGAGGTACACAAGATGATCCACTTCGCCCTGGACACACATGTGCTGCAGTTCTTCAGCAGATATTTGAGGGCATTTGTTTTCAGAGAATTTGTGCCCTTGTAACTGAATCGGGGTAGACGCCGAGGGAATTGTCACCGTTTTGTTGATCCAATCAATGTGTGGATTCAAAGCTTCCAGCCAGTCCATTCCCACAATTACATCAAAACCTCCCAAAGGCAACACTTTAAAAGAGGTGGCAAACTGATGCCCTTGTACTGTCCACTGACATTCAGTTAATTCTTGCTCACACCGCAGCTCTGCTCCGTTTGCAAGCTTCACACGAGCTGCTTTGGGTAATTGTTGTAATCCCAGCAAGCCCTCGGCACAACGTGAGTTGATGAAGGATGCTGAGCTGCCCGAGTCAATCAACACTTCCATAGCTTGATCCTGGATCAATGCGCTGAACTGCAGTAGTTTGGAAGAGTCATTCCCGTTGAATGCTTGCAAAGATACTGCATAAACTGTTTCTTCAGTGGAATCTGGACCAACACTCATCTCTCCGTCTGTGTTTTGTTCAATCCCCATGAAATCCATTAATTCCTCCAACACATGCATCTGGATTGTGGTTGGACAAGTGTGGTCACGCCCCCAACGCTCGCCACACTTGAAGCATAATCCCCTGGCTCTTCTGTATGCACGAAGAGTGTTCAGCGGGTTTGTTTCTTGTGGTGCTTGCCTTGGTTGTTCAACTGGTGCTGCACGGGTCGCTTCGAGGCCGCGACGATCCGCTGCGACTGGTGTTGTAGGAGGACGAGGTTGGTGGAGGGGCACTGCTTGAGGAGGTAGGCGAGGCGATGGCCGGAAAACTTGTTCAGGGGGACGAAACTGCTCCGGCCTTCCCCCGTCATGCGCTTCCTCCTGGACCAATGCAAGGGCGCAGGCCGTGTCCAAGTCTGGAGGCCGCTGCACCATGATCGCAGCGCGCAAGTCCGCCCTCAGGCCGCCGATGAACCGTGTCAAAAAGTAGAAAGGATGAACCTCGTCAGAATAAGATAATAACTGGTTCATCAAATGTTCAAAGCGATCAATGTAATCCTGTACTGAACTATGCTGTTTAATGGCAAAAAATTGTCTAATAAGGAGCTGATGGCGATCACGCCCAAAGCGGGTTGCTAAAACATTGCATAGCCCCCCCCCCCCCCCCCCCCCAATCCAAGCATAACACTTTCTTACGAACTGATTGCAACCAGACTGCTGTCGTAGGAGAAAAATTCAGTGTAGCCATTTGCACCCAAACTGACTCTGGGATCCCATAGATGGTGAAGTATTGTTCACAGAGATCTTTCCACAACAGTGGGTTCTCTCCATCGAACACAGGAAAAGGCATGGAAGGTGGACTGGGAGCATTTGAGGCAAAAAATGGTGCTAAATTCCCTGAACCCCCAGCCGGTGACAGAGTGTTGGTGACAGCAGGTAACTGAAGCCGAGAATTGACCGTACCGTTGGCCGGAGGGGCCGGCGGGCTGACGAGCACCGCGTCGACCGCCGTCCGTGGAGGTGATGCAGCGCCGAGGCCATCGGCCCGAGGAGGAAGACGCGCCGGGGATCCGTCCGAAGACGAATTGTTCTTCCGCGCCAACAGATCGGTGTGATCTGTTGCCGACGCCTCCTCTGCGTCGTTTCCCTTGTCGCCCGCGCGCTGCTTCTTGAGTAAGTCGACTTCCTCCTGCAGATCGTCGATCTGCGAGTTAATCCCAGGTCTCCATGACGCGAACTCGGCGGCGACGGAAGACTTGATGTCCTCCTTCCACTCCGCCCGCAGCTCCTTGAAGAACTCCTTGAGGTCGCCCTTGGTGACGGGCTCCTGGTCCTTCTGCATCCTTTCCGCTCGCTGTTGTCGTGTTTCGATGATGGACGCCGCCAGGGCGGAAGCAAAATTGGGCGCTGGGCTCTGAGTACCAAGTGTTAGCACGGCACTAGTATTACTCTCAGAATATGGTGGTGGTTCACAAGATCTGAAGATTACAAGCACCAAGGTGCCAAATTGGAGATGAGTGGAAAAGGAACTAGGGTTCTAAGGTAGTAGGTAGCCGCCGCCGTGCCGTGCCGTGCCTTGATCGATCTTCGATCCCCTCAGGGTTGCCAGCTTCTCCCTTTATCCCTCCTGTGTTGCGTTCACCCACTGGCTGCCACTCACTCTTGGGTTGGGTTTCTTGATCCTCTTGGCTGGGCCTTGGGCCGTCTCCTCGTCGGGCTCGGTAGTTGGTTGGGCTGATGGGCTGGTGCTGTCAGGGGTGCTAACAAAACATGAGTATTAATAGGTTTCCCTTAAGAAAAAGAGTATTAATAGGTTCAGTGCTCAGGACAAGCCAGAGTTTTAGTTGCGCAGATTCTGAAGTCGCCGCCCAACACAAGGCAAACGACCTTCAACTAACTAGGATATAAGATAGCAACTAGCTACAAATCAAGCTTCAATCAACACAAAACCAATTGGGGTTGTCCAGGAGCAGCTGGTGCCGATATTTCTGTCGCAGACTTCCACTGAGAGGATCAAGCCAGAATATGCGAAGCAGTGCCCCTTGGTGGAGGTCCAGTAACAGCAGGCAGCAAAGAAGCGCATTCATCTAGTGCCAAACACTCCTCAGACTCCGAAGCACAGAAGCACAGAGCGCAGTACAGAGAACATAACGTTTACTCTCCAGCCAGCATATCAGCTGGTGTTCTGTAAAGATGCAAGGGTATAAACGTGACACAAATTGCACTGTTTGTTTAGCAACTACACAATCAAAAAACAAGTGCTGAGAAATTACTGACTCACCACCGAAAAGGCAGGATATATCATCAACAGCTTGGCGCTTCAAAAGATTATCTCTGGTTAGAATTTTGTTATGAACCAGCATTTATAAGAGAACATGAATCTTAGGTGGAACCTGGATTCCAAAGAGCACCACCCCACCAAGATTTAATCCCAAAAGTTGAGGAAATAATAAAAATATTTCAGTGTAGCATCCAGATAAATTATATAAAAGTCTACAATACAATAAGTTACATAGCTTGTTTCATTTTCTGATTTCCATTTTGGTTACAAATAATTATATTTTGTAACAGAAAGATCTCAGTGTAGCATCCAGATAAATTATATAAAATACTACAATACAAGTTATACAACTTGTTCCATTTTGGTTGAGAATAATTATATTTTGAAACAAAATTTATTAGGGTAAGTTTCTTTCCATGTTGTAGTTGCATGTTTTTGTGCATAATTTTTTTTCAAAACTTACAAACATGTATTTCTCCGAGCTCTAAAAATTATATGTACGCCCCAGATTCTAAAAGTCCTCTCTTGGGGCAGATCCTATATACTCTTCTTGTTCTTGCCAGCTAGGTGCATCGTCCTGGTTGGGCTGGACCATCACTGTCTTCAAGGCTTGAACCCTCCTTCCTATCAGTATAGGGAGTCCGCGGTCAGCTTCGTTCGACTCAACGAATTCCACAGTTTCGCTGTGAAAAGGAGTATTACGCTTCACACCAGCTGTACTTTTGCTGTTCAAGACTAGTTTCTGGTATCATCCCCTCGTTTTCATTCAACTGCCTACTTACGCTGATGTAAACGTTCGGATTTGGAGATAGTGGTAATGACATAGCAGTGCTATTTATTTATTTATTTATTGCATCAAGAATGACTCCTTCATGCAGAAGTTGTTCAATCTGGCCCATCAGAGATAAGCAGGGAACAGGGGACACACTGAAATGTCTTCATCTTTTTTGGCCTCTTCATGACATCAATACCAGAAAAATCTGAGCCTTAATTTCCGATACTAGACAGATTTACTTAGCGATCCAATCAAAGCAGTATTACGGATTATGTGCAGGCAGCCAATCAAAAAACAGGAAAGATGCAAATTGAGGTTAAAATCCAGACTCATTTATCTGCCGTCTAGTTTTACCATTATTATCCTTTGTTTATTGTGCTACCATTTTTGCAAAACCCTTGTCACATCATAGGACGTACCGCTTTGGCTGAATCAAGGAACAGACCTACTATGCGGTACTATATATATGTCTAGGGGCTAGGGTTCTGCCCGGTCTTGGTCGTAGGCAGTAGGGGAAGGAGGGGGCTGGGCGTGGCGATGAGTGGCCGCGCCGGCGGCTGGGCGCCGTCGCGGGAGAGGAGGATGGCGGCGGCAGCGCAAGAGGCAGGGGGCGGCTAGGGTTCCGGCTCCTCTGGGAGCTGGGCAATAGAGATAATCTTCTTATTGCTTGATCTCAAACGATGTCTTACACGAGTATTTATAACTTTAGCCTAAGATAACTTGCCTAAGATAACTTGTGGGCCAAGCCCCTAATACTAATGCCCGGTGGGCCGCCGGCCATAACACTTCTCCCCGCCTGCACAAACAGCTCGTCCTCGAGCTGTAAGGTGGGGAAGCGCTTGCGGAACTCCTTGAGGTGATCAACCAGCGTCAAACACCTTCTCGACAGCTGGGGCGGTCAGGTCGGCGGCGACGGCGTCCTCCGAAATGTAGTCTGCAACCTCCAGGTAGAAGAGTCGCGGGCAGGCATGGTCGGGCGTGTAGGGCTCGTCGCAGTTGAAGCACAACCCTTGGCGGCGACGCTCGAGGAGCTCGGCTGAGGTGAGCCGGCGGAACGGGCGTCCCGCGGTCGCGGCGAGGGGTGCCGCAGAAGCCTGCGTAGGACGACCCTGCGCGGAATCCGGCCCGGGTAGCGACCCAGCGGTCCGGGACGGTGAGTCCTGCTGGATGGCCACCGCGCGGTGCTCGAACGCGCGGGCGTAGTACATGGCCGACTGGAGATCCTGGGGTCCGCGAAGCTCCACGTTGACGCGAATGTGATCCGAAAGTCCACCGATGAAGAGGTCGGCCCGCTGCTGCGCCGTTACGCCCGACGCATGGCACGCCAGGGCCTGGAAACGGTCGGCGAAGTCCTGCACCGTGGAGGTGAAGGGAAGGCGGCCGAGCTCCGCCAATCGGTTCCCGCGCACCGGAGGCCCAAAGCGAAGGAGGCAGAGCTCGCGGAAGCGCTCCCAAGGGGGCATGGCACCCTCGTCCTGCTCGAGGGCGTAATACCAGGTCTGTGCCGCGCCGCGGAGGTGGTACGAGGCGAGCCAGGTACGCTCCGATGCGAGGGTGCGCTGCCCGCGAAAGAACTGGTCGCACTGGTTGAGCCAGTTGAGGGGGTCCTCCGTGCCGTCATAGGTGGCGAAGTCGAGCTTGGCAAACCACGGCGGTGTCTGTGCCGGAGCGCCGTGTCGAACTGGCTCGGAGGAGCGGAGCAGCGAGGCGGGTGGCGCCTGGTCGGAGTACTCGGGGTAGGGACCAGCGGAACCAGATGGCCCCCCGAACTGCGGGAACGGAGTTGGCTGTTCGGGGGCTGTGGTGTAGACCGGCGAAGGTGAAGACCCAGCCGCCCACGCTGGAAGTGGCGACGGGGAGGCCGGGAACCGGACCTGATGAATCGGGAGGCCGGTTGGCGAGGGTGCCCCCGAGCTAGGCAGGGGCGGCGTCGGTGGTTGTAGCGTCGGCGGCGGGGGGTGGACGGGGGCGTCGGTGGCCGCGGGGGAGGGTGGCTGCAAGTACCACAGAGGGGCCGCGGGCGGCGTGGTCCCGCCGGGGTGTCCCGCCTGGAATGGCAGCAGCGGCAGCCCGGTGCAAGCCGGCACGGAGAATGGCTGCAGCGGTCCGGCGGCCGCCACCTGCGGCATCTGCTGTAGCGGCCAGGGGGCCGCGAACGGCGTCGGCCACTGCGGCCAAGGCGGCGTCAAAGCTGCCGGTGGGGGAAGCGCCGGGTAGCCGCCAGTGATGGCCGCCGGTACCGAGTACCACGGCAGCGCCTGCTGGCCCGCGGGCGCGGCCGGATGAAGCGGTGGAGGCGGCCCGTACGGGCTCGCCAAGTAGAGGCGGATGCCCTGGACCGCGACGACCAGGTCGTTGAGCACGCCGGCCATGGCCTCCGGTGTGAACTGCGGCGGCGCTGGGGGAGGCGGCGGCGGTGGTTGCTGGATGGGGATTTGCGGCTGGCCCTGGCCCGGCATGGTGCCGGGTGCGGGGGAGATCGGCGCCGAGAGGGAGGCCGTGGGGCCCAGCGACGCAGCGGCGGCGTTGGTGGAATCGGTGGCAGCGGCGGTGGGGGAGGCGTTGGGCAGCGGCGGCTGCGGTGGTGGCGGGTTTGGAGGCGATGAAGACATGGTCGAAACCCGGGTACCTGATACCAAGGTGTTAGGGGCTAGGGTTCTGCCCGGTCTTGGCCGTAGGCAGTAGGGCAAGGAGGGGGCTGGGCGTGGCGATGAGTGGCCGCACCGGCGGCTGGGCGCCGTCGCGGGAGAGGAGGATGACGGCGGCAGCGCAAGAGGCAGGGGGCGGCTAGGGTTCCGGCTCCTCTGGGAGCCGGGCAATAGAGATAATCTTCTTATTGCTTGATCTCAAACGATGTCTTACACGAGTATTTATAACTTTAGCCTAAGATAACTTGCCTAAGATAACTTGTGGGCCAAGCCCCTAATACTAATGCCCGGTGGGCCGCCGGCCATAACACTATACCTACAAATAAATGAACTGAGAAAATGGCCTGCACTTTTTGTTAGACCAAGGAAAACAAAGCGAAATTCACTGTCACTGAAAAGTATTGGGTACACACTATGACACTAACCAAACCACAAAATAACAGCTGTCTAAGCAAGGGTCGGGCACCCTTTGCGGGGCATTTGATCAAGCAAACGACGACCGATCTTGAATCTGAAAGGAACCATTCGACAGTCAAAACTATGTACACAGTTAGTAGTCCAGATGCTGGTGTCCAGCAAGGCAGCAACGTCTCAGGAGTCATGCATGACAACCAACCAAGCAGATAATTATATCTTCACCGCCGCCGGTGCCTTTGGTTCTAGATTGGGTGCCTTGGCCTCGACCGTCTGCAAGAGACAAAACGGCCGGCCGGAGGAATTCTTCGATCAGGGACTGACCACTGACGCTGATTGCAGGCAGTATAAAGAACAACCTTGCTCGGCTATTACCTCCACAGACCACAGCTCCACACGACAAATGAAGCCCTTAGGCACATCGCCCTCTTCTGGCCTGCACCTTGCTCCATTGCTAATTGTCCTATTGATGCACCGGCCGCATCTGCTTGTAGTCGTAGCGGACAACCTCACGGCCGGATCGTCTCTCAGGCCCCCTCAGTACATCACCTGCCCCTCCGGTGACTTCGCCTTCGGCTTTCGTGCCCTCGACTATGACCCCAGTCACTTCCTCCTCGCCGTCTGGTTCAACCTCAACCTTGACCTGGCAGCCGACCCCAGGCAGAAGAAGGTGGTGTGGTACGCGAAAGACCCGGTCTCAGACTCGGCAATCATGGCCACGGGGCAGGCCGTGTTCAGCATCACCCCCCATGGTGAGCTCTTGCTCACAGACTCCACCACCGGCGGCAACATCTGGACGAACCCGAGCCCTGGCCAGTCTGGGAACGTCCTGACGCTACAGGACTCGGGCAACCTCCAGTTCATCGCCATCGGGGGGAGCGCCGTCGTCTGGGAGACCTTTGGGCACCCGACCGACACGCTCCTCCCGGGTCAGACAATGGCCTCCGGAGCAAAACTTCAGTCTAAGCAATCGGACACGGACTTCTCCGCTGGCCGCTTCAGCTTGTATGTGCAGGCTAACGGCAATATCGTCTTGTACCTCATGAACCTCGCCGGTGACAACATGGACTCGTACAATTCATACTGGCGCACCGGCACCGACCAGCCCGGGCAAACCCAGGACGGCAACACCACCCTTTTCTTCGACTCGCCGGGTCACCTCCACTACCAGATCAAGGATGGCACGATGCACGATCTGACACCTCCCGTGCCGAACTCCGCCGTTAGTTACTACCAGCATGCAACGCTTGATCCGGATGGCATTGTTCGTGTCTACATCCTGCAGAAGAATGCCACCGGAAGGCGCAACGTGCCATGGACGATCTTTGGGCTGTTCCCAAGCAATGGTTGCAACAGCAGCACTACAGGCTGGGAAGGAATGTGCGGCCCCAACTCGTACTGTGTTTATGGTCCTAACAACAAGCTCGATTGTGAGTGCCCAAGTGGTTACTCCTTCATCGATCCTAGGCTCAAGTACAGAGGCTGCACACCAGTGTTCGTGCCACAGAGCTGCGATGGGAAGAACCGGCCCTCCGAATTCAGTCTTCTTAAATTGCCAAACACCACTTGGTCGCTGTCATCATACAGAGGGTATTCGTACACCACAGAGGAGCAGTGCGACAACTCATGCTTGCGAGACTGCTTCTGCACCGCCACTCTGTTCGATGGAAAAGTTTGTTACAAAATGGCATTATTGGCGGGCGCAGGATGGCAGGAGGGAAGCCTCAACATGAAGGCATCGATCAAGGTGCGGACAAGCAGCCTCCCGATGCCGACATCACCGAGAAGACCATTGCCTTATTTACTGCTGATTTGCTCGGTGCTATTGATGCTGGCTGCAGCAAGTAGTCTCATGCTACAGGGTTGCCTTTGGAAGAAGAACACTAACCATGATTTCCTGAGGGTTTTCACCGGGAAGGAGCTTTACAAAGCCACCAATGGCTTTCACAAGTTGTTGGGCAAAGGAGGCTTTGGAGAGGTCTACCATGGGGTGATAATGTCGCCACACACCTCTGATGTAGCAGTGAAGAAGCTCATCAACTCCAACGAGTACAGCGAGAGGGAGTTCACGAATGAGGTGCAGTCCATCGGCAGGATTCATCATCGGAATCTAGTCCGCATGGTTGGTTACTGCAAGGAGCGGGAGCAAAGGATGCTTGTGTTCGAGTTCATGCCAGGTGGCTCCCTTCGAAGCTTCCTCTTCCAGCCTCAACGGCCGTTGTGGACGTGGCGTGTAGAGGCAGCAATTGGGATTGCCAAAGGGCTAGAGTATTTACATGAAGGCTGTGATTATCCGATCATTCATTGCGACATCAAGCCCGACAATATACTTCTAGATGGCAAGAGCAATCCAAAGATAACTGACTTTGGGATCGCCGAGCTTCTCAACAACCAGCAGATGCACACCACAGTGACCAATATCAGAGGTACAAGGGGCTATATTGCCCCTGAGTGGTTCCAAAATGATAGGCGCATCGATACCAAAGTTGATGTTTACAGCTTCGGTGTTGTGCTACTGGAGATGATATGCTGCCGGAAGTGCCAGGATCCGGTGACCGGGCAGGATGGTGATGACTCGGTCACGCTATTCTGGTGGGCCGGTCAGTTGGTCTGTCATGGAAGGATTGAGGTGTTGTTGCATGGTGACGACGACGCCATGGAGGACTTGGTCAGAGTGGAGAGATTCTCGCGTGTGGCGTTCTGGTGCATTGAGCCGAATCCTTTGCTGCGACCAACAATGCACCAGGTTGTGCAGATGTTGGAGGGTGTGGTTGAGGTTGGCCTCCTACCTGATCCTCCAAGCTCCACAGATTCACCACCCTTAATCTCTTCAGTTGACCGGAGTGCTTCGCTGTCAAGTGATACTCCTCTTACTCCTCTTCAGGTGGAGTGATTCATCTTGTAGTATCTAGCACGCTCACCTTTGCTAAGTCTCATATGCTACAGAGTTGAAATAAGTTTCTTTTATTCTTTCCATTGCTCAACACGCCACGTTAATTGTTTGCTACTGTATATTTAGTTGGTGAAGTGTCCATTCCTTGAAACAGCAGTACAGCACAACAATCACATTGCATATGTGTAGGCATCTTCTAGCAAATGGGATAAGTACAACTATACTATGTACTCCTTCCGTCCAAAAAAGCTTGTCCCTCAAATGGATGTATCTTGCACTATCCCTCAAATGGATGTATCTTGCACTAACTTGGTGCTAGATACATCCATTTGAGGGACAAGCTTTTTCGGACAGAGGGAGTATCTCAGTGCAGAGTCCAGTAGATCAATAAAAGTTCCCCTTTCCAAGTATAAAGTTAACGTGTAGAGGCTGGAGTTGTACTTATGTTGTTCCAAAAAAAGCTATAGCATTTACAATGAGTATAGATACTCTCCGTACTCTATAAACTGATTACCCATTATCTTCCAAGTTTACCACTCCCTCCGGCCCATATTAATTGTCACTCAAATGGATATATGTAGACTTATTTCGGTGCTGGATACATCCATTTGAGCAACAATTAATTGGGACGGAGGCAGTATTTTAACTATCAAGGACTGACTGAATATAACTTCGGTCCTTGTAAAAAAAGGTCATAATTTAAACAAGGCCCAAATGAATGCAGTTGAAAGATTTAGTCATCCTTTCTGTACTCTTGTCAGAACTTCAAAATTTTAATGTGTGGATATTGTATTACATCCAAAAGCACTAACGGCAAGATTAAGGTAGCCTAAAAGCTGGCACCTCTACACCCAGTAGTTAATGTGTCTCAATTGAACAAAATGTTACCTACCTTCTCCTGTAAGAAGTCAGATAAGCTCTTTTGGCTTATACAAACTGAATCCTACTATGCCGAGTGTATAAATTTACCAAAAGATATACCTCAAAGTTTGGTACGATTTATCCACTTCAAAAGTTTCTTTTAGTTGGGCCATTTGTTTATAGAAACTGATATATTGCAAAACCTGGAAGGCTGGAACAGAACGAAGCTTCATAAAAATCCTCTATCATTAGAACAACAGAAGACAAATTATCCCAAATGAATGACAAAACTAGTAGGAAGACTTGCCATTTGATTCAACTATAAGTGCATTAAAGTGGTTTAGGCAAGCATACCACAGAGCCAGAGCATGTAATGTCTCGTCGCCGTTGGTAGCCATGTTGTTGTTCCCCAGTCCCAAGTGATTCTATGGCCCTGAACAAGCTGGTAGTGTCAAAATAGAAGCAATAGTGTTTGCTCCAATTCATTAGCAGTAGTGGCCCCTTCTATTAAACTGTTATGAACAAGGAATACATAACCGGATTTGCATAGCATGATGTCCTTCTATGCAGGACCATATGTGGACTTGGCCGCCACGATAGAGCATAGGTCAAGCAGTTGCATACTTGTATATAAAAGCACTGAAACCAATATGTACAGACAAGTCTGTTAATACCAGGATCCCAGAGTAGCGCTATTGGGCCATGCTGTTGAGGGAATCTCAAGTTCTTGGGTCAAGGGTAAGCATAGCTTAGAGTCCTTTCAAAATTCTGGCCTCCGTAAATTAACCACAGGTTCCACCAAATGACACCATCTGGCATTTCTCTTAGCAATAACTGTTGAAGCTTTGCATCTTCTGATGACATTGAATGGAATACAAATTCAGCCCCACATAGGCCATGATCGATGACTAAAGTAATTGGTCTTTTGAACACCTGCCACAACCATAAGCGCCTGGTGACTACGCACATTCATCTCCAGGAATAATGACAAGCTGCCATGAGTTAGCACGTGATCAGCAAAACCGTCATTCCACACCACGCCCTTGAGAAGACTTCACCAGACACCGCATCGGCAGAATCCCCAGCCAGCTCTTAAGAAAAGTGGCAAGCCACAACCATAAGAGCACATTGTCAGCAACCAGGGCTCATGTCTGACACCATGTCCTAGAGAAAAACTTCAACCAAAACTTTTCCAGTAGAATCCACGCCCAACTGATGAACCTCCGACATGGATCGCAAGATGAACAAGGACGCGATGCTCAAGCCCCTAGCACCCACACATCAGAGCGCCGCCGTTCCTCGCCGGTAGAACACCTTCTACAAGCTCCTGGTGACTATGCATATCCATCTCAAGAATAGTGACAAGCTGCCAACATGAGTTAACATGTGATCAGCAAACTCGTCATTCCACACCACGCCCCTGAGAAGACTTCACCAGACACCGCATCAGCAGAGTCCCCAGCCAGCTCTAAGAATAGTGGCAAGCCACAAGCATAAGTGAGCACATTGTCAGCAACCTCATGTCCGACACCATGTCCTAGCGAAAAACTTCAACCAAAAAGTTTCCAGTAGAATCCACGCCCAACTCTGGGAAAATTGACGAACCTCCGACATGGGCCAGCTCGGATTCCTCCTTGACATCCAGTTCTGAGGTGACTGGCCTCGTGGAGTTGTTGCTGAGGCGTCGGAGCAATGACGACGATCGATACTAGATGTAAAGGCAGCAGCAGCCATCATAAATGCACCGGACATGTAGCGCACTTCGATTTCGTCCTTGGGCTGCCCTTCACCATGACTGGAACTCCACAAAGGAGTCTGCACCAGTGATTCTATGCAGCACACACATCTCATTCACGCCATAGGAATCAAACAGCTGATGAAGAACTTCCTCGAGTCCTCGGTCACCTGGTAAGTGTGTGGTCATCGGCGACGTGCAGAACACTGCTGGTGACCACCTCCTGACGCCCAGACATTCCGTCGAACACATGGCGTGCGCTTAACTGCTGTGGCTCGCCCTGCGGAAATGCAGCACCACATGCTGTCCCAGGCGGCATGAGCCGATGAATGCGGCCGGGGAAGGAGGAGGCGCGCCGTAGACGGTCGTGGGATCCCGCGTGATTGGCACGGTTTCGCTGCCAAGGCCAAGGCCTGATGTCAAACAGTTGGCGAGCGTCGCGCACTCGAGGTTGGTTCACCATTTCTTTTTGAGAAACGAGTAGTACTCGAGGTAATATTTTTTTTCTTTGAGAAGAGTACTCGAGGTAGTAGCGCACTCGCGGTGGCGTCATATGGGCACGCGGACCTCTCATATGGCTTTTTCCAGCAAGATTTTGTAAAAAAATAGCCATTTTAGTTTTTCTTCCCTTTTCCGGTTTTCTTCTGTTTTACATAAAAAACATGATTTTAAAAGAATTTTTTCGATTACATGAAAATTTACAGGAACAATTTTAGTTATTTTTTAATGTTACCCTTTAAAAAATGCATGATTTTTTTTTAAAATATACATGAATTGTTTTAAATTTTACATCAACACTAAAAAATGCACATCATGTATTTTTAAAAATGTTCATATGCATTGCAAAATGGTCACCATGTATTTAATAAGGTTCATCATGTATTACAAAAAAAATTCATTGTATGTTTAAAAAAATGTTCACTCTCTATTGGAAAAATGTTTATCATGCGCGTGAAAAAGCTCATCATGTATTTGGTTCATATACCCACAAGAAAAACATGCTTTTACTAATTAAAAAAGGAAGAAATGATTAAATAAATAGGCCAAAAAGGGGAAAGAATAAACTGGAAATAAAGCAAAAAATAAAAAACAAAATGAAATTGATGAAAAACGCACCACCAAAGAAAAAAACAAAAAAAGGGAGCATGTGCCGATGCCTGTAGCTCGCTTAGGAATGGCAATGGGTACCCATTACCCACATACCCTGAGGGTAAGGGTATGGTACAAAAAATTATCCATGGGTATATAAAAGAGAAATGTTAAACCCATGGGATAGAGTGGGTACGGCTATGGGATCATATAACCCATACCCACATACCCATGTACCCATATAAAATCTATATGAACTCAAATTATCTCTACACTTTTGTCATGAATTTGTGAACTCAAAATGTATGACTATGTCATGGTGTTTTGATGTGTTCTTGTTTACGAGAAATTGATGTTGTTTATTAAATATATTGTTATTTATGATGTGTTGTTTTTTAAAAGTATGTGATGTTGTTATAATCTGTTGTTGTTTATAGGTTACAATTGTATGTTGTTGTTTATGACTATGAGTTGTTCAAACTGATGCTTTGCAAACATGGGTAATTTTACTCGCGGGTACTGATGTCTACTACACAACTTGTTTTTGTAGACTCGTGTTGGGCCTCCAAGCGCAGAGTTTTGTAGGACAATAGCAAATTTCCTTCAGGTGGATGACTTAAAGTTTATCAATTCGTGGGAGGCGTAGGATGAAGATGGCTTTCTCAAACAATCCTGCAACCAAATAACAAAAAGTCTCTTGTGTCCCCAACACATCAAATACAATGGTAATTTGTATAGGTGCACTAATTCGACGAAGAGATGGTGATACAAGCATAGTAATAATAGTAAATATTGATTTTTGTAATAAGAAGAATAAAAAATAGCAAGGTAGCAAGTAACAAAAGTGAGCACAAACGGTATTGCAATGCTTGAAAATAAGGCCCAGGGTCCATATTTTCGTTAGTGCAATCTCTCAACAATGCTAATCTAATTGGATCATATAATCATCCCTCAATGTGCGATGAAGAATCACTCCAAAGTTCCTATCTAGCGGAGAACATAAGAATAAATTGTTGGTAGGATACAAAACCACCTCGAAGTTATTCTTTCCGATCGATCTATCCAAGAGTTCATACTAAAACAACACCAAGTTACCCTTCCCAATCGATCTACCAAGAGTTCACACTAAAATAACACCAAGTTATCCTTTCCAATTGATCTATCAAGAGTTCATACTAAGATAACACCAAATAATTTCAGATTCATAATACTCAATCCAACACAAAGAACCTCAAAGAGTGCCCCAAGATTTCTACCGGAGAAATAAAGACAAGAACGTGCATCAACCCCTATGTATAGATTACCCCAATGTCACCTCGGGAATCCGCGAGTTGAGTGCCAAAACATATATCAAGTGAATCAATATGATACCCCATTGTCACCACTGGTATTCATAGCAAGACATACATAAAGTGTTCTCAAATCCATAAATGTATTAAATCCAATAAGAATGAAATCTCAAAGGGAAAACTCAATTCACAACAAGATAGAGAGGTGAAAACACCATATGATCGAACTGTATTAACAAAGCCCGTGATACATCAAGATCGTGACATCTCAAGAACACAAGAGAGAGAGAGAGAGAGAGAGAGAGAGAGAGATTAAACACATAGCTACTGGTACAAACCCTCAGCCCCGAGGGTGGACTACTCCCTCCTCATCATGGTGGCCACCGGGATGATGAAGATGGCCACCGGTGATGATTTTCCCCTCCGGCAGGGTGCCAGAACGGGGTCTAGATTGGTTCTTCATGACTATGGAGGCTTGCGGTAGTGGAACTTCCGATCTAGGGTTATTTCTGGGGGTTTCTGTATTTATAGGTTTTTTTGGCGTTGGAATCAGGCGAAGATGGGCCTCGAGGTGAGCACAACCCACCTGGGAGCGCCTGGGCCTCCTGGCGTGCCCAGGTGTCTTGTGCTCACCTCCTTCACCTTATAGTCCTCCAACGAAGTTTCTAGTGCCTCTTTTATGCCCAAGAAATCATCAAAAAGTTTCGTTGCATTTGGAGAACTTTTATTTCTGCACAAAAAACAACACCACGGTAGTTCGGCTGAAAACAACGTCAGTCCGGGTTAGTTCCATGCAAATCATACCAAAACCATATAAAATTGTTATAAACATGGCATGAAATACTTAATAAATTATAGATACGTTGGAGATGTATCAGCATCCCCAAGCTTAATTCCTACTCGTCGTCGAGTAGGTAAATGATAAGAGAAATAATTTATGAAGTTTGAATGCTAGCAAAGTGCATAAGTTTGATCAATGATAATTTCAATAAATTTTCGTAGCATCATTACACCAATTCTTTCTCATAAAACTCATCATGATAAAGTAGCAACCAATTCACATGTTGAGGTTCAAACAATGAAATGTCTTGAAACTCAACAACCTATATTCTTAGTCACCAAACAATTGCAATTCAACTTATACAACAGAGTCTAAGTAAGAGCTCCACATACTCAATCATCATATAGTCTTCCATGATTGCTAGTACTCAAAGCATATTCTTAGAACAAATGGCATCCATCGAACACAGAGAAAGATAGGGGCTTAATGTTTCGCCCCCAACTCATTTATCATAGAGATAATTGTCAACAATAATAGATCATGATCAAATATATTTGACTGATCATATGTGCCTAGATCTTTCCCCACGACATGATGCTTGCTAACTAGAGGATAATTGAGGTTGAAATGAGAATCCATACTATTGACTCTTGCATAAAAGTAAATATTGAAAAGTAAAAGATAGGCCCTTTGCAGAGGGAAGCAGAGGTTGTCATGCGCTTTTTTATTTTTGGATGCCCAAGCTCTGAATGCAAAGGAACGCCACGTTATATTGCCCCCTATGGTAGCAACCTTTATTATGCAGTCCGTCGCTTTTATTACTTTGCCATCACAGGTTCGTATAACGCTCAATTTTCCCTTACAATAAAAGATCAAACATATTTAGGAGAAATTTTTATTGCTTTATGCACCGATGACAACTTACTTAATTAAAGGATCTTATTCAATACATAGGTAGGTATGATGGACACTCATGGGAAGAAACTAGGTTTAAGGGTTTTTGGATGCAGAAGTAGTATCTCTACTTAGTATGAATTTTTGGATAGCAAAAGATCCTAAGCAAACACCACATGTTGGAGGACCCATAACGAATAACTTCTATGCAAATATACACAACCATAACTTATTGCGTTGTCTTCCTTGTCCAACTTCAACTAATGCTCAGGTTTGAAAATAATTAATGGATATTCACAATCATAGAAGATGTCCAAGATAATATATTTGCATGTGAAAGTTCTCTTCCTTATACTAATCATTCATGAATTGCTTGTATGACCAATATTGTGATTGTCAAGCTTCAAAAGATTTCACTTTCTAAACCCAAAGTGGAGCTACTACTAGGCATGATATGAACATATAATTTCAACTTCATGATATTCAATTTGTTCAGCAATTTATTCATAGGATATAAGTGAAGCACAAGAGTAAATGACAAACTACTCCAAAAAGATATAAGTGAAGATCAAGCGAGTAGTTAAGTAAATGGGTAGCCATTTGAGGACTCTCTCTTATTTAAAACTTTTAGATCTAAGTATTTTATTAAAACAACAAGCAAAAAATGAAATTCCAAGAATAGCACAACTCATGTGGAGAAGCAAAAACTTAGGCTCAACCGATACTAACCGATAATTCTTGATGAAGAAAAGTGGGATGCCTACCGGGGCATCTGATGACCGACAAGTATAGGGGATCTATCGTAGTCCTTTCGATAAGTAAGAGTGTCGAACCCAATGAGGAGCAGAAGGAAATGATAAGCGGTTCTCAGCAAGGTATTCTCTGCAAGCACTGAAATTATAGGTAACAGATAGTTTTGTGATAAGATAATTGGTAACGAGCAACAAGTAACAAAAGTAAATAAAGTGCATCAAGGTGGCCCAATCCTTTTTGTAGCAAAGGAAAAGCCTGGATAAACTCTTAAATAGAGAAAAGCGCTCCCGAGGACACATGGGAATATCGTCAAGCTAGGTTTCATCACGATCATATGATTCGCGTTCGGTACTTTGATAATTTGGTATGTGGGTGGACCGGTGCTTGGGTACTTCCCTTACTTGGACAAGCATCCCACTTATGATTAACCTCTATTGCAAGCATCCGCAACTACAACAAAAGTATTAAGGTAAACCTAACCATAGCATGAAACATATGGATCCAAATCAGCCCCTTACGAAGCAACGCATAAACTAGGGTTTAAGCTTCTGCCACTCTAGCAACCCATCATCTACTTATTACTTCCCAATGCCTTCCTCTAGGCCCAAATAATGGTGAAGTGTCATGTAGTCGACGTTCACATAACACCACTAGAGGAGAGACAACATACATCTCATCAAAATATCAAACGAATACCAAATTCACATGACTACTAATAGCAAGACTTCTCCCATGTCCTCAGGAACAGATGTAACTACTCACAAAGCATATTCATGTTCATAATTAGAAGGGTGTTAATGTGCAAATATGATCTGAACATATGATCTTCCACCAAATAAACCAACTAGCATCAACTACAAGGAATAATTAACACTACTAGCAACCCACAGGTACCAATCCCGGACTTAGAGACAAGAATTGGATACAAGAGATGAACTAGGGTTTGAGAGGAGATGGTGCTGGTGAAGATGTTGATGGAGATTGACCCCCTCCCGATGAGAGGATCGTTGGTGATGACGATGGCGATGATTTCCCCCTCCCGGAGGGAAGTTTCCCCGGCAGAACAGCTCCCCCGGAGCCCTAGATTGGTTCCGCCAAGGTTCCGCCTCGTGGCGGCGGAGTCTCGTCCAGAAAGATGGCTTTTGATTTTTTTTCTCATCGAAAGACTCCATATAGCAGAAGATGGGCATCGGAGGGCCACCAGGGGACCCACGAGGCAGGGGGCACGCCCAGGGGGGGAGGCGCCCCCACCCTCGTGGGCAGGGTGTGGCCCCCCTCTGGAACTTCTTGCGCTCATTATTTATTATATATTCTGAAAATGACTTCCATGAAGTTCAGGACTTTTGGAGCTGTGCAGAATAGGTCTCTAATATTTGCTCCTTTTCCAGCCCAGAATCCCAGCTGCCGGCATTCTCCCTCTTTATGTAAGCCTTGTAAAATAAGAGGATAGGCATAAGTATTGTGACATAATGTGTAATAACAGCCCATAATACAATAAATATCGATATAAAAGCATGATGCAAAATGGACGTATCAACTCCCCCAAGTTTAGACCTCGCTTGTCCTCAAGCGAAAGCCGGAATTGAAAAATATGTCCACATGTTTAGAGATAGAGGTGTCGATAAAAATAAAATACGGACATGAGGGCATCATGATCATTCTTAAAACAACAACTTATATAATTCTTGTCATATGATCTCTTATGCTAGAGTAACAATTCAATCACAATTTCAAGTATGAATCGTAAACTTCATTGGAAACTAACAAACTATAATCTCAGCCATTGGAGCAATTGCAATTTATCATAACATAGGAAAGAGTCAATATAAGAGCTTTTCAGCAAGTCCACATACTCAACTATCATATAGTCTTTCACAATTGCTAACACTCACGCAATACTTATGGGTATGGAGTCTTAATCGGACACCGAGAAAGATAGGGGCTTATAGTTTTGCCTCCCAATGTTTTACCTCAAGGGTAATGTCAACAATAATAGTTCATGAAAACTCACATCCAATTAGCCATATATACCAGGATCTTTCCAACATGTTGTGCTTGCCAAAAGATAAAATGTAAAAAGGAAAGGTGAAGATTACCATGACTCTTATGTAAGGTAGGAGATAAAAGTAAAAGATAGGCCCTTCGCAGAGGGAAGCAGAGGTTTTCATGTGCTTTTATGGTTGGATGCACAAAATCTTAATGCGAAAGAACGTCACTTTATATTGCCACTTGTGATATGGACCTTTATTATGCAGTCTGTCGCTTTTATTTCTTCCATATCACACGATCGTATAAAGCTTATTTTCTCCCACACTAATAATTCATACATATTTAGAGAGCAATTTTTATTGCTTGCACCGATGACAACTTACTTGGAGGATCTTACTCAATCCATAGGTAGATATGGTGGACTCTCATGGCAAAACCGGTTTAAGGGTGTTTGGAAGCACAAGTAGTATCTCTACTTGGTGCAAAGAATTTGGCTAGCATGATAGGGAAAGGCAAGCTCAATCATGTTGGATTTCCATGACAATACAATTTATGTTAGATGTAAGAAAACATAACCCATTACGTTGTCTTCCTTGCCCAACATCAACTCTTTAGCATGTCATATTTTAATGAGTGCTCACAATCATAAAAGATGTCTAAGATAGTATATTTATATGTGAAGACCTCTCTTTATTTATTACTTCCTATTAATTGCAACGATGACCAAAACTATGTTTGTCAACTCTCAACAACTTTTATTCATCATACTTTTTATATGTGAGCTCATTACTCTCCATAAGATCCATATGATCTCTTTTATTTCTTTTTATTCTTTCTCTTTTCTTTTATTCACTCAAGATCATGGCAAAATAATCAAGCCCTTGACTCAACACTAATCTTTATTATATATAGCTCACAGACTCGATTACATAGAAGGATCATAAAGCAAAACTCACAACTAGATCATACTAAAACTTTATTCTACTAGATCAAGATATTATTGTGACGCCCGGATAATCAAGCTACAGTAATCCCCTACTAATGATGCCACGTCACCTCGTTTGTAGTTGCTAATCTCGAGTTAGTTCGAAACCGATTCAAATTCAAATTTAAAATATAGGCAAACAACAAAAGTTTTCCAAAAATAAAACTAAAATGTTCTAATTGTGTCGAATAAATCATAGGTAAATGAGGTGGTGAAACCAAACTTTTATGAAATGCTTAACTACACCATAATGATTTAAATAGTAGCAAAACTAATTATTTAAATGCCTTCACTAATTAAATAAATTATCAAACTAAATTATTTGGGGACTAGAGTTTTTGTGGTAGTGGACTAAATTGAAATACCAAATTAGATGCCAAGTATATATTTCACAAAAAACTAAAACAATAAGAAACAAAGATAAAAGAATAAATAAAAAGAAAAGAACAAAAGAAATAAAAACAAAACAGCCCCCCCCCCCCCCCCGCTGGGCCTCGTGGCCCAGCTGGCCACCAGGCCGCCCCACGGCCCAACCGGCCAGGCCGGCCCACCCCGGACCCCCCCCCCCATAACCCCTCCCGGGGGGCACCGAAACCCTAATCCCACCCCGTCGCCCCACTCGCCCCCCCCACTCGCTCTCTCCCTCCTCCCCGATCCAGATCGGATCGAGGGGAGTGAACCTGACGCCGCCTCGCCGCCCCCTCCCGCACTCCCCGCACCCACACCCCATCTCCCCACGACGCCCCCTCCTCTCTCTCGGTCTGGATCGGGGTCCAGAGGAGGCCGACGCCGCCCGAGCCGCCCCGTCCACTCCTCCTCCCCGGCCGGCCTCTGCTTCCTCCCGGCCCCGCCGCTGCACAACCACCTCGACGCCAGAGCCTCGCCAGCCTACTTCCTCGTCCCCGACCTGGACGCGTCAACCCCGACCCCGTCGCCGCCGCCCGGAGCTTCTCCGCCGGACCTCCCTCACCGGACGGCCGCCGCCTCGTCCTCTCCCTCGACGGGCCTCATCGACCCTCCCCGAGCCCTCTGCCGAGTCCCTACGACCCGCCGTGAGCCTCGCCTCCCCTCCTCTTTCCCCCCCACGACGCGCTCACCGCGACCGGCCGCGTCCCGCAACTCCACGCCGGCGCGCCGCCCGCGCCGTGCTCTCGGCCCCCATGACCCCACGCGCCCGTCCCCTGTTGCGGCGCCTCGCCGCTGGCCCCGTGCCCCCTCGTGTTGATCTGCTGCGGGCGCTGCCGCCGTCGTCCACCCGCGCCCGCCGTGGCCTCTCCCCACTCGCGTCCCGCTCCGGCCGGGGCACCCTGACCCCGTGCCTTGGCGCGCCTCGTCCGCCCTCTCCTCCTCCCGTGGCCGCGCCACCGCGCCGCCCGCGCGCCTCCGCCCGCCATGGCCCCGGCTAGCCGCACCGGCGTGCCCCGCCGTCGGTGCCACGGCGGCCTCGGCCCGCCCTACGGGCGAGTGCCCGCTCGGGTGCGCCCGGGACCGGTGCCCGTTCGCCCGATTGGGGCTCCCCCTGAGCCACTGACCTTGGGGCCCCACCCCAGAACGTTTCTGTTAAATAATAATAATAATAATAATAATAATAATAATAAATAAATAATAAAATAAATAAAAACGATAAATATAATTAATAAAATTAAAAATGATTAAATAAAATTATTAAATACAAATAAAAAAAATGATTAATAAAATTAATTATTAATTAATTAATTAACTAATGAATTAATTAAGTTAACTAATCCGGTTTAATTAAATTAATTAACTTGTTAAGTTTAATTAAACTGTAATTAGATTAACCTAAACCCTAATTAATTTAATTAGTGAATGACAGGTGGGTCCCACTGGACCCACATGTCAGGGTTGACTCAGTCAACCCCTGTTGACTGCTGACGTCAGCATGACATCATGCTGACGTCATAAATACATTTTTTCGAATTAATTAAATAAATAATTAAATTCCAAAATTGTTAAAATCTTTTAAAAATCATATCTTTTAATCCGTAACTCGGATTAAAATATTTTCAACATGAAAGTTGCTCAGAACGACGAGACGAATCCGGATACGCAGTCCGTTCGTCCGCCACACCCCCCTAACCTATCGAACTCGCAACTTTCCCCCTCCGGCTCCTCTGCCCGAAAACACGAAACACCGGGAATACTTTCCCGGGGGTTTTCCCCCCCTTCACCGGTGTCACCTACTACCGCGTTAGGGCACACCGAACACCGCGTATTGCCTTGATATATTTTGTGGTGCTTTGTTTGCTCTGTATTCATTATTTCTTCCCCCTCTTCTCTCCGGTAGACTACGAGACCGACGCTGCTGCTGACCAGTTCGACTACGGAGTTGACGACCCCTCTCTCTTGCCAGAGCAACCAGGCAAGCCCCCCCTTTGATCACCAGATATCGCCTACTCTTCTCTATACTGCTTGCATTAGAGTAGTGTAGCATGTTACTGCTTTCCGTTAATCCTATTCTGATGCATAGCCTGTCATTGTTGCTACAGTCATTGATACCTTACCCGCAATCCTAAATGCTTAGTATAGGATGCTAGTGTTCCATCAGTGGCCCTACACTCTTGTCCGTCTGCCATGCTATACTACTGGGCTGTGATCACTTCGGGAGGTGATCACGGGCATATACTATATACTATACACTATTACATTACCTGTGATGCTGTTCGGAGTTGGGGGCTGAAGGGGCAGGTGGCTCCATCCCGGTAGAGGTGGGCCTGGGTTCCCGACGGCCCCCGACTGTTACTTTGTGGCGGAGCGGCAGGGCAGGTTGAGACCACCTAGGAGACAGGTGGGCCTGGCCCTGTTCGGCGTTCGCGGATACTTAACACGCTTAACGAGATCTTGGTATTTGATCTGAGTCTGGCTACGAGCCTATACGCACTAACCATCTACGTGGGAGTAGTTATGGGTATCCCGACGTCGTGGTATCAGCCGAAGCACTTCAGACGTCAGCGACGGAGCGGCGCGCGCCGGGTTGGACTGCGTTAACGCAACTTCCTTTGTAATGGAGGTTGCTAGGTCTGCTCACCGGCCGCGTACGCAACGTGCAGGTGTGCTCAGGGCGATGGGCCCAGACCCCTGCGCGCTTAGGTTTAGACCGGCGTGCTGGCCTCTCTGTTGAGCCTAGGTGGGGCTGCGACGTGTTGATCTTCCGAGGCCGGGCATGACCCAGGAAAGTGTGTCCGGCCAAATGGGATCGAGCGTGTTGGGCTATGTGGTGCACCCCTGCAGGGAAGTTAATCTATTCGAATAGCCGTGATCTTCGGTAACAGGACGACTTGGAGTTGTACCTTGACCTTATGACAACTAGAACCGGATACTTAATAAAACACACCCTTCCAAGTTCCACAGACAACCCGGTGATCGCTTTTCCGCAGGGCGACGAGGAGAGGATCGCCGGGTAGGATTATGCTATGCGATGCTACTTGGAGATGCTACTTGGAGATGTTACTTGGAGATGCTACATGGAGGACTTCCATCTACTCTCTGCTACATGCTGCAAGGCGGAGGCTGCCAGAAGCGTAGTCTTCGATAGGACTAGCTATCCCCCTCTTATTCTGGCTTTCTGCAGTTCAGTCCACTGATATGGCCTCCTTACACATATACCCATGCATATGTAGTTTAGTTCCTTGCTTGCGAGTACTTTGGATGAGTACTCACGGTTGCTTTCTCCCCCTTTTTCCCCTTTCCTTTCTATCTGGTTGTCGCAACCAGATGCTGGAGTCCGGGAGCCAGACGTCACCGTCGACGACGACCCCTACTACACTGGAGGTGCCTACTACTACGTGCTGCCCGCTGGTGATGACCGAGAGTAGTTTAGGAGGATCCCAGGCAGGAGGCCTGCGCCTCTTTCGATCTGTATCCCAGTTTGTGCTAGCCATCTTATGGCAACTTGTTTAACTTATGTCTGTACTCAGATATTGTTGCTTCCGCTGACTCGTCTATGATCGAGCACTTGTATTCGAGCCCTCGAGGCCCCTGGCTTGTATTATGATGCTTGTATGACTTATTTTATTTGTAGAGTTGTGTTGTGATATCTTCCCGTGAGTCCCTGATCTTGATCGTACACATTTGCGTGCATGATTAGTGTACGATTGAATCGGGGGCGTCACAAGTTGGTATCAGAGCCGACTGCCTGTAGGAATCCCCTTTCCAACTCCTTGGCCGAAGTTGAGTCTAGCCATTGCAAAACTTTTACTAACTTGGCTGTGTGCCTTACGGGCCCACGTCGCCATTGGGTGGTACTAGGATCTTTTACTCCTCGACCTTTACTCTGGGACTCTGAACTCTCTTCTACTCGGGTTAAACAATTTCTACTAAAATCTGACTTTAGGTTCTCGAAAATACTTTCTCCCGGAGAGCCCCTTCAGTCCAGGTGATCGCCGACTGCACCAGAAGATTTTGAAGTTACTCGCCGAAACTCTTTTGAGACTTTGTGTCCGTTGCTTTTGCAATTCCCTACCATCGAAATATCCCTATGGGTAAATACATACACTTGACGTTCTTACTTTTATTCCCAGTTGATCTTGTTATTACAAGATACCCCGAAATTCTCTCTATTGATCCGAGAATATCTTGTGCCTACTGTCTTGCAATTCCTTGTCACCTGAATACCCTTATGGATAATTCTCGCACTTGTCGAGTATCCGCTTATCCCCAGTTGTTCATGTGTTTCACAAAAGTCTTCAAAATAATATTCGATCTTCCGAAAATCCTCTAGAGCCTTTGGCTCTTGAAATTCTTGCTTGCTTGCATTATGGTTAATCCCATAAGTCTCGTAGTCTTAATGACATTCCTTGTCATTATCATTTTGAGTCCGTTGACTCAATATGTTTGCGAATACACGCAATCATCATTGATCCTTATAAATTAATTTTTCGGCTGAGCTGCCATCCTTTTAACTGGAATTGGTTCTCGACCAATCCAATTATCGTTGATTATACCCTAAGGCTATTCAACTTATCCATCCCTAATCAGAGCATTGCTCCTGATCCCTTGATTTGGAAATCATAATTCCTTTGCATTTGACAATTGAGTTAGTCAGTTGTTTCTATAATCTGATCTCCTTGCATTCTTCTCCCTCTAGTTGAGTACCGATACTCGTATCAGATCCTTTGTGGACCATCAAGTCCTTTGTTGGATTGTTATCCGACAGTGTCCTTCACATTTGATCACTTTATGGGTTCTTCCCCTGATACATAATGCCTTTGTTAAGTTGTATCCTCCGCTTGGCCAACCTTACTCTGCTTTCGGGCTTGTGTTATTTACTCTTGAAACTTGTGGTATATGCCTCTAAGAAGCCCTATGGGTTGAACATATGCCTTCTCTAAACCGTGTGAACCCGAAAGTTTTCACGAGTCATACTCTTCTGGTGCTTCACCAGATAAAATTTCAACACTAATGCCTTTATCAAAGCGAGAAGTGAATGGAAGGTTATGCATTGAGGAAGTGGGAGTCGACCTTGAACTTTGTGTTCATGCCCATGGACGCGATGTATATCCTATCATGGAAGCTTCTTGTAATAATAACTATTTCCTTGATAACTAACATATGGTATCTGTGAATTGATCCTACGCAACCATGGTTCCGACCATGATTGTTCTTCCTTGATTCCATTTCTCGGACAAGTTAAACAATTGTCTTCTATGGATCAATACACCAGTCCAACCTTTACTTTGACCTTGTGTCGAGTATTACCCCCCTGGTATCCCGAGATTATCATGGAACTGCATAACTTCTTATGAGTTCTTCATCGAGTGCTACCTTCCCACTGATTCCAATTTTTCACGGGCTCTGAGTTATTAAACACTCAAAGACACCGATAACTGAACCGAGTCCGCTCTACGGTTCAATAACTCTCCAGTGAGCTTCTATAAGTACGAGTTTGTACCCGATCATGCCATTCCTAACCTGTTTGGCTATATCATTGTCGTGACGATTCTAACTGTGCTACCTGGTCCTTATTCTCGGAGCACCAATTTTCGACGATGAACTAACCTTACGTCGATTTTTCCTCGTCATATCAATTCGCCTTGAACAACAAGCTCGGTTTCGAGTTTGTGTCGTACCTTTGGTTCCAATAACCTTTCACTTCATCATTACTTGACTTGATGTCGTCACCGATCGATTACATCTTCATGGACTCTCGCGACAAAGGTGTCGTGATCATCAAACATCCTGAGCTCATCCAGGATATCAGTTGGATTCATGATGAGAAATACCATCCTTGCCCTTGAAGATTGGTGTTATCAGCGACCACTTTATTGCCTTCCGTTCAACACAAACTTGATCGTGTTTCGTGTTATACCTTGAGATCCTTACTATCCAACATTTGTTCTTCTTTAGCTTGGAGTATTACCGTCTTTTGTGACAAGAATGTCACGAGGATTACCCCACCTCTTAATAATTCTTGATATCATAATACTTCTTGCCATCTTCGTTCATTCCTTGGTCCCCGTATTGTTTTCAACCGGAATACCGACAATGGAGCTATGACGTGTGAATTCAAAACTTCTAGCAACCCTATTGCTTTGAAGTGAATGGGCGATAGTTCATTCTAAGTCCTTCGCTAATTGAATCACCATTCTAACATTGGTCGTGCAACCCAACCCATATTTCGGGCGCACCCTTCAACCAATGTTTAATTGTGTATGTTTTCCTCGAGCATACTTCCTTATATCATTTGATCTAACAAATGTTATCTCCTTGTTCACTTAATGGTGGAAATCCATCTTTTGGGAATCTCGGTGAATTGCCGTTGAGTTCACCAGACACCTCCTTGTCCTCTCCTTGGTTTAATGGTGAACTATTGCTTCAGAAAACCCGCTCCCATAGTTCATTTCCCGAGAAGCTTGCAATGCCATTTCAACGATTTGTGTTGCGCCTTTTCTTCTCGGACATCCTGAGTCTCAGGTATCCTGACACCAATCGGCTCTGAATCTCAGTCAGATATGATGGTTGGGACAACTTTCCAAGAGTTATGATGTTGATCCTTTGATGACCCGGTAACATGATGTCATGCCTAGCACCCCCCCCCCGGCTGGAGGATCTATCATTATAGTTTTCCTTTTTAGCAAGGTTATCCATTCGTCCATGAGGAAATTGTAAGACTTATTCTACAAGTTATTCCTGATGGATCCTTCGTGTTTCCAAAGTCTGATCTTCACCTGAAGACCATGTCAATGCTATCTCGAAGCATGTCAATGGTACTCCGATTTTCAACAGGAACATTTGAAGCACGATGCTAAATTTTATTTATCACTTATCCTAACACCGTTGTATGGGTAATATCAGGAGATTCCTTCCCCCTTACCTAAATGGTTTTCTACTTTATATCCTGTCATGGATATCATGCTCTGCTTGTTGTTAGGAAGGATATACCTCTGAAATATGTGTTTAAACACATTTTCCTTTCCATTGATCTGTTTAATTTGATGATCATATTTTCCTTCCATTGTTGGTTTAACCTTTCTTGTGATCTATATGATTTGAGAAGTAATAATTTCCGCTTATGTAAACACCTTGTTGTACAATTCTGTCAGTAAGACCCTGTTACTTTTGTTGATGACATTCCGGTAACCACCGATGGACGAGAACATTGCCTACTGGTCCGCCTCGTTCAACGAGCAGGAAATGGTTCTCTTCGTCCCTCGCCCTTGGTACCGATGTTGTTGCCGACATAACCAACAGATTATCCTCTGGCATGCCTTGCTTACATGATCGTGCAGATGTCACTGTCCTTCCTACTTTTAATCCACATGGTGGGCCCATAAACCACAGCTCCACAGGATCGAAACCTGACTCTCCTGCACACCCCAGTTCCAAAGTTATTCCTCCCGCGTGGACTCGTAAGTAATTCATGAGCCACCTTTCCGATGAGATCATTAATTCTGGCATCGGACACAATACTTATTCCTGTTGCTCTGAACCCCATTCACACTCTGTTTCAGGCAATGAACGATTGCCTATCCGCTTGAAAGTTCTTATTGCACCGTCTTACTTTGCTCTCGATGTGTTTCATTTGTTCAATTCGAGAGATACTCATATGTTCATACTTGGGAAACCCCCAGAAGATTTTCCCTTGTGACATCCTATCGTTGTAGAGCTGCCCCTTACCTATTCGTAAGTACGGTGGAGTTCCCCGAAGAAAAGGACGACTTCATCATGATGACTTAAATCAGAGAAATGAAGACATCAATGTATTGGACCGGCCTCTTTGAGAAGAGCAAGCCAGGATGAGAAGACCCGCTAGTTTCGTAATCAAAATTTTCCCCCCCTTACACCCCTCTTAAATCTCGGGACGAGATTTCTTGTAGTGGAGGAGAATTGTGACGCCCGGATAATCAAGCTACAGTAATCCCCTACTAATGATGCCACGTCACCTCGTTTGTAGTTGCTAATCTCGAGTTAGTTCGAAACCGATTCAAATTCAAATTTAAAATATAGGCAAACAACAAAAGTTTTCCAAAAATAAAACTAAAATGTTCTAATTGTGTCGAATAAATCATAGGTAAATGAGGTGGTGAAACCAAACTTTTATGAAATGCTTAACTACACCATAATGATTTAAATAGTAGCAAAACTAATTATTTAAATGCCTTCACTAATTAAATAAATTATCAAACTAAATTATTTGGGGACTAGAGTTTTTGTGGTAGTGGACTAAATTGAAATACCAAATTAGATGCCAAGTATATATTTCACAAAAAACTAAAACAATAAGAAACAAAGATAAAAGAATAAATAAAAGAAAAGAACAAAAGAAATAAAAACAGAACAGCCCCCCCCCCCCCCCCCCCGCTGGGCCTCGTGGCCCAGCTGGCCACCAGGCCGCCCCACGGCCCAACCGGCCAGGCCGGCCCACCCCGGACCCCCCCCATAACCCCTCCCGGGGGGCACCGAAACCCTAATCCCACCCCGTCGCCCCACTCGCCCCCCCACTCGCTCTCTCCCTCCTCCCCGATCCAGATCGGATCGAGGGGAGTGAACCTGACGCCGCCTCGCCGCCCCCTCCCGCACTCCCCGCACCCACACCCCATCTCCCCACGACGCCCCCTCCTCTCTCTCGGTCTGGATCGGGGTCCAGAGGAGGCCGACGCCGCCCGACGCCGCCCCGTCCACTCCTCCTCCCCGGCCGGCCTCTGCTTCCTCCCGGCCCCGCCGCTGCACAACCACCTCGACGCCAGAGCCTCGCCAGCCTACTTCCTCGTCCCCGACCTGGACGCGTCAACCCCGACCCCGTCGCCGCCGCCCGGAGCTTCTCCGCCGGACCTCCCTCACCGGACGGCCGCCGCCTCGTCCTCTCCCTCGACGGGCCTCATCGACCCTCCCCGAGCCCTCTGCCGAGTCCCTACGACCCGCCGTGAGCCTCGCCTCCCCTCCTCTTTCCCCCCCCACGACGCGCTCACCGCGACCGGCCGCGTCCCGCAACTCCACGCCGGCGCGCCGCCCGCGCCGTGCTCTCGGCCCCCATGACCCCACGCGCCCGTCCCCTGTTGCGGCGCCTCGCCGCTGGCCCCGTGCCCCCTCGTGTTGATCTGCTGCGGGCGCTGCCGCCGTCGTCCACCCGCGCCCGCCGTGGCCTCTCCCCACTCGCGTCCCGCTCCGGCCGGGGCACCCTGACCCCGTGCCTTGGCGCGCCTCGTCCGCCCTCTCCTCCTCCCGTGGCCGCGCCACCGCGCCGCCCGCGCGCCTCCGCCCGCCATGGCCCCGGCTAGCCGCGCCGGCGTGCCCCGCCGTCGGTGCCACGGCGGCCTCGGCCCGCCCTACGGGCGAGTGCCCGCTCGGGTGCGCCCGGGACCGGTGCCCGTTCGCCCGATTGGGGCTCCCCCTGAGCCACTGACCTTGGGGCCCCACCCAGAACGTTTCTGTTAAAAAATAATAATAATAATAATAATAATAAATAAATAATAAAATAAATAAAAACGATAAATATAATTAATAAAATTAAAAATGATTAAATAAAATTATTAAATACAAATAAAAAAATGATTAATAAAATTAATTATTAATTAATTAATTAACTAATGAATTAATTAAGTTAACTAATCCGGTTTAATTAAATTAATTAACTAGTTAAGTTTAATTAAACTGTAATTAGATTAACCTAAACCCTAATTAATTTAATTAGTGAATGACAGGTGGGTCCCACTGGACCCACATGTCAGGGTTGACTCAGTCAACCCCTGTTGACTGCTGACGTCAGCATGACATCATGCTGACGTCATAAATACATTTTTTCGAATTAATTAAATAAATAATTAAATTCCAAAATTGTTAAAATCTTTTAAAAATCATATCTTTTAATCCGTAACTCGGATTAAAATATTTTCAACATGAAAGTTGCTCAGAACGACGAGACGATTCCGGATACGCAGTCCGTTCGTCCGCCACACCCCCCTAACCTATCGAACTCGCAACTTTCCCCCTCCGGCTCCTCTGCCCGAAAACACGAAACACCGGGAATACTTTCCCGGGGGTTTCCCCCCCTTCACCGGTGTCACCTACTACCGCGTTAGGGCACACCGAACACCGCGTATTGCCTTGATATATTTTGTGGTGCTTTGTTTGCTCTGTATTCATTATTTCTTCCCCCTCTTCTCTCCGGTAGACTACGAGACCGACGCTGCTGCTGACCAGTTCGACTACGGAGTTGACGACCCCTCTCTCTTGCCAGAGCAACCAGGCAAGCCCCCCCTTTGATCACCAGATATCGCCTACTCTTCTCTATACTGCTTGCATTAGAGTAGTGTAGCATGTTACTGCTTTCCGTTAATCCTATTCTGATGCATAGCCTGTCATTGTTGCTACAGTCATTGATACCTTACCCGCAATCCTAAATGCTTAGTATAGGATGCTAGTGTTCCATCAGTGGCCCTACACTCTTGTCCGTCTGCCATGCTATACTACTGGGCTGTGATCACTTCGGGAGGTGATCACGGGCATATACTATATACTATACACTGTTACATTACCTGTGATGCTGTTCGGAGTTGGGGGCTGAAGGGGCAGGTGGCTCCATCCCGGTAGAGGTGGGCCTGGGTTCCCGACGGCCCCCGACTGTTACTTTGTGGCGGAGCGGCAGGGCAGGTTGAGACCACCTAGGAGACAGGTGGGCCTGGCCCTGTTCGGCGTTCGCGGATACTTAACACGCTTAACGAGATCTTGGTATTTGATCTGAGTCTGGCTACGAGCCTATACGCACTAACCATCTACGTGGGAGTAGTTATGGGTATCCCGACGTCGTGGTATCAGCCGAAGCACTTCAGACGTCAGCGACGGAGCGGCGCGCGCCGGGTTGGACTGCGTTAACGCAACTTCCTTTGTAATGGAGGTTGCTAGGTCTGCTCACCGGCCGCGTACGCAACGTGCAGGTGTGCTCAGGGCGATGGGCCCAGACCCCTGCGCGCTTAGGTTTAGACCGGCGTGCTGGCCTCTCTGTTGAGCCTAGGTGGGGCTGCGACGTGTTGATCTTCCGAGGCCGGGCATGACCCAGGAAAGTGTGTCCGGCCAAATGGGATCGAGCGTGTTGGGCTATGTGGTGCACCCCTGCAGGGAAGTTAATCTATTCGAATAGCCGTGATCTTCGGTAACAGGACGACTTGGAGTTGTACCTTGACCTTATGACAACTAGAACCGGCTACTTAATAAAACACACCCTTCCAAGTTCCACAGACAACCCGGTGATCGCTTTTCCGCAGGGCGACGAGGAGAGGATCGCCGGGTAGGATTATGCTATGCGATGCTACTTGGAGATGCTACTTGGAGATGTTACTTGGAGATGCTACATGGAGGACTTCCATCTACTCTCTGCTACATGCTGCAAGGCGGAGGCTGCCAGAAGCGTAGTCTTCGATAGGACTAGCTATCCCCCTCTTATTCTGGCTTTCTGCAGTTCAGTCCACTGATATGGCCTCCTTACACATATACCCATGCATATGTAGTTTAGTTCCTTGCTTGCGAGTACTTTGGATGAGTACTCACGGTTGCTTTCTCCCCCTTTTTCCCCTTTCCTTTCTATCTGGTTGTCGCAACCAGATGCTGGAGTCCGGGAGCCAGACGTCACCGTCGACGACGACCCCTACTACACTGGAGGTGCCTACTACTACGTGCTGCCCGCTGGTGATGACCGGGAGTAGTTTAGGAGGATCCCAGGCAGGAGGCCTGCGCCTCTTTCGATCTGTATCCCAGTTTGTGCTAGCCATCTTATGGCAACTTGTTTAACTTATGTCTGTACTCAGATATTGTTGCTTCCGCTGACTCGTCTATGATCGAGCACTTGTATTCGAGCCCTCGAGGCCCCTGGCTTGTATTATGATGCTTGTATGACTTATTTTATTTGTAGAGTTGTGTTGTGATATCTTCCCGTGAGTCCCTGATCTTGATCGTACACATTTGCGTGCATGATTAGTGTACGATTGAATCGGGGGCGTCACAATTATCAAAAGGATCGAACTAAGAAAAACGGTAAAGATAAAAGTGATGATGATACGATACCGGGGCACTCCCCCAAGCTTGGCAGTTGCCAAGGGGAGTGCCCATACCCATGTGATTATATCTCTTTTGCCGGTGAAGGAGTTGTTGGGGATGATGGATAGTCGCACATCGAGCGATAGAGATCTTCCAACTTGCGGATAATGCCCTTGAGTGCAATGATATGCTCCTTCAACAAAATATTTTCATGTGTGAGATATTTGTTTTGTATACGAGCTAACTCAATAATCTTGAGAGCTTCTATCTCAGTTGGGGTAAGAAGATTGTGATCAAGTTGAAGGATGTCTTCTGTTGCCGAAACTTGGTCCTCCGTGGCCTTCTTGATCCCTTCATCCTTGTTGATCTCCATGGGTTCTTCTCTCTTCAGCTCTATCTTCATTAGCCAAGCATCGTTGCCCTCATTGTTGGAGGAGGAGGGAGACGACATGATGCTTGGCATTGACAACTCTGGCAGAAAACAGCTCGAAACAAGAACGGAGGATTTTTGTGTGATACAGTGGTCAAAACCTTCGGGAGGTTATATAATGAATTTTTACCGACCAAAATACGTATCGTGCAAGAAAACAGAGTCCGGAGAGCACACGAGGCGCCCACGAGGTAGGGGGCGTGCCCAAGGGGTTAGGGTGCGCCCTCCACCCTCGTGGAGCCCTCGTGTCCTTCTCGGACTGCTTCTTATTTTTATTTTTTGAAATATTCCAAAACAGAACAAAATTGCCATTAGAACTTTTTTGGAGTCGGTTTACTTACCGTACCACATACCTATTCCTTTTCGGAGTCTGAAACGTTCCGGAAAGTGTCCCTTATGTATTCCTTCAGGGTTACGGTTTCAATAACATTGGTTTCAACATTTATAGGATTACCTGAGATATAATGTTTAATTCTTTGACCGTTCACCACCTTTGGATTTGTGCCTTCGAAGTTGTTGATTTTTATGGCACCAGAACGATAGACCTCCTCGATAACGTAAGGACCTTCCCATTTAGAGAGAAGTTTTCCTGCAAAAAATCTTAAATGAGAGTTGTATAATAATACATAATCACCTACATTAAACTCACGCTTTTGTATTCTTTTGTCATGCCATCTTTTAACTTTTTCTTTAAATAATTTGGCATTCTCATAGGCTTGGGTTCTCCATTCATCAAATGAGCTAATGTCAAATAACCTCTTCTCGCCAGCAAGTTTGAAATCATAGTTGAGCTCTTTAATAGCCCAATAAGCCTTATGTTCTAGTTCGAGAGGTAAGTGACGTGCTTTTCCATAAACCATTTTATACGGAGACATACCCATAGGATTTTTATATGCAGTTCTATAGGCCCATAATGCATCATCAAGTTTCTTGGACCAATTCTTTCTAGATCTATTAACAGTCTTTTGCAAAATTAATTTGAGTTCTCTATTGCTCAATTCTACTTGACCACTAGACTGTGGGTGACAAGAAGATGCAATTCTATGATTAACATCATATTTAGCAAGCATTTTACAGAAAGCACCATGAATAAAATGTGAACCACCATCAGTCATTAAATATCTAGGGACTCCAAACCTTGGAAAAATAACTTCTTTAAGCATCTTAATAGAGGTGTTATGATCAGCACTACTAGTTGGAATAGCTTCTACCCACTTAGTAACGTAATCAACAACAACTAAAATATGTGTATATCCATTAGAGGCAGGAAAAGGTCCCATATAATCAAAGCCCCAAACATCAAATGGTTCAATAACAAGTGAATAATTCATAGGCATTTCTTGATGTCTACTAATATTACCAATTCTTTGACATTCATCACAAGATACAACAAACTTACGGGCATCCTTGAAGAGAGTAGGCCAATAAAAACCGGATTGCAATACCTTGTGTGCAGTTCTATCTTCAGCATGGTGTCCTCCATAAGCTTCGGAGTGACACTTGCGTAGGATTTATTCCTGTTCATGCTCAGGTACACAACGTCTAATAACACCATCTACTCCTTCTTTATAAAGATGTGGGTCATCCCAAAAGTAATGTCTCAGATCATAGAAGAACTTTTTCTTTTGCTGGTATGTGAAACTAGGTGGTATAAATTTAGCAACAATATAATTAGCATAATCAGCATACCATGGAGCAGTATGAGAAGCCTTTATGGCATTTAATTGTTCATCAGGAAAGCTATCATGAATAGGTAGTGGGTCATCAAGAACATTCTCTAGCCTAGACAAGTTGTCTGCAACGGGGTTCTCAGCTCCCTTTCTATCAATAATATGCAAATCAAATTCTTGTAGCAAGAGAACCCATCTAATAAGTCTAGGTTTAGCATCTTTCTTTTCCATAAGATATTTAATGGCAGCATGATCCGTGTGAATAGTTACTTTAGAATCAACAATATAAGGTCTGAACTTATCACAAGCAAATACAACTGCTAAGAATTCTTTTTCAGTAGTAGCATAATTTCTCTGAGCATTGTCTAGAGTTTTACTGACATATTGAATAACATTTAATTTCTTATCAACTCTTTGCCCTAGAACAACACCTACACCATAATCACTAGCATCACACATAATTTCAAAGGGTAAATTCCAATCAGGTGGCTGAACAATAGGTGCAGAGATCAATGCTTTCTTAAGTATTTCAAATGCTTGTATGCAATTATCATAAAAAACAAATGGTATATCTTTTTGTAATAAATTAGTCAGAGGCCGAGAAATTTTTGAGAAGTCCTTAACGAACCTCCTATAAAAACCAGCATGACCAAGGAAACTTCTTATACCTTTGATGTCCTTGGGACATGGCATCTTTTCAATAGCATCAACCTTAGCTTTATCAACTTCAATACCTTTTTCAAAAACTTTATGCCCCAAGACAATACCTTCATTAACCATAAAGTGGCACTTCTCCCAATTCAAGACAAGGTTAGTTTCTTCACATCTCTACAAAACTCGATCAAGGGTTGCTTAAGCAATCAACAAAAGAGGATCCATAAACGGAGAAATCATCCATGATAACCTCACAAATCTTTTCACAAAAGTTAGAGAATATAGCCATCATGCATCTTTGAAAGGTAGCAGGTGCATTACATAAACCAAAAGGCATATGTCTATAAGCAAAAGTACCGAACGGGCAAGTAAAAGTGGTCTTAGATTAATCATTAGCTGACACAGGTATTTGAGAGAAACCAGAATAACCATCTAGAAAGCAAAAATGTGTATGTTTGGATAGTCTTTCTAGCATTGATCAATAAAAGGTAAGGGGTAATGATCTTTTTTAGTAGCCTTATTTAATTTGCGGAAATCAATTACCATCCTATAACCTGTAATAATTTTTTGAGGAATCAATTCATCTTTATCATTAGGAATGACAGTAATACCTCCCTTTTTAGGGACACAATGGACAGGACTTACCCACTAACTATCAGCAACGAGATAAATTATACCTGCCTCAAGGAGCTTTAGTATTTCCTTTCTTACCACTTCTTTCATCTTAGGATTTAGCCGTCGTTGGTGATCATGAATTGGTTTGGCATCTTTCTCCAAATTTATTTTGTGTTGACATAGTGTGGGACTAATGCCCTCAAGATCATCGAGAGTATATCCAATAGCAGCACGATGCTTCTTCAGAGTTTTCAATAATCTCTCTTCTTCATGCTCTGAAAGGTTAGCACTAATAATAGCAGGATATATCTTTTTCTCATCAAGATAAGCATATTTAAGAGTATCAGGTAATAGTTTGAGCTCAAACACGGGATCACCCTTGGGCGGAGGAGGATCCCCTAGGATTTCAACAGGCAAATTGTGTTTCAGGATAGGTTCCTGTTTAAAGAATACTTCATCTATTTCCCTTCTTTCATTCATAAACATATCATTTTCATGGTCTAGCAAATACTGTTCTAAGGGATCACTAGGAGGCACCGCAATAGAAGCAAGACCAACAATTTCATCTTTACTAGGCAATTCCTCTTCACGATGTTGTCTATGAAATTTAGAGAAATTAAATTCATGAGACATATCACCTAAACCAATAGTAACAATATCCTTTTCGCAATCTATCTTAGCATTAGCTGTGTTCAAGAAGGGTCTACCAAATATAATGGGACAAAAGCTATCTTGTGGGGAACCAAGAACAAGAAAATCAGCAGGATATTTAGTTTGCCCACACATGACTTCAACATCTCTAACAATTCCAATTGGTGAAATAGTATCTCTATTGGCAAGTTTAATTGTGACATCAATATCTTCTATCTCAGCAGGTGCAATATCATGCATAATTTCTGTGTATAAGTCATGAGGTATAGCACTAGCACTAGCACCCATATCACATAAGCCATGATAACAATGATCTCCTATTTTAACAGAAATAACAGGCATGCCTACCACAAGTCTATGTTTATCTTTAGCACAAGGTTTAGCAATTCTAGCAGTTTCATCACGGAAATGAATAACATGCCCATCAATATTATCAGACAAGAGATCTTTAACAATAGCAATATTAGGTTCAACTTTAATTTGCTCAGGAGGTGTACAGGTTCTAATATTGCTTTTACGAACCATAGTTGAAGCTTTAGCATGATCTTTTATCCTAACAGGAAAAGGTGGTTTCTCAACATAAGCAATAGGAATAATAGGATCATTATAAGTGACAGTCTTTTCTTCAACTTTAATAGGTGCAGCTACTCTTACTTCTATGGGAGGATGATATTTAAACCACTTCTCCCTAGGGAGATCAACATTAGTAGCAAAAGATTCACAGAAAGAAGCTACTATCTCAGAGTCAAGTCCATATTTAGTGCTAAATTTACGGAAAACATCGGTATCCATAAAAGATTTAACACAATCAAACTTAGGTGTCATACCTGACTCCTTACCTTCGTCGAGGTCCCAATCTTCAGAGTTGCATTTAATTCTTTCCAATAAATCCCATTTGAATTCAATAGTCTTCATCATAAAAGAGCCAACACAAGAAGTATCGAGCATGGTGCGATTGTTATCGGAAAGCCGAGCATAAAAATTTTGAATAATCATTTCTCTTGAGAGCTCATGATTGGGGCATGAATATAACATCGGTTTAATCCTCCCCAAGCTTGAGCGATGCTTTCTCCTTCGCGATGCCAAAAATTATATATATAATTGCGATCACGATGAACAAGGTGCATAGGATAAAACTTCTGATGAAATTCCAATTTCAATCGTTTGTAGTTCCATGATCCCATATCATCACATAGCCTATACCATTTCAATGCATCTCCCTTCAAAGATAAAGGGAAGACCTTCTTCTTAATAACATCTCCGGGCACACCTGCAAGCTTAAATAATCCACAAATTTCATCCACATATATTAGGTGCTCATCAGGATGCTTTGTTCCATCTCCTGCAAAAGGATTAGCTAGCAGTTTTTCTAACATACCCGAAGGAATTTCAAAGCAGACATTTTCATTTTCAGTAGGTTCAGTGGGTTGAGGAGCAACTCTTTGCTCTACTGGTCGGGGTGAAGATACCCCGAACAAGCCCCTCAGAGGATTACTTTCCATAGTGACAAGTGATAGTAAATTTCAGCACACTATATAAATTTTTCCTTACCAAATTCCACCTACCAAAGGCGCTTCACTCCCCGGCAACGGCGCCAGAAAAGAGTCTTGATGACCCACAAGTATAGGGGATCTATCGTAGTCCTTTCGATAAGTAAGAGTGTCGAACCCAACGAGGAACAGAAGGAAATGATAAGCGGTTTTCAGTAAGGTATTCTCTGCAAGCACTGAAATTATAGGTAACAGATAGTTTTGTGATAAGATAATTGGTAAAGAGCAACAAGTAACAAAAGTAAATAAAGTGCAGCAAGGTGGCCCAATCCTTTTTGTAGCAAAGGACAAGCCTGGATAAACTCTTATATAGAGAAAAGCGCTCCCGAGGACACATGGGAATATCGTCAAGCTAGGTTTCATGACGATCATATGATTCGCGTTCGGTACTTTGATAATTTGGTATGTGGGTGGACCGGTGCTTGGGTACTGCCCTTACTTGGACAAGCATCCCACTTATGATTAACCTCTATTGCAAGCATCCGCAACTACAACAAAAGTATTAAGGTAAACCTAACCATAGCATGAAACATATGGATCCAAATCAGCCCCTTACGAAGCAACGCATAAACTAGGGTTTAAGCTTCTGTCACTCTAGCAACCCATCATCTACTTATTACTTCCCAATGCCTTCCTCTAGGTCCAAATAATGGTGAAGTGTCATGTAGTCGACGTTCACATAACACCACTAGAGGAGAGACAACATACATCTCATAAAAATATCGAACGAATACCAAATTCACATGACTACTAATAGCAAGACTTCTCCAATGTCCTCAGGAACAAACGTACTTACTCGCAAAGCATATTCATGTTAATAATAAGATGGGTATTAATGTGCATATAGGATCTGAACATATGGTCTTCCACCAAATAAACCAACTAGCATCAACTACGAGGAGTAATTAACACTACTAGCAACCCACAGGTACCAATCCCGGACTTAGAGACAAGAATTGGATACAAGAGATGAACTAGGGTTTGAGAGGAGATGGTGCTGGTGAAGATGTTGATGGAGATTGACCCCCTCCCGATGAGAGGATCGTTGGTGATGACGATGGCGATGATTTCCCCCTCCCGGAGGGAAGTTTCCCTGGCAGAACAGCTCCGCCGGAGCCCTAGATTGGTTCCGCCAAGGTTCCGCCTCGTGGCGGCGGAGTCTCGTCCGGAAAGATGGCTTCTGACTTTTTTCTCATCGAAATACTCCATATAGCAGAAGATGGCATCAGAGGGCCACCAGGGGACCCACGAGGTAGGGGGCGCGCCCAGGGGGTAGGGCGCGCCCCCACCCTCGTGGGCAGGGTGTGGCCCCCCTCTGGAACTTCTTGCGCTCATTATTTATTATATATTCTAAAAATGACTTCCGTGAAGTTTCAGGACTTTTGGAGCTGTGCAGAATAGGTCTCTAATATTTGCTCCTTTTCCAGCCCAGAATCCCAGCTGCCGGCATTCTCCCTCTTTATGTAAGCCTTGTAAAATAAGAGAGAATAGGCATAAGTATTGTGACATAATGTGTAATAACAGCCCATAATCCAATAAATATCGATATAAAAGCATGATGCAAAATGGACGTATCAGCATCCCCAAGCTTAGATGCTTGAGACTTCTTGAAATATTATCTTGGGATGTCTTGGGCATCCCCAAGCTTGAGCTTTGGTGTCTCCTTAATTCCTTCTATACCCCGGTTTCCTTAAATCTTAAAAACTTCATCCACACAAAACTCAACACGAACTCGTGAGATAAGTTAGTATAAATCAATGCTATAACCTTACCATTCTCTACTGTAGCAAATCACTAAAATTATTATTGAACATTGCATACTAAATACCTCTGCATATTTAATGCTCCTATCCTCAAATAGAATCATTAAACAAGCAAACATATGCAAGCAATGCAAAAATAACAACAATCTGTCTAAACAGGACAGTCTGTAAAGAAGGCAAGAAGATTCATACTTCTCTAACTCCAAAAATTCTAAAAAAATACCATACTATAGAAATTTTGGTTTAGCTTATTGTGCAAAAATTTCAAGATTTTATCACGTCCTGACTTTCCAGAAAAATCCAGACAATGATAGAAAACATTATGTTTTCAAACAGCAACATGTAGACTTGCAAAACAAGCATGGTAAAGGCTATCCTTGACATTTTTATTGAGATGAAAGATACAAAACATTATTCTAAATAACAGCAAGCAAATACAAATAAAATAAAATAGTGCTACAAGCAAAACTCATATCATGTGATGAATAAAAATATAGCTCCAAGTGAGGTTACCGATAATGTTGGAGACAAAAGAGGCGATGCCTTCCGGGGCATCCCCAAGCTTAGTTGCTTGGATCTTCCTTGAATATTACCTTGGGATGCCTGGGCATCCTCAAGCTTAGGGTCTTGTCACTTGATGTCTACTACACAACCTTCTTCTTGTAGACGTTGTTGGGCCTCCAAGTGCAGAGGTTTGTAGGACAGTAGCAAATTTCCCTCAAGTGGATGACCTAAGGTTTATCAATCCGTGGGAGGCATAGGATGAAGATGGTCTCTCTCAAACAACCCTGCAACCAAATAACAAAGAGTCTCTTGTGTCCCCAACACACCCAATAGAATGGTAAATTGTATAGGTGCACTAGTTCGGCGAAGAGATGGTGAAACAAGTGCAATATGGATGGTAGATATTGGTTTTTGTAATCTGAAAATATAAAAACAGCAAGGTAACTAATGATAAAAGTGAGCGAAAATGGTATTGCAATGCGTTGAAACAAGGCCTAGGGTTCATACTTTCACTAGTGCAAGTTCTCTCAACAATAATAACGTAATTAGATCATATAACTATCCCTCAACATGCAACAAAGAGTCACTCCAAAGTCACTAATAGCGGAGAACAAACGAAGAGATTATTGTAGGGTACGAAACCACCTCAAAGTTATTATTTCTGATCGATCTATTCAAGAGTCCGTAGTAAAATAACACGAAGCTATTATTTCCGTTCGATCTATCCTAGAGTTCGTACTGGAATAACACCTTAAGACACAAATCAACCAAAACCATAATGTCACCTAGATACTCCAATGTCACCTCAAGTATCCGTGGGTATGATTATACGATATGCATCACACAATCTCAGATTCGTCTATTCAACCAACACAAAGAACTTCAAAGAGTGCCCCTAAGTTTCTACCGGAGAGTCAAGACGAAAACGTGTGCCAACCCCTATGCATAAGTTCACGAGGTCACGGAACTTGCAAGTTGATCACCAAAACATACATCAAGTGGATCACGTGAATATCCCATTGTCATCATAGATAAGCACATGCAAGACATACATCAAGTGTTCTCAAATCCTTAAAGACTCAATCCGATAAGATAACTTCAAAGGGAAAACTTAATCCATTACAAGAGAGTAGAGGGGGAGAAACATCATAAGATCCAACTATAATAGCAAAGCTCGCGATACATCAAGATCGTGCCGAATCAAGAACACGAGAGAGAGATCAAACACATAGCTACTGGTACATACCCTCAGCCCCGAGGGTGAACTACTCCCTCCTCGTCATGGAGAGCGCCGGGATGATGAAGATGGCCACCTGTGAGGGATCCCCCCTCCAGCAGGGTGCCGGAACAGGGTCCCGATTGATCTTTGGTGGCTACATAGGCTTGCGGTGGCGGAACTCCCGATCTAGGTTATTTTCTGGAGGTTTCTGTATTTATAGGAATTTTTTGTGTAGGTCTCACATCAGGGGGGGGTCTCCGAGTTGTCCATGAGATAGGGGGACGCACCTAGGGGGCAGGGCGCGCCCTCCACCCTCGTGGACGGCTCGGGACTCTTCTAGCCCAACTCTTTTACTTCGGGGGCTTCTTTTGGTCCATAAAAAATCATCAAAAATTGGCACGTCAATTGGACTCCATTTGGTATTCCTTTTCTGTAAAACTCAAAAACAAGGAAAAAACAGAAACTGGCACTAGGCTCTAGGTTAATAGGTTAGTCCCAAAAATGATATAAAATAGCATATAAATGCATATAAAACATCCAAGATTGATAATATAATAGCATGGAACCATAAAAAATTATAGATACGTTGGATACGTATCATCACTCCTTATTCTCCTCATATCGACATCTCACCCAAAACTTGAAAAATTCAGTCACACAAAACTTAACGGAACTTCGTGAGATAGGTTAGTATGATAAAGGCAAATAATTCACTTTGGTACTGTGAAAGACAAGATTCATAATTGTTCTCACACAATGCCTACTGCAAATTATCATTTTCACAATTACATTGAGCAATATAAGACGTAGAAACTTGAAAACAAGTAAACTATGCATTGAAAACAGAAGCTGTCAAAAACAGAACAGTCTGTAATGATCTGGACAATGACCAAACTTCTACTACTCAAACAATTCTAAAAAATTAGGACAACATATGGAATTTATATATCAATCATCTATAAAATTCAAGAATTTATCATGTTCTAGCAGAGCAGATCGATTCTATTACTGGTCACAAAAGTTTCTGTTTTTGCACAAAATCATGTGAACTATCATCCACACTATCCCAAAGGCTTTACTTGGCACTTTATTGAAACAAAAGCTATAAAACATGATTACTACAGTAGCCTAATCATGTTAACACACAAAAACAGTAGGTAAGAGTGTTGGGTTGTCTCCCAACAAGCGCTTTTCTTTAATGCCTTTTAGCTAGGCATGACAATTTCAATGATGCTCGCATAAAAGATAAGAATTGAAACATAAAGAGAGCATCTTAAAGCATATGACTAGCACATTTAAGCCTAACCCACTTCTTATGCATAGGGATTTTGTGAGCAAATAATTCATGGGAACAAGAATCAACTAGCATAGGAAGGCAAAACAAGCAAAACTTCAAAACTTTCAACACATAGAGAGGAAACTTGATATTATTGAGATATGTAGAAGCATATATTCCTCTGCTCATAATAATTTTCAGTAGCATCATGAATGAATTCAAAAATATAGCTATCACATAAAGCATTCTTTTCATGATCCACAAGCATAGAAATTTTATTACTCCCCACATAAGCAAATTTATTCTCATGAATAATAGTGGGAGCAAACTCAAAAAAATAACTATCATGTGATTGAAAATTAAAATCATGATGACAAGTTTCATGGTTATCATTATTCAGTATAGCATACATGTCATGACCATAATCATCATAGATAGCGACTTTGTTGTCATAATCAATTGAAACCTCTTCCAAAATAGTGGATTCATCATTAAAGAAAGTCATGACCTCTCCAAATCTACTTTCATAAATATTACAATAAGATTCAACACCCTCCAAAATAGTGGGATCATTAATACCTACATGTGGGAGTCCTGGATTAGGGGGTCTTCGGACAGCCGGACTATCTCCATTGGCCGGACTGTTAGACTATGAAGATACAAGATTGAAGACTTCGTCTCGTGTCCGGATGGGACTCTACTTGGCGTGGAAGGCAAGCTAGGCAATACGGATATGGATATATCCTCCTTTGTAACCGACCTTGTGTAACCCTAACCCTCTCTGGTGTCTATATAAACCGGAGGGTTTTAGTCCGTAGGACAACAACAACTACAACATACAATCATACCATAGGCTAGCTTCTAGGGTTTAGCCTCTCTGATCTCGTGGTAGCTCTACTCTTGTACTACCCATATCATCAATATTAATCAAGCAGGACGTAGGGTTTTACCTCCATCAAGAGGGCCCGAACCTGGGTAAAACATTGTGTCCCCTGCCTCCTGTTACCATCCGCCTTAGACGCACAGTTCGGGACCCCCTACCCGAGATCCACCGGTTTTGACACCGACATTGGTGCTTTCATTGAGAGTTCCTCTGTGTCGTCGCCGTTAGGCTTGATGGCTCCTACTATCATCGATGGCGATGCAGTCCAGGGTGAGACTTTTCTCCCCAGACAGATCTTGGTGTTCAGTGGCTTTGCACCGCGGGCCAATTCGCTTGGCCATCTAGAGCAGATTGAAAGTTACGCCCCTGGCCACTAGGTCAGGTTTGGAAGCTTAAACTACACGGCCGATATCCGTGGAGACTTGATCCTCGACAGATTCGAGCCTCTGCCTTGTGCGTCACGTAGTCATGATGAGTACGATTTAGCTCTACCATCGGATAGTGTTCAAGAGATCGCACAGGCAGCTGCTCCGACCCTCAATTTGGAGCCAGGTGCGCCTTCCGCGGACAGGTGGATGGACCCCGCCACGGAAGCCTTACCCTTAGCGGCGATCGAGCCGAACATCGACCTTACCTTGCACGAGAGCCGTGTTGTTAAACTGCCGGATCCTTCTCCGGCCATGGACTCCGAACCGCCTACGCCCGTTCCTATCGAATCCGATTGGGCGCCGATCATGGAGTTTACCTCCGCAGATATTTTTCGGCAATCGCCCTTTGGCGACATACTGAACTCATTAAGGTCTCTCTCCTTGTCAGGAGGATCCTGGCCGAACTATGTCCGGCAGGACTGGGATGCGGACGATGAAGAAATTCGCGGCCCACCCACCACCCACTTAGTAGCCACTGTTGATGACTTAACCGACATGCTCGACTTTGACTCCGAAGACATCGACGGTATGGACGACGATGCGGGAGACGCAGAGGAACCACTGCCCACAGGGCACTGGACGCCCACTTCACCACATGACGTACACATGGTGAACACACCAAAAGAAAACGACGACGAGGAACGGAAGGACGCAACGAAGGGTTGTCCCCTCGAGAAGCAATCAAAGCGGCGGCGTAAACGCCGCTCCAAATCCCGCCTCGACAGAAACAACGATCATACAGACCCAGCGTTAGAGCAGGGGGAACCATTGCCGGACCACGGCAACACGAAGGATCAAGCTGAACAACCTGACTCTGTCAAAGATAATAGTCCGGACGACTTCACACCGGACAGACACCCGGAGCAACAGAATGCCCGTCAAAGGCTTGTTGCCACCGCGAGGAGTCTAAAAAAGCAGAAGCAAAGACTCAAGGCTGCACAAGACACACTCGGAATCAGATGGAGCAAAGTACTCAACGCAGCAGCGAAGTACGGCGGTAATCGCCCCACCAAGAGCTACCCGAAGCGGAAGTTGCTACCCGAATTCGATGAGGAGGCCTTAGATCCCCCGCAACCAAAAATTAAAACGACCACCTGGCCGGATAGACGACCTCACGGCCAACATAGAGCGGCAAGCAATGCCGCACATAAGCCAATACGCGATCCACGCGAGGGCTCGCATCAAAAGGACGGCGCAACCAGATCCATCTATGGACCACGCAGGCGCGCTCCAGCATACGATGCAACACAACAAACATCCGAACACTATGGTACACCCAGATACAGGGGTGCCGCACACCCCCTATGTTTCACCGACGAGGTACTGGACCATGAATTTCCAGAGGGATTCAAACCCGTAAACATAGAGGCATACGACGGAACAACAGACCCTGGGGTCTGGATTGAGGACTATATCCTCCATATCCATATGGCTCGAGGAGATGATCTCCACGCCATTAAGTATTTACCCCTCAAACTCAAAGGGCCAGCTCGGCACTGGCTTAAAAGCCTCCCCGAAAGCTCCATTGGAAGCTGGGAAGAGCTCGAAGACGCTTTTCGGGCAAATTTTCAAGGGACTTATGTCCGACCTCCGGACGCGGACGATTTGAGTCATATAACTCAACAGCCCGGAGAGTCAGCCCGAAAGCTTTGGAACAGGTTCCTTACTAAAAAGAACCAAATAGTCGACTGTCCGGACGCCAAAGCCTTGGCAGCTTTTAAGCATAGCGTCCGTGACGAATGGCTTGCCAGACACCTCGGCCAAGAAAAGCCGAGAACAATGGCAGCATTAACAAGCCTCATGACCCGCTTTTGCGCAGGTGAGGATAGCTAGCTAGCCAGATGCAGCACCAGCGACCCCAGTACATTCGAAGTTAGAGATGGAAACGGGAAATCACGGCGCAATAACAATAATAAACGCCGGAATAAAGAAGACAACATGACAGTAAACGCCGGATTTAAAAGCTCTCGGCCAAGTCAGCAAAAGCCACCCTCTAAAGGTGCCAGAGACGAACTGTCCAGCCTAAACAAAATTCTGGACCAAGTATGTCAGATCCATAGCACCCCCGGTAAACCTGCTAATCATACCCACAGAGAATGTTGGGTCTTCAAGCAGTCCGGCAAGCTCAACGCCGTACACAAGGGGGAAGATACACCAAGCGAAGACGAGGATGAGCCTCTCAAGCAAGACACTGGGGAACAAAGAAAATTTCCACCAGAAGTCAAAACAGTAAACGTGTTACACGTGATAAAGGGGAGAAACAAAGCGGCACTCCCAGATAAATATGCCCAAGGGCCTATCACCGCGGAGTCCTGCCACTGGTCATTTCAACCGATCACTTTTAACCATCAGGATTACTCAGCATGTATCCGGCATACAGGATGGGCTGCCCTGGTATTAGACCCAATAATTGACGGATACCACTTTACACGAGTCCTGATGGATGGTGGCAGCAGTTTAAACCTGATATACCAGGATACAATCCGCAAAATGGGGATAGACCCAACGAAAATTTCCCTAAGCAATACTACCCTTAAAGGAGTAACGCCAGGACCAGGGGATCATTGCATGGGCTCCCTACTACTAGAGGTTATATTCGGCTTCCCCGATAACTTCCGTAGCGAACATTTAACATTCCACATTGCTCCGTTCCAAAGTGGCTATCAAGCACTACTTGGACGTGAAGCTTTCGCTCACTTTAATGCAATACCGCACTACGCTTCCCTTACGCTTAAGATGCCCGGTCCACGTGGCATCATTACAGTAAATGGAAATATTAAGCGATCCCTGCGCGCCGAAGAGAGTGCTACTGCCTTGGCAGCCGCACACTAAAAAAGGCCTCACCAGCTAAAGCATTTGATAGGTCGTCAAGACCACGGACACAGTTAGACGAGTCCGGCGCAGCCATATGTAACTCACATAGGTTTGATAAGCCACACCCCTATTACAAATACAAGGGGCTCAACGCGCGTAGACAAGTGGCAATTTTTACTCATCTTGAATTATACATGGTTTCTTCAAACCTACCTTTTTGCACGACAACTTTTCACCTAAGTTTCTCTGTTTTACAGATGACCATCGTGCTACACCCATCCAGGATACGGCACAACGGAGACACAGGCGCAGACGTGCAGCAGGGACCCGCCCCAAGGATTCTTTTTAGATTAAGACCCTGCGTCAACCTTTTTTACTATCTCTTGTTGATACACATCCCTCGGATTCTCAGTACAATTGAGAAGGATGCTAGCGTCTTGGCATGTGGCCACGTCAGAATAATGCACATACCTGGACACCAGGGGCTTCTTACAAAGGGCACTACTTAGGCCCAGTTTATACCATAAAGACCAAATACCTTAGGGAATGTTCGGCGTCGCGAGTTTGGCCTTATATGCATCAGCTCCGAATCATGTCTTTGGTCAAATGTTGGGTTTGCCCGGCTCCTATGTTTTGGTACCTTACGTTCCGCTCTATCGGCTAAGGTAGCACTAGGAGAACTACTGCGATTGTGCCCCGGGTCATCCGGACGAGCACCTCAGTAGAGAAAGCCGAAAACTGACTGTCATGATATAGCGTGAGACTGGTCAACCACTCGATGACCTATCGGAATGTTAGAATTCCTCCGCCTTAACGAAGGGCCGTTTCCCGGCCAGGCATGTACGCACCCCGAATTCGGGAGAGTGCGGAGCCAACAGGGGCTATATAGTAGCCCCACCGTCAAACTCCTATGGCTAAGTGAAAGTGTTAAAGCATTATAGTCCGGTTGCCTCGTTCGCTGCGCTATCACCTCCTTAATAGGACCAAGACGTTGGGTTAAGTGTGAACACGCGTCTTCTGCGAACACCTCCGCATTATATGCGTGGGGGCTGAAGCCGACGACTGCAATCTTTCAGGTTATACACATGTATACATAAACGGCCGCACAGGAGGCATCATATTACTTTCAGGCAAAAGTATAAACACAGCCTTAATAAATTTCATAAAAACATTGTGTTTACAATGGGAATACATGTCACTCAAACATAATATTCTTCGAGCACTGGGCCTCTATCAAACGAGCACCCTCGAGAACCTCTTCGAAATAGTGCTCGGCAGCCACTCGGCCTATGGCCGAACCCTGCGCCGCAACAGTGGTAGCATCCATCTCCGCCCAGTATGCTTTAACACGGGCAAGGGCCATCCGCGAGCCTTCTATGCACGCCGACCTCTTCATCGCATTGATGCGCGGCACCGCACCAAGGAACTGCTGCACTAAGCTGAAATAGCTGTTCGGTTTCGGCTTTTCCGGCCACAGCTGATCCACGACAGACCTCATGGCGAGTCCGGACAACCTATTCAGTTCGGCCCATTCGGCTAGCTGATCAGTCAATGGAAGCGGACGCTCTGGAACGTTGAATTGCGACCAGAACAGCTTGTCCACTTCACGATCTGTTTGACCTTGGAAGTATTTGGCTGCATCGGCAGCGCTCGCCGCCAAGTCCATATATGCGTCTGCCGAACTCCACAGCCGATCCAGAGGGGCATACCGTGGATCTCCGAACTTTCTCCGTAGCATGAAGGGCTTCCCAGCCGCAATATCCCCGGCTTCACGCAGCTCCTCCTTCTTCGCTCTCATAGCAGAGCGGGTGTCTTTGTTCGCCATCGTGGCCTTTTCAAGGTCCGCTGCCTTCAATCGGTTTCTTTTTCAAGGAACCTGGCAACGGTCGGCAGTGTCTTTTAATTCTACGGCCATCTTGGCCATCTTCTCTTTGCTCTCGCAATGCGCGGCCTTCTCGGCTTTCAACTCTTCGGCCGCCTTCAAAGCAGCCGCATTACTAATCCTTGCTTGTTCTTTGGCTCGGGCAAGTTCCGCCCGCAAGGTTTCCACGGTGGCAGCTCCATCTGCAGTCACAACATATTAAAGATACTGGCATCATGCTGCTCTTACTATGTGGCATTCACCAGAAAATAACACTTACCCTGTGCCTCGTCAAGCCTCTTGTTAACAAGCTCGATGTCGGCATCCGCCGCATCCAGTTGCCGCTTCAGTTCGGCAAATTCATGAGTCCGGCTAGCCACCGGAGCTCCCACTACCTGCACATTAAAGCGGTATGGTTATTGCCTGGGACTACGATCCTCTATTTGCCGCCGTTCTCGGCGACAACCAGAGTCTCAGGGGCTACTATCTACACAGGGCACACCTAAAAATGTGCGGTACCATCACAAATGTACATCATTTTACGTACCTCAAAGCCCGTCAGTAGACTCATAAAGGCATCATGCAACCCGCTTTCGGCGGATGAGATCCTTTCCATCACCGTACCCATCAATGTACGGTGTTCTTCTGAGATGGCCGCTCGCTCCAACAGCTCTCTCAGTACGTCCGACCGCATACCAGACGGTGCCGGACTCTTCTGTTTGCTCTCTTCGAGAGCCGGACGCTGGGGACTTCGGGTGACTATAGGATTATCTTCTGGCCTCACCGGATCCGGAGAGGCCCTCCGTGACGACACTTCAAGGTCGCCCGCTTCTTGAGCGGAGGAGTCCGGGGGAGGCGTTTCGCTCTCCATCATCTCCGGAAGAAGATCCCCCGAAGATGAGCTCTGCTGAGAAGGGCTAAGATCCGAACTGCAATAAATACTTCGGTTATTTTCCTCAGAGGCAAGGTAGTATATCTCCACTATTAAAGTACTTTCTGATTACTTACAGCTCGTTGGAGGGCTGATCCCCGCGCGGACTTTGTGCGGCAAGAGCACCCTCCAAGGCAGGACCCTCTGGCGGAGATTTCTTCTCCCGCTTGGAAACCTTGGTTTCCGGATCTTCAGAGGTAGTCCTCTTCCTTCCCCGGGGTGAGAGAATGTCCGATTCCTCCCCTCGGTTATCCTCCCTCACGGAGGCGCTCGTTCCCTCGGTCGGAATGGGTAGCGATGGAGGTCCGCTTTCGCCCTCATTATTCCCCCCTTTGTCTTCCTTTGAGGGCTCCGGGCAAGGTGCTAGCTCGAGCATCTTTTCCAGTACCGGATTTTCCAAACCCTCAGGAAGGGGGGCCGAACACCGAATCATCTTCGCCTTTGTTATCCAGTCCTGGTCAAAGAGCGATTTCTCAGAATGACGTCGTGGTAAACAAAAGACGGTGTGTTCGGCTAAAGGATTACTTACTTGGTCGGCGGTACGGTTGCTGCTCAGGCCCACGTCCTCGGTGGTATCCGGACACTCTATTTGGGGTCCGAAGAATGATTTGTACATCTCCTCGTGCGTCAGGCCGAGGAAATTCTGAATAGTACGCGGCCCTTCTGGGTTGAACTCCCACATGCGGAGGGGCCGGCGTTTGCAAGGCTGGACTCGACGAACCAGCATGACTTGCGCCACCATAATCAAACTGAAATCTCCTTCGAAGAGATTTTGGATGCGGCTTTGCAGTACAGGCACGTCCTTGGCAGGACCCCAGCTCAGCCCTCTGCTAATCCATGACATCAGTTGTGGTGGAGGGCCTGAGCGGAAAGCAGGGGCAGCCACCCACTTGGCACTTCTGGGAGCTGTGATATAAAACCACCCCTGTTGCCATAATCCGGACACCTCTGGAAAGGAACCTTTGGGCCACGGAGCTCCTGCTATCTTGCTTATTAATGCGCCTCCGCACGCTGCATACTGCCCCTCGACCATCTTCGGCTTCACGTCAAAGGTCTTGAGCCACAGGCCGAAGTGAGGGGTAATGCGGAGGAAGGCCTCACAGACGACAATGAATGTCGAGATGTGGAGAAAGGAGTCTGGGGCTATATCATGGAAATCTAGCCCGTAATAAAACATCAACCCCCTAACGAAGGGATCCAGAGTGAGGCCTAGTCCTCGGAGGAAGTGGGAGATGAACACGACGTCTTCGTTGGGTTCAGGAGTAGGGACGACCTGCCCTCGGGCAGGCAGCCGATGCGAAACCTCAGCGGTCAAGTATCTGGCCTCCCTCAACTTCTTGATGTCTTCTTCCGTAACGGAGGAGGGCATCCACCGGCCTTGAAGGCTAGATCCGGACATGATTGAAGATCCGGAGCACCTGACCTGGGCTTTGGGTGTTAGAACTCGAGGCGGGGGAAGGATTCGATTGAGCACGGGAGGGAAAAAAGTAAAAGCCTTGTCCCTTTATAAAGAGGGTGAATATCAAGCGTCCTCTCCATAGCCGTTTGGGACTTGCCTATAATCTAGGAGTCCTAGACACGGTTGGGTTACCCACGCCCGTATTGATGAGAATCCCGTAATAAGGGGACACGATCTTTGCTTTGACAAGACGTGTCGAAAAACTGCCTCGCGTTATGTGCGGGGCTAGTTAAAGGAAACGGTTCAAATAATCACCGGGCCATGGCATAATGTCGTGTTGCCAAAACAAGTCAGCAAATTAGATTTGTGAAAATATTATTCTCTCTACGGTGGTATGTGGAACTTATTTTGCAGGGTCGGACACTATCCTTATATTCAAATTCTTCCGTGGTATATTCGGAGGAGGAACCCGCCTTGCAATGCCGAAGACAATACTGCGCGCCGGACTCATCGTCATTGAAGCCTGGTTCAGGGGCTACTGTGGGAGTCCTGGATTAGGGGGTCTCCGGACAGCCGGACTATCTCCATTGGCCGGACTGTTAGACTATGAAGATACAAGATTGAAGACTTCGTCTCGTGTCCGGATGGGACTCTACTTGGCGTGGAAGGCAAGCTAGGCAATACGGATATGGATATCTCCTCCTTTGTAACCGACCTTGTGTAACCCTAACCCTCTCCAGTGTCTATATAAACCGGAGGGTTTTAGTCCGCAGGACAACAACAACTACAACATACAATCATACCATAGGCTAGCTTCTAGGGTTTAGCCTCTCCGATCTCGTGGTAGATCTATTCTTGTACTACCCATATCATCAATATTAATCAAGCAGGACGTAGGGTTTTACCTCCATCAAGAGGGCCCGAACCTAGGTAAAACATTGTGTCCCCTGCCTCCTGTTACCATCCAGCTTAGACCCACAGTTCAGGACCCCCTACCCGAGATCCGCCAGTTTTGACACCGACACTACAGTTAACACTCTTCCAAACCCACTTTCATCAATATAATCATCATAAATAGGAGGCATGCTATCATCATAATAAATATTCTCATCAAAACTTGGGGGACTAAAAATATCATCTTCATCAAATATAGCATCCCCAAGCTTATGGCTTTGCTTATCGTTAGCATCATGGATATTCAAAGAGTTCATACCAACAACATTGCAATCATGCTCATCATTCAAAGATTTTTTGTCAAACATTTTATAGAATTCTTCTTTTATCAATTGAGCACAATTTTCATTTCCATCATTTTCACGAAAGACATTATAAATATGAATAATATGATGCAACCTCAATTCCATTTTTATAGTTTTCTTTTATGAACCAAACCAGTGATAAAACAAGAAACTAAAAGATTCAATTGCAAGATCTAAAGATATACCTTCAAGCACTCACCTCCCCAGCAATGGCGCCAGAAAAGAGCTAGATGTCTACTACACAACTTGTTCTTGTAGACTCGTGTTGGGCCTCCAAGCGTAGAGTTTTGTAGGACAGTAGCAAATTTTCCTCAAGTGGATGACCTAAAGTTTATCAATCCGTGGGAGGCGTGATATGTCTCCAACGTATCTATAATTTTTTATTGTTCCATGCTGTTATATATCAATCTTGGATGTTTTATAATCATTTTATAGTCATTTTATATCATTTTTTGTACTAACCTATTAACATAGTGCCAAGTGCCAGTTGTTGCTTTTTCCATGTTTTTTACATCGCAGAAAATCAATATCAAATGGAGTCCAAATGCCACGAAACTTTACGGAGATTTTTTATGGACCAGAAGGAACATAATGGGCCCTGGCTGCGCCCGGGGGTGCCCCAAGGGGAGCACAACCCACCAGGGCGCGCCAGGAGGCCCAGGCGTGCCTTGGTGGGTTGTGATCACCTCGGGTGCCCCCCGGACCACCTCTTTGCTCTATAAATACCCCAATATTCCCAAACCCTAGGGGAGTCGATGAAATATTGATCCAGCCGCCGCAGAGTCTAGAAGCACTAGATCCAATCTAGACACCATTTCGGATGGGGTTCACCACCTCCATTGGTGCCTCTCCGATGATGTGTGAGTAGTTCTTTGTAGACCTTCGGGTCCGTAGTTAGTAGCTAGATGGCTTCCTCTCTCTCTCTCTCTCTCTCTCTCTCTTGATTCTCAGTACAATGGTCTCTTGGAGATCCATATGATGTACTCTTTTGCGGTGTGTTTGTTGGGATCCGATGAACTTTGAGTTTATGATCAAACCTATCTTTTTATATCCATGAAAGTATTTGAGTTTCTTTGATCTCTTTTATGCATGATTACTTATAGCCTCGTATTTCTTCTCCGCTATTTGGGTTTTGTTTAGCCAACTTGATCTGTTTATCTTGCAATGGGAAGATGTGCTTTGTAGTGGGTTCGATCTTACGGTGCTTGATCCCAGTGACAGAAGGGGAATCGACACGTATGTATCGTTGCTACTAAGGATAAAACGATGGGGTCTATCTCTACATAGATAGATCTTGTCTATATCATGTCATCGTTCTTATTGCATTACTCCATTTCTCCATGAACTTAATACACTAGATGCATGCTGGATAGCTGTCGATGTGTGGAGTAATAGTAGTAGATGCAGGCAGGAGTCGGTCTACTAATCTTGGATGTGATGCCTATGCAATGATCATTGCTTCGATATCATCATGAGTATTTGAAGTTCTATCAATTGCCCAACAGTAATTTGTTCACACGCCGTTTGCTATTTTTCTTGAGAGAAGCCACCAGTGAAACCTACGGCCCCCGTGTCTCTTTCTCATATTATTTGCCTTTGCGATCTACTTTTCCTTTGCGTTTATTTTCAGATCTACTAAACCAAAAACCCCAAAATACCTTGCTGCAATTTATTCTTATTTATTTTATTTGGTGTTCGATCTGCTACAAATTTACCTCACGTCCATTTGCCTATATTGAGGCGCCATACCCCGAAAGGGATTGACAACCCCTTTAACACGTCGGCTTGCGAGAAGTTGTTATTTGTGTGCATATGTTGTTTACACTGTGTTGCTTGGTTCTCCTATTGGTTCGATAACCTTGGTTTCACATCTGAGGAAAATACCTACCGCCAATGTGTTGCATCATCCCTTCCTCTTTGGGGAAATACCGACGTAGTTTCAAGCAACATCAAGGCGTAGGATGAAGATGGTCTCTCTCAAATAGTCCTGCAACCAAATAACAAAAAGTCTCTTGTATCCCCTACACACCAAATACAATGGTAATTTGTATAGGTACACTAGTTCGGTGAGATGGTGATACAAGCGTAGTCATGATAGTAGATATTGATTTTTGTAATAGGAAGAATAAAAAACAGCAAGGTAGCAAGTAACAAGTAACAAAGTGAGCACAAATGGTATTGCAATGCTTGAAAATGAGGCCTAGGGTCTGTACTTTCGCTAGTGCAATCTCTTGACAATGCTAATCTAATTGGATCATATAACCATCCCTCAACGTGCCATGAAGAATCACTCCAAAGTTCCTATCTAGCAGAGAACATAAGAAGAAATTATTGGTAGGGCATGAAACTACCTCGAAGTTATTATTTCCGATCGATCTATCCAAGTGTTCGTACTAAAATAACACCAAGTTACCCTTCTCGATCGATCTATCAAGAGTTCGCACTAAAATAACACCAAGTTATCCTTTCCGATCGATCTATCAAGAGTTTGTACTAAGATAACACCAAATAATTTCAGATTCATAATACTCAATCCAACACAAAGAACCTCAAAGAGTGCCCCAAGATTTCTACTAGAGAAACAAAGACAAGAACGTGCATCAACCCCTATGCATAGATTAACCCAATGCCACCTTGGGAATCCACGAGTTGAGTGCCAAAACATATATCATGTGAATCAATATGATACCCCATTGTCACCACGGGAATTCGTAGTAAGACATACATAAAGTGTTCTCAAATCCATAAAAGTATTTACTCAGATAAGAACGAAATCTCAAACGGAAAACTCAATTCACAACAAGATAGAGAGGGGAAAACACCATATGATCCAACTATATTAACAAAGCCCACGATACATCAAGATCATGACATCTCAAGAACATGAGAGGGAGATTAAACACATAGCTACTTGTACAAACCCTCAGCACCGAGGGTGGACTACTCCCTCCTCATCATGGTGGCTGCCGGGATGATGAAGATGGCCACCGGTGATGATTTCCCCCTCCGGCAGAGTGCCGGAACGGGGTCTAGATTGGTTTTTCATGGCTACAGAGGCTTGCGGCGGCGGAATTTCTAATCTAGGGTTATTTCTGGGGGTATCTGTATTTATAGGATTTTTTGGCGGTGGAATCACGCGAAGATGGGCCTTGGGGTGAGCACAACCGACCTGGGCGTGCCTGGTCCTCCTGGCGCGCCCAGGTGTCTTCTACTCACCTCCTTCACCTTTTGGTCCTCCCACGAAGCTTCTAGTGCCTCTTTTATTCCAAAAAAAACGTCAAAAAGTTCCGTTGCATTTGGAGAACTTTTATTTCTGCATAAAAAATAACACCACGCTAGTTCTGCTGAAAATAGCATTAGTCCGGGTTAGTTCCATGCAAATCATACCAAAACCATATAAAATTGTTGTAAACATGGCATGAATACTTCATAAATTATAGATACGTTGGAGACATATCAGGTACCCATCTACCTTGTCGATTAACGGGTATGGGAAAAATGTACACATTGATGGGTATGGATAAGGGTGACGGGTACGCTAAGAGGAGACGAGTAAGGGTTTGGGCTGGCTCCACCCTTACCCAAACCCTATGGGTGCCATCCCTAAGCTCGCTTCCCTATGCGTTAACTGTGGGTATCCTAATAGGATTTGTCGCTGGTCTGGTCGACCCACACGAGAGAAGATTAGTCGTTGTTGATTTGACCAATGAATGGCCCATGTCCACCAAGCCCAACATGCCAATGTCTCTACTCAATTCTCATGGGGCCCATGCATATATCGTTCCACAACAATTTTCCTTTTTATCTCTACTCCTATAAGAATGCGAGCTAGTGATGATGATGTGCCTTGCCTTCGTGCCATCTGCACCGTCCGATCTGGAATCTATAGCTAAAACTAAGGAGGTTGTCTTGACAATTAAGTTACACTTTGACAAAGACACCCCGCACATTATGTGGAATGTTGGAGAAGAGTCGGCTCAAACAAACATCACGCCGCACTGAGTATTCGAGAACCCTGCGAAAGATATCAAGTCTTCGAGAACCCTTTCGGTCAAGGGTCCATCCCCGTGTAAAGAGTTTTTTCTATATCTATACCACTATATAGTGGCGGAATAACTTTGAATATAGACCATTCAATTTGCGCATCCAATGAACAGGATTTGGCAAATCCCTACAACGTGGACACGTTTACCCTGTGTCCCATTGCGCTCGTACTCCAGGTTGCTTTCTCCTCCTCAACGGCCTAGCTCCCACCCCCTGGTACACGCGCGCATCTCCCATCTTCTCTAAAGTGTTACTCAGAGCTGGCTTAATTTAATTCCATAAGAACGCGCTCAAGACTTCAGTGTCAGCCAAAGTGATGGTGGCCAATAGTAGGATGGGGAAGTTGCAAGTTGTGCAAAGCATCAGTGGCTGCTGCCTATCGGAGGCCCGGGAAGCCATAGTTCATTGAGCCACAGCTAGATGACAACAGTAAGGGTAGGAACGATGGCGGTATTAGTAGACCGAGGATGTTGTAGAGATGTGAAGAATTTGTGCGAAGGATCTAGAGACGAGGGAGTAGGGAGAGAAGATACGAGAGAGTTTGAGGGACATGTAGATGGACCATGGATGAGATGCAGCGTAGTTTCACAAAGCTGAGCTCTCATGGGCCGTGGATTACCTCTTCTCTGACTAGGTAGGTGACCATATTGGAATTTCTTGTTCCAAGCACGAATGCTATTTATCGCATTCAGTGATCGATGTGGGGTTGTATCGCGTCGAGGGAACAGTGATGGGTCGGCCCATTTTGACGTACGAATTGTTGAAAAAACAGGGAATATTTTACCTAGAGCTGGCTTAATTTAATTCCAGAAGAATGCACTCAAGACCTCAGTATCAGCCAAAGCGATGGTGGCCAACAATAGGATGGGGAATTTGCAAGTTGTGTGCAGCATGAGCGACTGTTGCCTATCGGAGGCCCGGGAAGCCATAGTTCATTGAGCCACAACTAGATGACATTAGTACGGGTAGGAACAATGGCGGTATTAGTAGACTGAGGATGTTGTAGAGATGTGAAGAAGTTGTGCAAAGGATCTGGAGACGAGGGAGTAGAGAGAGAAGATACATGAGAGTTCGAGGGACGTGTATATGGACCATGGTTGAGATGCATCGTAGTTTCACAAAGCTGAGCTCTCATGGGCCGTGGATTACCTCTTCTCCAACTAGGAAGGTGGCCATATTGGAATTTCTTGTTCCAAGCGCTAATGCTATTTATTGTATTCACTATTCAGCAATCGTTGTGGGGTTGTATCGTGTCGAGGGAACAGTGATGGGTCGGCCCATTTTGACGCACGAATTGTTCAAAAAACAGGGAATAAAAGAGAGCATCCAGGGAGATCGAACCCTAGTCTCAAAGGTGATGACTGGCGTGACTAACCAGTCCTCCCCCGTGGCGTTACTGGTTACTCGTAGGATTGCAACCTACTAGAGGTTTTCTCCCTTTTTTTCTTCTCCGTTTTTCTTTTTTCATTTTCTTTTTTCTTACCTTTTTTTCTTTTTTATTTATTCTTCCCTGGGATTTTTTATTTGTTTTTCATTTTTTATTTCCTTTTACTTTGTTTTTTTGTTTCTTTTTTGGGTTTTCCTTTTGGTTTTTCTTTTTCGGGTTTTCCTTTTGGTTTTTCTTTTGTTTTCATTTTAAATTCTTATATACATGGTCAACATTTTTTAAATACTTGTTCAACATTTTTTAAATACTTGTTAAATATTTTTCAAATACATGATCAATATTTTTTTTCAAATACTTGTTCAACATTTTTTTAAATACTTTGTTCAACATCTTTTCAAATACTTGTTCTGCATTTTTCAAATACTTTCTCAACATTTTTCAAATAATTGTTCAACATTTTTTATATACATCATCAACAAGAAAAAAACGTGAAAAAAACCCGAAACAGGAGACGGGCAAGGCTTACCCGCGCATGTTAGGCCGACCCATATGCTTGCTTGTAATGATGATGATGATGATGATGATGATGATGATGATAATGATAAATTGATTGCCTGGCCATGAGCCATGCGGGGTGCTGTTGTTGGTGAGCCCTCCCTATATCTTTCAATAGTAGAGGCATAGTGGTTACGGATTATGTGTGCTACAAAGCAACACTACAAAAGAAAATGTTTTTTTGGTATTTGTCAATAAATCATAACCTCGAGAAAAATGAAAATTGAGACTTGGTGAAAAGAACTGAATCTACAGCTCCCCCTCACTCTCACTTGGGTTGCACGCTATCGACGCCCTTGCATGGTGTTGAGTACCCCCCCTCCCCTCTCTGTGATCTTCGTCTACTCGGCTTGATTTGGGGGCAATCTTGCATCGCTCCCCGACCTTGGTAGTACAAGGTTAGGGCCGGCCATGGGTCGAGCAAAGTCTCTCTCTTGAGACATCGGTACTGTGGGTTTCCATGATGGTAGATGCTCCAGCTTCGACGTCCAAGGATTGTGAGTTGGAATACATGATGCTTCGCTTGCGATCAAAGAGGGCGAGTTGGATGATGTTATCTTTGCGGAGGAGAGTCCGCCGACAGTGACTGCAACGTGATGGATAGTGGTAGCTACGGTTCACATGCAAAAATATTATGGTTATTTCTGGCTCTACAAGAACATGCACAACGGTGGAGCCCAGCACACGAACCACGAGCCACGAGCCCAGAACACGTTCCATCTTCCAGATGTCGTCGATGTAGACCACAATTTGCATCCGCTCCTCGACTACCTCCCAAGCTTCCTGCCGATGTTGGAGCAGACGTCGTCACAATGGCGGAGCCCGAGGACACATGTCCACCACAATGATGCCGCCGCCATTACATCCCCGCTTGAACAGACTGGCTCCCAAATCCTTCACCAACCATAGAGACGATCGCCTCGCTGGAGAAGAATCTAGAGCTTCTTTATTTAGCATCGCCGCCGTCGCCGCCGAAACCAAGACATCGAATGATTCAAAACCCTAAGCTTCTTGGGCCCTAAAACCTAAAGCTATAAACGATCCACACACGCGGGATCCGATGGCCCCCCTCACCACCGATGACCAAAAGGTCGCCGGTGGAGGAGAGCCGCCGGAAGACGATGCAGGAAGGAGCAGCTCTCCTGTGGCCGCGGCTAGGTTTCTCTCTACAGGCGGAAAACCCCTGTAGCCTTTTTGTGTGAAGAATTTTGTAGTCTCCACGGTGAGCAACCCTACCCCTATGAGCACCTTCGAGAGACTGAGCCGGCATGTCATCTTGAGATTTAAGAAGTCACCGTAGATGCCTCGTCGTCGACGGGAACATCTCCTCCCACTAAGAGCGCGTCGCCGGAAATCCTGAAATAAATCCAGGAATAATGTGAGCACCATGACTTGAACCTTGGTGGGCTGGGGATACCACTGTCCCTGTGACCATCCAACCACAGGTTGGTTCACCTGCCCATACTAGTGTTGGGAAGTACTGCTACTGCTCAAGGTACCCAGGCCCTCCTGGCTCGCGGGTAGTACACCAACACACGTTTCCCTTTTTAGCAATTAACATACGACGACTGTGAAGGAAATATGCCCTAGAGGCAATAATAAAGTTGTTATTTATATTTCCTTATATCATGATAATGTTTATTATTCATGCTAGAATTGTATTAACTGGAAACTTAGTACATGTGTGAATACATAGAAAAAATAGAGTGTCCCTAGTATGCCTCTACTTGACTAGCTCGTTAATGAAAGATGGTTAAGTTTCCTGACCATAGACATGTGTTGTCATTTGATGAACGGGATCACATCATTAGGAGAATGATGAGATGGACAAGACCCATCTGTTAGCTTAGCATGTTGATCGTTTAGTTTTATTGCTATTGCTTTCTTCATGACTTATACATATTCCTTTGACTATGAGATTATGCAACTCCCAAACACCGGAGGAACACCTTGTGTGCCATCAAATGTCACAACGTAACTGGGTGATTATAAAGATGCTCTACAGGTGTCTCCGAAGGTGTTTGTTGAGTTGGCATAGATCGAGATTAGGATTTGTCACTCCATGTATCGGAGAGGTATCTCTGGGCCCTCTCGGTAATGCACATCACAATGAGCCTTGCAAGCAATGTGACTAATGAGTTAGTTACGGGATGATGCATTACGGAACGAGTAAAGAGACTTGATGGTAACGAGATTGAACTAGGTACAAAGATACCGACGATCGAATCTCGGGCAAGTAACATACCAATGACAAAGGGAATGACATATGTTGTTATGCGGTTTGACCGATAAAGATCTTCATAGAATATGTAGGAGCCGATATGAGCATCCAGGTTCCGCTATTGGTTATTGACCGGAGATGTGTCTTGGTCATGTCTACATAGTTCTCGAACCCGTAGGGTCCGCACTCTTAACGTTCGATGACGATTTATATTTTGAGTTATGTGATTTGATGACCGAATTTTGTTCGGAGTCCCGGATGAGATCACGGACATGACGAGGAGTCTCGAAATGGTCAAGAGGTAAAGATCGATATATTGGAAGGCTATATTCGGACATCGGAATGGTTCCGAGTGATTCAGGTATTTTTCGGAGTACCGAAGAGTTACGGGAATTTGCTAGGGGAAGTTAATGGGCCTTATTGGGCTTTAGTGGAGAGAGGGAAGAAGGGCCACTAGGTGGCGCACGGCCCCCCTTTCCTTCTCCCTCTCCCTCTCCCTCATTTCCTTCTTTCCTACTCCGAAAAGGAAAGGGAATCCTACTAGGACTTGAGTCCTAGTACGATGCTACCTCTTGAGCATGCGTTGGTTTTCCCTTGAAGAAGAAAGGGTGATGCAGCAAAGTAGCATAAGTATTTCGCTCAGTTCTTGAGAACCAAGGTATCAATTCAGTAGGAGACAATGCACAAGTCACCTAGTACCTACAGAAACAATCAAGAACCTTGCAACCAACGCAATAAAGGGGTTGTCAATCCCTTCACGGCCACTCGCAAAAGTGAGATTTGATAAAGATAGTAAGATAAATATTTTTGGTATTTTTGTTGTATAGATTGGAAAGTAAAGACTGCAAAATATGAAACGAGATGCGATGTAAATAAAAGAGATGCAATATAATAAGAAAGAGAACCGGGGGCCATAGGTTTCACTAGTAGCTTCTCTCAAGATAGCATGTATTATGGTGGGTGAACAAATTACTGCCGAGCAATTGATAGAAAAGCTCATAGTTATGAAGATATCTAAGGCAATGATCATGAATATAGGTATCACGCCCGTGTCAAGTAGATCGAAACGATTCTGCATCTACTACTATTACTCCACACATCGACCGCTATCCAGCATGCATCTAGAGTATTAAGTTCATAAGAACAGAGTAACGCATTAAGCAAGATGAGATGATGTAGAGGGATAAACTCAAGCAATATGATATAGACCCCATCTTTTTATCCTCGATGGCAACAATACAATACGTGCCTTGCTGCCCCTACTGTCACTGGGAAAGGACACTTCAAGATTGAACCCAAAGCTAAGCACCTCTCCCATTGTAAGAAAGATCAATCTAGTAGGACAAACTAAACCGATAATTTGAAGAGACTTGAAAAGATATCAAATCATGCATATAAGAATTTAGAGAAGAACCAAATAATATTCATAGATAATCAAGTTCATAAATCCACAATTCATCGGATCTCGGCAAACACACCGCAAAAGAGTATTACATCGAATAGATCTCCAAGAACATCGCGGAGAACTTTGTATTAAAGATCAAAGAGAGAGAGAAGAAGCCATCTAGCTAATAACTATGGACCCAAAGGTCTATGGTAAACTACTCATGCTTCATCGGAGAGGCTATGATGTTGGTGTAGAAGCCCTCCGTGATCGATTCCCCTTCCGGCAGATCACCGGAAAAGGCCCCAAGATGAGATCTCACGCGTACAGAATGTTGCGGCGGTGGAAAAGTGGTTTCGTGGCTCCCCCTGATGTTTCTAGGGTATAAGAGTATATATAGGGAAAAGAAGTGCGTCGGTGGAGCTTCGTGGGGCCCACAAGGGTGGGGCGCGCCTACCCCCTGGGCGCGCCCTCCTGCCTCATGCCGCCTCGCGGAGTTCCAAACTTCCACTCCAAGTCTCCTGGTTTGCTTTCGGTCCCAGAAAGATCATTACAAAGGTTTCATTCCGTTTGGATTCCGTTTGGTATTCCTTTTCTGCGAAACACTAACATAGGTAAAAAACAGATACTGGCATTGGGCCTCCGGTTAATAGGTTAGTCCCAAAAATAATATAAAAGAGCATATTAAAGCCCATTAAACATCCAAAACATATAATATAATAGCATGGAACAATAAAAAATTATAGATACATTGGAGACGTATGAGCATCCCCAAGCTTAATTCCTGCTCGTCCTCGAGTAGGTAAATGATAAAAATAGAATTTTTGATGTGGAATGCTACCTAACATATTTATCAATGTAATTTTCTTTATTGTGGCATGAATGTTCAGACCCGAAAGATTCAAGACAAAAGTTTAATATTGACATAAAAATATTAATACTTCAAGCATTTACCCCACTATGGGAGTTTACAAGCAGTATTAAAATCTTCTAAGTCCATGGTATAAGGTTTATCATAAAGATCAAATAGGATAGTTTGAGAATTGCGTGATGATGTAAATTTAAACCTTCTCACAAATGAATCAGTTAAATAGAGGTACTGACGGCACTTATCTGCCACGAAGTTCTCAAGATCGGCGTTACGCACATATGCTTCAAATTCCTCCTTAATTCCTGCCCGAACCATGAAGTCCTCTAACGGCCATTCACAAGGCCGCACTTTAGCATCTCTTGGTAGTTCATTATCCGGCTCGTGTATTGCGGGCCTTGGGCTCGCATAAAGCAGTTTTAACATAGTTTCTTTTAATGGAGCATGGTATAATTGGTACTCCTGGATCTCCAAGTTTCTTTGGTATTCCACCCATAAAAGTATAGTTAGCAAGCATGGTGGAAATTTCAGCTTCCGGTATCTTTCTTTTATTAGCAACAATATCTTTCATATACTTAGCATAAGGGTTCATTTTAAGCATATCAGTCAAACGCATACGCAAAAAGATAGGTCTAATCATTTCAGCAAAGCGCTCAAAATCCTCATCATCCCTTTTCTTGGATGGTTTAGGAGGAAAATGCATGGGTTTCTGAACCCATGGTTCTGTTTCTTTACCGTGCTTCCTAGCAACAAAGTCTCTCTTATTATAACATTGATTCTTTGATTGTGGGTAATCAAGATCAACGGTAGGTTCAATTTCTACATCATTATCATTGCTAGGTTGAGCATCAACATGAACATCATCATTAACATTATCACTAGGTTCATGTTCATTACCAGATTGTGTTTCAGCATCAGAAATAGAAGTATCATTGGGATTCTCAGGTGTGTCAACAACAGGTTCACTAGAAGCACGCAAAGTCCTATCATTTATATTTTTCTTCTTTTTAGAAGAACTGGGTGCATCAATATTGGTTCTCTCAGAATCTTGCTCAATTCTCTTAGGGTGGCCCTTAGGATAAAAAGGTTCCTGGGTCATTTTACCCCCTCTAGTCATAACTCTAACAGCATTATCATTCTTCATATTATTTAATTCAATAAGCAAATCATTCTGAGCCTTAAGCACCTGTTCTACTTGAGTGGTAACCATAGAAGCATGTTTTCTAATAATTTTAAGTTCACCTTTAACTCTAGACATATAATCACTCAAGTGTTCAAGCATATCAGCATTGTATTTCAATTGTCTACCAACATAAGCATTGAAGTTTTCTTGTTTAACCATAAAGTCATCAAACTCATCCAAGCATTGGCTAGCAAACTTAGTAAATGGAATTTCACATTTATCAAATCTATAGAGGGAATTTACCTTTAGTACCTGTGTCGGGTTATCAAGACCATGTATTTCTTCAATAGGTGGTAAATTCTTAACATCTTCAACTCTAATACCTTTTTCTTTCATAGATTTCTTTGCCTCTTGCATATCTTCAGGTCTGAGAAATAGAATACCCCTTTTCTTCGGAGTTGGCTTAGGAGTTGGTTCAGGAAGTGTCCAATTATTTTCATTAGTCAACATATTATTCAATAGCAATTCAGCTTGATCAACAGTTCTTGCCCTGAAAACACAACCAGCACAACTATTCAGGTAATCTCTCGAAGCATCAATTAGTCCATTATAAAATATATCGAGTATTTCATTTTTCTTGAGAGGATGATCATGCAAAGCATTAAGTAATTGGAGAAGCCTCCCCCAAGCTTGTGGGAGACTCTCTTCTTCAATTTGCACAAAATTATATATTTCCCTTAAGGCAGCTTGTTTCTTATGAGCATGGGAAATATTTAGCAGAGAAGTAATAAATCATATCCTGGGGACTACACACACAATCAGGATCAAGAGAATTAAACCATGTTTTAGCATCACCCTTTTATGAGAACGGAAACAACTTAAGGATAAAGTAATAGCGAGTTTTCTAATCATGAGTAAACAGGGTGGCTATATCATTTAATTTAGTAAGATGTGCCACAACAGTTTCTGATTCATAGCCATAGAATGGATCAGGTTCAACCAAAGTAATTAACTCAATATCGACACAGAAATCATAATCCTTATTGGTAATAAAGATAGGTGAAGTAGCAAAAGCAGGGTCATATTTCATTCTAGCATTCCAAGACTTTTCTTTAAGCTTAGCTAATAATTTCTTAAGAGATCTATCATTGCAAGCTAAGAAGTCTCTAGCTGTTTCTTCATCCATAACATAACCTTCAGGCACAACACGCAATTCATATCTAGAGGGAGAATCTTCATCATCACTTTCATCAATATTATTAGTTTCAATAATTTCATTCTCTCTAGCCCTAGTAAGTTATTCATCAAGAAATTCGCCTAGTAGCACAGTATTATCAAGCATAGAAGTAGTTTCATCATAAGTATCATGCAAAGAAGAAGTGGCATCATCAATAACATGCGACATATCAGAATGACTGGCATGTGTAGGTGTTGCAAGTTTAGTCAAAACGGAAGGTGAATCAAGTGCAAAGCTAGATGGCAGTTCCTTACCTCCCCTCGTAGTTGAGGGAAAAATATTGGTTCTTTGATCTTTCAAGTTCTTCATAGTAACCAACAGATATAAATCCCAAGTGACTCAAAGAATAGAGCTATGCTCCCTGGCAACAGCGCCCGAAAATAGTCTTGATAACCCACAAGTATAGGGGATCGCAACAGTTTTCGAGGGTAGAGTATTCAACCCAAATTTATTGATTCGACACAAGGGGAGCCAAAGAATATTCTCAAGTATTAGAAGCTGAGTTGTCAATTCAACCACACCTGGAAACTAAATATCTGCAGCAAGGTATTTAGTAGCAAAGTAATATGATAGTAGTGGTAATGGTAGCAAAAGTAATATTTTTGGGTTTTATAGTGATTGTAACAGTAGCAACGAAAAAGTAAATAAGCGAAAAATATATAGGAAAAGCTCATAGGCACTGGATCAATGATGGATAATTATGTAGGATGCGATCGATCATGCAACAATTATAACATAGGGTGACACAAAACTAGCTCCAGTTCATCAATGTAATGTAGGCATGTATTCCGAATATAGTCATACGTGCTTATGGAAAAGAACTTGCATGAGATCTTTTGTCGTACCCTCCCATGGCAGCGGGGTCCTATTGGAAACTAAGGGATATTAAGGCCTCCTTTTAATAGAGTACCGGACCAAAGCATTAACACATAGTGAATACATGAACTCCTCAAACTACGGTCATCACCGATAATGGTCCCGATTATTGTCACTTTGGGGTTAACGGATCATAACACATAATAGGTGACTATAGACTTGCAAGATAGGATCAAGAACTCACATATATTCATGAAAACATAATAGGTTCAGATCTAAAATCATGGCACTCGGGCCCTAGTGACAAGCATTAAGCATAGCAAAGTCATAGCAACATCAATCTCAGAACATAGTGGATACTAGGGATCAAACCCTAACAAAACTAACTCGATTACATGATAAATCTCATCCAACCCATCACCGTCCAGCAAGCTTATGATGGAATTACCCATGCACGGTGGTGAGCATCATGCAATTGGTGATGGAGGAAGGTTGATCATGACGATGGCGACGAATTCCCCTCTCCGGAGCCCCGAACGGACTCCAGATCAGCCCTCCCGAGAGAGTTTAGGGCTTGGCGGCGGCTCCGTATCGTAAAACATGATGAATCCTTCACTCTGATTTTTTTCTCCCCGAAAGTTAATATATGGAGTCAAGATGGACGTCGGTGGATGATCAGGGGGCCCACGAGGCAGGGGGCGCTCCCAGGGGGTAGGCGCACCCCCACCCTCGTGGACAGGGTGTGGGCTCCCTGACGTGGATTCTTCTTCCAGTATTTTTTATATATTCCAAAAATAATCTCTATTGATTTTCAAGTCATTTCGAGAACTTTTATTTCTGCACAAAAATAACACCATGGCAATTCTGCTAAAAACAGCGTCAGTCCGGGTTAGTTCCATTCAAATCATGCAAGTTAGAGTCCAAAACAAGGGCAAAAGTGTTTGGAAAAGTAGATATGACGGAGACGTATTAGCAATTCCTTACCTCCCCTCGTAGTTGAGGGAAAAATCTTGGTTCTTTCGTCTTTCAAGTTCCTCATAGTGATGAACAGATATAAATCCCAAGTGACTCAATGGATAGAGCTATGCTCCCCGACAACGGCGCCAGAAAATAGTATTGATAACCCACAAGTATAGGGGATCACAACAGTTTTCGAGGGTAGAGTATTCAACCCAAATTTATTGATTCGACACAAGGGGAGCCAAAGAATATTCTCAAGTATTAACAGTTGAGTTGCCAATTCAACCGCACCTAAAAGACTTAATATCTACAGCAAAGTATTTAGTAGCAAAGTAATATGGAAGTAGCGGTAACGGTGGCAAAAGTAACAATAGTAGTTTTTGTAGTGATTGTAATATTGGCAACGGAAAAGTAACTAAGCAAAGATCAATATGTGAAAAGCTCGTAGGCAGTGGATCAGTGATGGATAATTATGTCGGATGCGATTCCTCATGTAACAGTTATAACATAGGGTGACACAGAGCTAGCTCCAGTTCATGATACACCCATTTTGCATCATGCTTTTATATCGATATTTATTGCATTATGGGATGTCATTACACATTATGTCACAATAATTATGCCTATTTCTCTTATTTTACAAGGTTTACATGGAGAGGGAGAATGACGACAGCTGGAATTCTGGGCTGGAAAAGGAGCAAATATTAGAGACATATTCTGCACAACTCCAAAAGTCCTAAAACTTCACAGGAGCAAGTTTCAGAATATATAAAAAATATTGGGCGAAAGAAGTACCAGAGGGGGGCCACCCACCATCCACGAGGGTGGAGGGCGCGCCCTACCCCCCTGGGCGCGCCCCCTGCCTCGTGGCCCCCCAGGCAGCCCTCTGATGCCCATCTTCTGCTATATGAGGTCTTTCGTGGAGGAAAAAATCATAAGCTAGCTCACGGGACGAAACGCCACGAGGCGGAACCTTGGCGGAACCAATCTAGGGCTCCGGCGGAGCTATTCTGCCGGGGAAACTTCCCTCCGGGAGGGGGAAATCATCACCATCGATCCTATCAACGGGAGGGGAAAAATCTCCATCAACATCTTCACCAGCACCATCTCATCTCAAACCCTAGTTCATCTCTTGTATCCAATCTTTGTCCCAAAGCCTCAGATTGGTACCTGTGGGTTGCTAGTAGTGTTGATTACTCCTTGTAGTTGATGCTAGTTGGTTTATTTGGCTGAAGATCATATGTCCAGATCCTTTATGCATATTAATACCCCCTCTGATTATGAACATGAATATGATTTGTGAGTAGTTACGTTTGTTCCTGAGGACATGGGAGAAGTCTTTCTATAAGTAGTCATGTGAATTTGGTATTCGTTCGATATTTTGATGAGATGTATGTTGTCTCTCCTCTAGTGGTGTCATGTGAACGTCGACTATATGACACTTCACCATTGTTTGGGCCTAGGGGAAGGCATTGGAAAGTAATAAGTAGATGATGTGTTGCTAGAGTGACAGAAGCTTAAACCCTGGTTTATGCGTTGCTTTGTAAGGGGCTGATTTGGATCCATATGTTTCATGCTATGGTTAGGTTTACCTTAATACTTCTGTTGTAGTTGCGGATGCTTGCAATAGGGGTTAATCATAAGTGGATGCTTGTCCAAGGAAGGACAGTACCCAAGCACCGGTCCACCCACATATCAAATTATCAAAGTACCGAACGCGAATCATATGAGCATGGTGAAAACTAGCTTGACGATAACTCCCATGTGTCCTCGGGAGCGCTTTCCTTTATATAAGAGTTTGTCCAGGCTTGTACTTTGCTACAAAAAGGATTGGGCCATCTTGCTGCACCTTATTTACTTTTATTACTTGTTACCCGTTACAAATTACCTTATCACAAAACTATCTGTTACCAATAATTTCAGTGCTTGCAAAGAATACCTTACTGAAAACTGCTTTTCATTTCCTTCTGCTCCTCGTTGGGTTCGACACTCTTACTTATCGAAAGGACTACGATAGATCCCCTATACTTTTGGGTCATCAAGACACTTTTTTGGCACCATTGCCGGGGAGTGAAGCGCCTTTGGTAGGTGGAATTTGGTAAGGAAAAAATTATATAGTGTGCTGAAATTTACTGTCACTTGTTACTATGGAACATAATCCTTTGAGGGGCTTGTTCGGGGTATCTTCACCCCGACCAGTAGAGCAAAGAGTTGCTCCTCAACCTACTGAACCTACTGAAAATGTTTACTTTGAAATTCCTTCGGGTATGATAGAGAAACTGCTAGCTAATCCTTTCACAAGTGATGGAACATTACATCCCGATTTGCACCTAATCTATGTGGATGAAATTTGTGGATTATTTAAGCTTGCAGGTATGCCCGAGGATGTTATCAAGAAGAAGGTCTTCCCTTTATCTTTGAAGGGAAAGGCATTGACATGGTTTAGGCTATGTGTTGATATGGGATCATGAAACTACAACCAATTGAAATTGGAATTTCATCAGAAGTTTTATCATATGCATCTTGTTCATCGTGATTGTAATTATATATATAATTTTTGGCCTCATGAAGGAGAAAGCATCGCTCAAGCTTGGGGGAGGCTTAAGTCAATGTTATATTCATGCCCCAATCATGAGCTCTTAAGAGAAATTATTATTCAAAATTTTTATGCTCAACTTTCTCTCGATAATCGCTCCATGCTCGATACTTCTTGTACTGACTCTTTTATGATGAAGACTAGTGAATTCAAATGGGATTTATTGGAAAGAATTAAACACAACTCTGAAGATTGGGATCTCGACGAAGGTAAGGAGTCAGGTATAACACCTAAGTTTGATTGTGTTAAATCTTTTATGGATACCGATGCTTTTCGTGAATTTAGCACTAAATATGGACTTGACTCTGAGATAGTAGCCTCTTTCTGTGAATCCTTTGCTACTCATGTTGATCTCCCTAAGGAGAAGTGGTTTAAATATAATCCTCCCATTGAAGTCAAAGTAGTTGAACCTATTAAAGTTAAAGAGAAGACCATCACTTATAATGATCCTGTTGTTCCTACTGCTTATATCGAGAAACCACCTTTCCCTGTTAGAATAAAGGATCATGCTAAAGCTTCAACTGTTGTTCGTAAGAGTAATGCTAGAACACCTACACCCTCTGAGATAATTAAATTTGAACCTAGTGTTGCTATGGTTAAGGATCTCTTGGCTAATAATATTGATGGGCATGTTATTTACTTCTGTGATGAAGCTGCTAGAATTGCTAGGCCTGATACTAAAAATAAACATAGACCTGTTGTAGGCATGCCTGTTATTTCTGTTAAAACAGGAGATCATTGCTATCATGGCTTATGTGATATGGGTGCTAGTGCAAGTGCAATACCGCATTCCTTATATAAAGAAATTATTCATGATATTGCAACTGCTAAGATAGAGGAAATTGATGTTACAATTAAGCCTTGTGTGGGAAAGTAAAATATCCTGCTGATTTTCTTGTTCTTGGCTCCCCACAAGATGACTTTTGTCCCATTATATTTGGTAGACCCTTCTTGAATACTATTAATTCTAAGATAGATTGCAATAAGGATATTGTTTCTGTTGGTTTGGGGGATATGTCTCATGAGTTTAATTTTGCTAAATTTTGTAGACAACCCCATGATAAAGAATTGCCTAGTAAAGATGAAATAATTGGTCTTGCTTCTATTGCCGTGCCTCCTAGTGATCCTTTAGAACAGTATTTGCTAGACAATGAAAATGATATGTTTATGAATGAAAGAAGGGAAATAGTTGAAGTATTCTTTAAACAGGGACCTATTTCGAAACACAACTTACCTGTTGAAATCCTAGGGGATCCTCCTCCACCCAGGGGTGATCCCGTGTTTGAGCTTAAACCTTTACCTGATACTCTCAAATATGCTTATCTTGATGAGAAAGAGATATATCATGTTATTATTAGTGCCAACCTTTCAGAGCATGAAGAAAAGAAATTATTGAAAACTCTAAAGAAGCACCGTGCTGCTATTGGATATACTCTTGATGATCTTAAGGGCATTAGTCCCACTCTATGCCAGCACAAAATAAAATTGGAGAAAGACGCGAAACCGGTTGTTGATCACCAACGACGGTTAAATCCTAAGATGAAAGAAGTGGCAAGAAAAGAAATACTAAAGCTTCCGGAGGCAAGTATAATTTATCCCGTTGTTGATAGTCAGTGGGTAAGTCCTGTCCATTGTGTCCCTAAGAAGGGAGGTATTACTCTTGTTCCTAATGATAAAGATGAATTGATCCCACAAAGAATTGTTACAGGTTATAGAATGGTAATTGATTTCCACAAATTAAATAAAGCTACTAAAAAGGATCATTACCCTTTACCCTTTATTTATCCAAACATACACATTTCTGATTTCTAGATGGTTATTCTGGTTTCTCAAATACCCGTGTCAAAAGAGGATCAAGAAAAGACAACTTTTACTTTCCCTTTCGGTCCCTTTGCTTATAGACATATGCCTTTTGGTTTATGCAATGCACCTGCTACCTTTCAAAGATGTATGACTGTTATATTCTCTGACTTCTGTGAAAATATTGTTGAGGTTTTCATGGATGATTTCTCCGTATATGGAACTTCTTTTGATGATTGCTTAAGCAACCTTGATCGAGTTTTGTAGAGATGTGAAGAAACTAATATTGTGTTGAATTGGGAGAAGTGCCACTTTATGGTTAATGAAGGTATTGTCTTGGGGCATAAAATTTCTGAAAGAGTTATTGAAGTTGATAAAGCTAACGTTGATGCTATTGAAAGGACGCTGTGTCCTAAGGACATCAAAGGTATAAGAAGTTTTCTTGGTCATGCCGGTTTTTATAGGAGGTTCATCAAGGACTTCTCTAAAGTTTCTCGGTCTCTGACTAATCTCTTACAAAAAGATGTTCCTTTTGTCTTTGATGATGATTGTGTAGAATCATTTGAAATACTTAAGAAAGCTTTGATTTCTGCACCTATTGTTCAACCTCTTGATTGGAATTTGCCATTTGAAATCATGTGTGATGCTAGTGATTATGCTGTAGGGGCTGTTCTAGGACAAAGAGTTGATAAGAAATTAAATATTATCCAATATGCTAGTAAAACTCTAGACAGTGCTCAAAGAAATTATGATACTATGGAAAATGAGTTTTTAGTAGTTGTATTTGCTTGTGATAAGGTCAGACTTTATATTGTTTATTCGAAAGTAACTGTTCACACTGATCATGCTGCTATTAATTATCTTATGGAAAATAAAGATGTTAAACCTAGACTTATTAGATGGGTTCTCTTGCTACAAGAATTTTATTTGCATATTATTGATAGAAAGGTGTAACATCCCAAAATTCTAAATTTTGGAATGTTATAATAAATAGATAGATTTGATTGATCGTGTGAAATTGAGTGAAATTCGAAACCTTTTTGAAAGTTAAATGAGAGGGAATAAAAGGACTTTCCCAAACTTTTATTTTGCATTCGTGATCTCCGTGAATTCGAATTCTTTTCACCACGAAACCCTGGAGAGAAGATGACATGACTTCTTCCATTTATTTAAATGACAAGGGGTGTTGAAAATATTTGAATTTCATTTGGAAAATATTTCCAATTGCGAAACTTTATGCAACTCAATGATTTTCACGAGAGGAGATAAAATGACTTCTTCAAATTATATGAAATATGAGTTGGGAGTTTCAAAGGATCAAATTCAAAGTCTTTTGGAATTATTTTTCAATTTGGAGTTACTTGGATTTTATTCAAATCATTTTCTCCAAAAATAAAATACATGGAAAATAGGGTAACATGATTCCCTACAACATAAAATTGGAGAGAAATAAATTTGATTTCATTTTATATTTTTAAAATGATTTTGTGGATCTTATTAGAGCCGGAGCACTGTTGGAATTATTAGAATTTGTGTGTATTTTATTTAATGCTAGAAAAATGTTCATGTCGTAGAAAATCTTTTTTTGAAAAATTTGATATATAATATGCCTATATAAATTTTTTATTTCATTTTGTTATTCGGTTTTCCTTTTGTTTCTATTTTAAAAAAACTGTACGTGCGGCCCATATTTATTTATCGCCTACATGTGCAGTATAGTAGCTTCTGGCGCCCCATTGTTTTTTTTCTCTTAAATAGGCCAGGCCCAGCCAGCCTTTCATTTTTTTTATTTTTTTCTTAGGCCGAATTTTGTAAAAAAAAAAACTGCAGCCGCAGCGGGCACGCGGTCGGCCGAAGGCCTTTAGGCCCATGCGAGCCGCTCACCTCTTTTCATCTCTGTTTCGTATATTTTCGTCTACGTTTAGTCCCACATTGCCTAGCCTTTGACATCTAAGCCTCTTTTCCATCAATAAATATAGACCTATAGAGCCTCCAAAAATCATCCGATTCGGGTTAAATCAATATTTTGGTTTGACTAGATTCATTTAAGAAAAATATATTTCTCCTCTCCGGCGCAATGTGACGCCCCCAATTCAATCGTACACTAATCATGCACGCAAACGTGTACGATCAAGATCAGGGACTCACGGGAAGATATCACAACACAACTCTAAAAACATAAATAAGTCATACAAGCATCATAATACAAGCCAGGGGCCTCGAGGGCTCGAATACAAGTGCTCGATCATAGACGAGTCAGCGGAAGCAACAATATCTGAGTACAGACATAAGTTAAACAAGTTTGCCTTAAGAAGGCTAGCACAAACTGGGATACAGATCGAAAGAGGCGCAGGCCTCCTGCCTGGGATCCTCCTAAACTACTCCTGGTCGTCGTCAGCGGGCTGCACGTAGTAGTAGGCACCTCCGGTGTAGTAGGGGTCGTCGTCGACGGTGGCGTCTGGCTCCAGGGCTCCAGCATCTGGTTGCGACAACCAGGTAGAAGGGAAAGGGGAAAAGGGGGAGAAAGCAACCGTGAGTACTCATCCAAAGTACTCGCAAGCAAGGAACTACACTACATATGCATGGGTATATGTGTAAAGGGCCATATCAGTGGACTGAACTGCAGAATGCCAGAATAAGAGGGGGATAGCTAGTCTTATCGAAGACTACGCTTCTGGTCACCTTCGTCTTGCAACAGGCAGAAGAGGGTAGGTTGAAGTCCTCCAAGTAGCATCGCATAGCATATCCTACCCGGCGATCCTCCCCTCGTATCCCTGAGGTAGAGCGACCACCGGTTGTATCTGGCACTTGGAAGGGTGTGTTTTATTAAGTATCCGGTTCTAGTTGTCATAAGGTCAAGGTACAACTCCATGTCATCCTGTTACCGAAGATCACGGCTATTCGAATAGATTAACTTCCCTGCAGGGGTGCACCACATAACCCAACACGCTTGATCCCATTTGGCCGGACACACTTTCCTGGGTCATGCCCGGCCGCGGAAGATCAACACGTCGCAGCCCCACCTAGGCAAAACAGAGAGGCCAGCACGCCAGTCTAAACCTAAGCGCACAGGGGTCTGGGCCCATCGCCCATAGCACACCTGCATGTTGCGAGGGCGGCCGGAAGCAGAACTAGCCCCCTTAATACAAGAGCAGGCTTACGTTCCAATCCGGCGCGCGCCGCTCCGTCACTGACGTCTGAAGTGCTTCGGCTGATACCACGACGCCGGGATACCCATAACTACTCCCGCGTAGATGGTTAGTGCGTATAGGCTCGTAGCCAACTCAGATCAAATACCAAGATCTCGTTAAGCGTGTTAAGTATCCGCGAACGCCGAACAGGGCCAGGCCCACCTCTCTCCTAGGCGGTCTCAACCTGCCCTGTCGCTCCGCCACAAAGATCCACACAGAGGGCCGTCGGGACAAAGGTCCTTTCAGCCCCCAATCCGTGAATCACTCGCGGGTACTCTTCGAGCTGACCCGACTTTAGTCACCATCTGTATAGTATGTATGTATGTATAGTATATACCCGTGATCACCTCCCGAGTGATCACGGCCCAATAGTATAGCAAGGCAGACTGACAAGAATGTAGGGCCAATGATGATAAACTAGCATCCTATACTAAGCATTTAGGATTGCAGGTAAGGTATCAACAGATGTAGCAACAATGTCAGGCTATGCATCAGAATAGGATCAACGGAAAGCAGTAACATGCTACACTACTCTAATGCAAGCAATATAGAGTAGAATAGGCGATATCTGGTGATCAAGGGGGGGGGCTTGCCTGGTTGCCTGGCAAGAGAGAGGGGTCGTCAACTCCGTAGTCGAACTGGGCAGCAGCAGCGTCGGTCTCGTAGTCTACCGGAGAGAAGAGGGGGGAAGAAACAATGAATACCATGTAAACAGATGCATATCGATGCATGACAAGACAAGTAACGATGCTAGGCGTGCCCTAGCGTGGTATGAGGTGGTACCGGTTAAGGGGGGAAACATTCGGGAAAATATCCCCGGTGTTTCGTGTTTTCGGGCAGAGGAGCCGGAGGGGGAAAGTTGCGGGTTCGATAGGTTAGGGGTGCGTGGCGGACGAACGGACTGCGTATCCGGAATCGTCTCGTCGTTCTGAGCAACTTTCATGTTGAAAATATTTTAATCCGAGTTACGGATTAAAAGATATGATTTTCTAAAGATTATATTAATTTCTGGAATTTAATTAATTAATTATTTAATTAATTCGAAAAATGGATTTATGACGTCAGCATGATGTCATGCTGACGTCAGCAGTCAACAGAGTTGACTAAGTCAAACTTACGCGTGGGTCCAGTGGGACCCACCTGTCATACTCTGTTAGGTTAATTAGGGTTTAGTTAAACTAATCACTGTTTAATTAAGCTAACAGGTTAATTAGATTAATTAATTAAGGTTAATTAACTTAATTAATTAATTAATTAATTAATTAATTAAATTTGTTTTTATTTTAATTATTGTTTTTATTAATTTTTATTATTATTTTTTTACCAAAAACGTTCTGAGCGGGCCCCCTTTGTCATAGGGCCCTGGGGGCTAGCGGGCACGGGCGCTACAGGGCGGGTCGGGCATTGCGGCGCCCGACTGGGCGTTCGCCCAGATCGCCGGGGCGAGGAGGCCCGGGACAGCTTGCAGGCGCGGGTGCCGGCGAGGCCATGGCGGGGCGAGGCGCTGGGCGCAGCCAGCGCGCGGACTGCACACGGCCAGGGGCGGGACGGAGCGGGAGCAGATGGGCGAGGCGCGCGGTCCAGGCACGACGCGGGGAAGGGGGGCGCGGCACGGGGAGTCGGGCAGTGCGTGGCGGAGGGAGGCCGCGACGGAGCGAGAGTGGCGCGAGGGGCCGTGGGTGCGGCGACAGCAGGCGCCGAAGCGCGGTGGCCGTAGTGACGGCGGGGGGGGGGGGCTCGCGCGAACGGTGGCGAGGGCGCGGGCGCGCGAGAAGCTTCGGACGTGCGCGGGACGATGGGCGCGGTGAGCGCGGGGAAAGAGGATGGGAGGGCCTCACAGGGGGGTGTAGGGACCGTGGCAGCGGGGGTCGAGGGGGGGACGAGGACGTCGTCGGCGTCGAGGAGGCAGGCCGGTGGGGGAGGGCGCCGGCGAGGTCCAGGCGGCGTGGTCTCCAGGCGGCGACGGGCGACGGCGTCGGGCGCGGAGCGAGGGAGAAGGGGATCGGGCTCCTCCCGATCCGGATCCAGAGCGAGGGGGTGGGGGAGAGCGAGTGGGGAGTGGGGTAGGTTAGGGTTTGGTCACCCAGGGAGTTATGGGGGGAGCGGGGGGGGCGGCCTGGGCCGGCCTGGCTTGCCCAGTGGCCAGCTGGGCCGAGGCCCAGCAGGGGGGGGGGTGTTAATTTCTTGTCTTTTTTTTGTTGTGTCTTTTTTCTTTTACTGTTTTATTTTATTCTAGTTTTATAAAACATAAAAGTTGTACCTTAAATAGTAACACTAATTATACCTCTGCCACAAAAGGTTTAACCCCCAAATAATATAGTTTAGTATTTTATAAAATACCAAGGCATTTATGTATTTGTCTTACCTACTGTTTTAATTAATTAAATGCAGTTAGACCTTTTATAAAAATGTGGTTTCTCCACCAACATTACTTATGAATTATTTGTCACATTTATAACATTTTAGTTTTGACTTTTGAAAACGTTTATTGTTTGCTTGATTTTGAATATGAATTTGAATCGGTTCCGAACTAACACGAGATTAGCGAAAGTAATCGAAGTGACGTGGCATCGTTAACGCGGGATTACTGTAGCCTAATTATCCGGGCGTCACAATTCTCCTCCACTACAAGAAATCTCGTCCCGAGATTTAAGAGGGGTGTAAGGGGGAAAGTTTTGGTTACGAAATTCTAGCGAGTGTTCCCAGTCTTGGTTGTTCTTCTCAAAGAGGTCGATCCATTATGTTGGTGTATTCGTTTCTCTGCTTCAAGTCACCATGATCAAGTCGTCATCCTTTCTTCGGGATCTCCATCGTCCTACGACGCGACCAAGGGGAAAAACTCCGGAAGAACGCACCTCCACAAAGCTGGGCATCTGACGGTGAACTCAATGGGAAATACACAAGGTACCCCACGAGTTGTATTTCAGTGAATTCGTTGAGTGCAATATACGTTGGTACCAAAGTTTCAAACGGGTAGGCAATCATTCGGTGACTAGACAGAAGCTGGAATGGGGGGTTTGAACAACGAGAATAACATGGTGTTTGATTCCAGGATGAATAATGGTATAGCATTTAGCTCGTGAATCACATACGAAGCCAGGTGCAAAGGATACATTAGAATCCGGGTTGTAAAGGAGAGTCAGGTTTCGATCTAGTGGACCTGTGGGTTATGGGCCCACCATGTGGGTTAAAGTAGGAAGGGCGGTGACGTCTTGCACGATCGTGTAAGCAAGACGTATCAGAGCATAGCCTGTCAGTTATGTTGTCAACAACATCGGTACCAAGGGCGAGGGACGAAGAGAACCATTTTCCTGCTCGTTGAACGAGGCGGGCCAATAGGCAAAGTTCTCGTCCATCGGTGGTTACCGGAATATCATCAACAATCGTAACAGGGTCTTACTGACCAATTATACATCGAGGTGTTTACATAAGCAGTGAATCTTTACTGCTTAGATTATATAGATCACAAGAATGTCAAACACAACAATGGAAAGGAAAATATGAATATCAGATTAAACAGAACAATGGAAAGGAAAATGTGTTAAAACACATAATTCAGGGGTATATCCTTCCCAAGGACAAGCAGAGCAAGATATCCACGACAGGATATAGAGTGGATAACCATTTAGGTAAGGGGAGAGGAATTTGATGACCATACCCATACAGCGGTGTTTGGATAATCGAGTAGGAAACATTTAGCATTGGGCTTCAAATGTTTTTTGTTGAAAATCGGAGTACCATGGACATGCTTCAAGATAGCATTGACATGGTCTTTTTTAAAAAAAATCAGACTTTAATACTCAAAGGATTCATCAGGAACAACTTATAGAATAAGTCTAACCACATCCTCATGGAAGAATAGATAACCTTGTTAAACGGAAACTATAACAATAGGGCCTCCGGCCAGGTGTGCTAGGCACGACATCACCTTACCGGGTCACATAAAGACCATTGTTATAACTCTTGGAAATATGTTCCAACCATCATATCTGACCGAGATTTAGATCTGATTGGTGTTGGAATACCTCAGGCTCAGGATGCCTGAGAAGAAAAGGTGCGACACAAATTAACGAGGTGACATTGTAAGACTCTCGGGGAACGAACTATGGAAGAGAGTTCCAAAACAAGAGTTCATCATTAAATCAAGGAGAGGACAAGGAGGTGTCTGGTGAACTCAACGGCAATTCACCGAGATTCCCAAAAGATGGATTCCCACAATTAAGTGAACAAGGAGATAACATTTGTCAGATCAAATGATATAAGGAAGTATGCTCGAGGTAAACATACACAATTAACATTGGTTGAAAGGTGCGCCCGAAATATGGGTTGGGTTGCACGACCAATGTCAGAATGGTGATTCAATAATCAATAGCCTAAGGATGAACGGCCGACCATTAACTTTAAAGCAATAGGGTTGCTAGAAGGTAAGAATCCAAACAACACCGTTCACTTGTTAGAATCAACACGGGGACCAAGAAAGAATGGTGATGGTGAGAAGTATCACTTGTATTAAGAGTTCTCAAGAGGTAGTGAAATTTCCCACGACATCTTGTCATAAAAGGTGGTAATATTCCAAGGTAAAGAAGAACAAGGTTGGATAGCAAGGAACTCAAGGTATAACACCAAACACGAACAAGCTTGTGTTCGTGGGAAGGCAATAAAGGTCGATGATAACGCAGATCATCAAGGGCAAGGATGGTATTTCTTATCATGAACTCATTTGATGTCCTGGAAGGGCTCATAAGATTGATGATGATCTCGACACACTTTGTCGAGAGATTCCAAGATGTAATCGATCGGCGATGACATTAAGTCAAATGAATGGTGAAGCGAAAGGTTATTGAAACCATAGTTACGACACAAACTCGAACTCAAGCTTGTTATTTAAGGTGAAAGGGTATGACGAGGAAAATCGACGTAAGCTTAGCTATCATCGCAAATTGGTGCTCCGATAATAAGGACCAGGTAGCACAGTTAGAATCGTCACGACTATGTTATAGCCAAACAGGCTAGGAATGGCGTGATCGGGTACAAACTCGTAGTTATAGAAGCTTACTGAAAAGTTGTTGAACCGTAGTGCGGACTCGGTTCAGTTATTGGTGCCTTTGAGTGTTTAATAACTCAGAGCCCGTGAAAAATTGGAATCAGTGGGAAGGTAGTACTTGATGAACTCATAAGAAGTTATGCAGTTCCATGATAATCTCGAGATACCAGGGGGGTAATACTCGACACAAGATCAAAGTAAAGGTTGGACTGGTGCATTGATCCATATAAGACAATTGTTTTAACTTGTCCGAGAAATGAAATCAAAGAAGAACAATCATGGTCGGAACCACGGTTGCAAAAGGCCAGATCCTAGATATAAGACGAACTTATACCAAAGGAATAATTTATTTAAGAGAAGCTTTAATGATAAGATCTACATCGTGTCCATGGGCATGAACACAAGTTCAAGGTCGACTCCCACTTCTCCAATGCATAACCTTTCATTCACTTCTCACGTTCGATGAAGTTGCAGTGTTGAAATTTTATCTGGTGAAGCACCAGAAGAGTATGACTCGTGAAAACTTTCGGGTTCACACGGTCTAGAGAAAGCATATGTTCAACCCTTAGTGGCTTCTTAGAAACATATACCACAAGTTTCAAGAGTAATTAACACAAACCCGAAAGCAGAGTATGGTTGGCCAAGCGGGGGATACAACTTAACAAAGGCATTAGGTATCAGGGGAAGAACTCACAAAGTGATCAAATGTGAAGGACACTGTCGGATAATAATCCAACAGTGGATATGGCGATCCACAATGAGGCTGATATGAGTATTGATACCCAATCAGAGGAAGAAAGATTGCAAATGCATCGGTTTATAGAACAGCTGAATAGTTCAACGCTTAATTGGCAAAGTAATTATGATTTTCAAATCAAGGGATCAGGAGCAAATGCTCTGATCAAGAATGGATAAGCTGAATAGAATTAGGGGTACAATCAAAGACAATTGGATTGGTCGAGAACCAATTCCAGTAAAAAAAGAATGGCAACTTAGCCGGAAAAGTAATTTATAAGGATCAATGATGATTGCGTGTATTCGCAAACATATTGAGTCAACAGACTCAAAATGATAATGACAAGGAATGTCATTAAGACTACGAGACTTATGGGATTAACCATAATGCAAGCAGGCAAGAATTTCAAGAGCCAAAGGCTCTAGAGGATTTTCGGAAGATCGAATAGTATTTTGAAGACTTTTGTGAAACACATGAACAACTGGGGATGAGCGGATACTCGACAAGTGCGAGGATTTATTTGAAGGGGTATTCATGTGGCAAAGAACTGCTAGGCAGTAGGCACAAAGTACTCTCGGAACAATAAAGAAAACTTCAGGGTATCTTGTAATAACAAGATCAATGGGGGATGATCGTATGAATGGCAAGCGTAAGTAGTTATCCATACGGATTTATCGGTGGTCAAGAATAGCAAAGGTGATGGGCACAAAGTCTCGAGAGAACATCAGAGAGTATCTTCGGAATCTTCTGTTTAGCAGACGATCATCTGAAGTGAGGGGCTCTCCGGGAGAAAGTACTTGCGAGAACCTAAAGTTAGTTTTGTTTTTAGCAAAATCGTTTAACCCGAATAGAAGAGAGTTCAGAATCCCAGAGTAAAGATCGAGGAGTAAAAGATCCTAATACCACCCGATGGCGACGTGGGCCCGTAGGGCACACAGCCAAGTTAGTAAAAGTTTTGTAATGTCTAGACTCGACTTCGGCCAAGGAGTTGGAAGGGGGATTCCTACAGGCAGTCGGCTCTGATACCAACTTGTGACGCCCCCGATTCAATCGTACACTAATCATGCACGCAAACGTGTACGATCAAGATCAGGGACTCACGGGAAGATATCACAACACAACTCTAAAAACATAAATAAGTCATACAAGCATCATAATACAAGCCAGGGGCCTCGAGGGCTCGAATACAAGTGCTCGATCATAGACGAGTCAGCGGAAGCAACAATATCTGAGTACAGACATAAGTTAAACAAGTTTGCCTTAAGAAGGCTAGCACAAACTGGGATACAGATCGAAAGAGGCGCAGGCCTCCTGCCTGGGATCCTCCTAAACTACTCCTGGTCGTCGTCAGCGGGCTGCACGTAGTAGTAGGCACCTCCGGTGTAGTAGGGGTCGTCGTCGACGGTGGTGTCTGGCTCCAGGGCTCCAGCATCTGGTTGCGACAACCAGGTAGAAGGGAAAGGGGAAAAGGGGGAGAAAAGCAACCGTGAGTACTCATCCAAAGTACTCGCAAGCAAGGAACTACACTACATATGCATGGGTATATGTGTAAAGGGCCATATCAGTGGACTGAACTGTAGAATGCCAGAATAAGAGGGGGATAGCTAGTCTTATCGAAGACTACGCTTCTGGTCACCTTCGTCTTGCAACAGGCAGAAGAGGGTAGGTTGAAGTCCTCCAAGTAGCATCGCATAGCATATCCTACCCGGCGATCCTCCCCTCGTATCCCTGAGGTAGAGCGACCATCGGTTGTATCTGGCACTTGGAAGGGTGTGTTTTATTAAGTATCCGGTTCTAGTTGTCATAAGGTCAAGGTACAACTCCAAGTCATCCTGTTACCGAAGATCACGGCTATTCGAATAGATTAACTTCCCTGCAGGGGTGCACCACATAACCCAACACGCTTGATCCCATTTGGCCGGACACACTTTCCTGGGTCATGCCCGGCCGCGGAAGATCAACACGTCGCAGCCCCACCTAGGCAAAACAGAGAGGCCAGCACGCCGGTCTAAACCTAAGCGCACAGGGGTCTGGGCCCATCGCCCATAGCACACCTGCACGTTGCGAGGGCGGCCGAAGCAGAACTAGCCCCCTTAATACAAGAGCAGGCTTACGTTCCAATCCGGCGCGCGCCGCTCCGTCGCTGACGTCTGAAGTGCTTCGGCTGATACCACGACGCCGGGATACCCATAACTACTCCCGCGTAGATGGTTAGTGCGTATAAGCTCGTAGCCAACTCAGATCAAATACCAAGATCTCGTTAAGCGTGTTAAGTATCCGCGAACGCCGAACAGGGCCAGGCCCACCTCTCTCCTAGGCGGTCTCAACCTGCCCTGTCGCTCCGCCACAAAGATCCACACAGAGGGCCGTCGGGACAAAGGTCCTTTCAGCCCCCAATCCGTGAATCACTCGCGGGTACTCTTCGAGCTGACCCAACTTTAGTCACCATCTGTATAGTATGTATGTATGTATAGTATATCCCCGTGATCACCTCCCGAGTGATCACGGCCCAATAGTATAGCAAGGCAGACTGACAAGAATGTAGGGCCAATGATGATAAACTAGCATCTTATACTAAGCAATTAGGATTGCGGGTAAGGTATCAACAGATGTAGCAACAATGTCAGGCTATGCATCAGAATAGGATCAACGGAAAGCAGTAACATGCTACACTACTCTAATGCAAGCAGTATAGAGTAGAATAGGCGATATCTGGTGATCAAGGGGGGGGGGGCTTGCCTGGTTGCCTGGCAAGAGAGAGGGGTCGTCAACTCCGTAGTCGAACTGGGCAGCAGCAGCGTCGGTCTCGTAGTCTACCGGAGAGAAGAGGGGGGAAGAAACAATGAATACCATGTAAACAGATGCATATCGATGCATGACAAGACAAGTAACGATGCTAGGCGTGCCCTAGCGTGGTATGAGGTGGTACCGGTTAAGGGGGGAAACATTCGGGAAAATATCCCCGGTGTTTCGTGTTTTCGGGCAGAGGAGCCGGAGGGGGAAAGTTGCGGGTTCGGTAGGTTAGGGGTGCATGGCGGACGAACGGACTGCGTATCCGGAATCGTCTTGTCGTTCTGAGCAACTTTCATGTTGAAAATATTTTAATCCGAGTTACGGATTAAAAGATATGATTTTCTAAAGATTATATTAATTTCTGGAATTTAATTAATTAATTATTTAATTAATTCGGAAAATGGATTTATGACGTCAGCATGATGTCATGCTGACGTCAGCAGTCAACAGAGTTGACTAAGTCAAACTTACGCGTGGGTCCAGTGGGACCCACCTGTCATACTCTGTTAGGTTAATTAGGGTTTAGTTAAACTAATCACTGTTTAATTAAGCTAACAGGTTAATTAATTAATTAATTAATTAAATTTGTTTTTATTTTAATTATTGTTTTTATTAATTTTTTTTACCAAAAACGTTCTGAGCGGGCCCCCTTTGTCATAGGGCCCTACAGGGCGGGTCGGGCATTGCGGCGCCCGACTGGGCGTTCGCCCAGATCGCCGGGGCGAGGAGGCCCGGGACAGCTTGCAGGCGCGGGTGCCGGCGAGGCCATGGCGGGGCGAGGCGCTGGGTGCAGCCAGTGCGCGGACTGCACACGGCCTGGGGCGGGACGGAGCGGGAGCAGATGGGCGAGGCGCGCGGTCCAGGCACGACGCGGGGAAGGGGGGCGCGTCACGGGGAGTCGGGCAGTGCGTGGCGGAGGGAGGCCGCGACGGAGCGAGAGTGGCGCGAGGGGCCGTGGGTGCGGCGACAGCAGGCGCCGAAGTGCGGTGGCCATAGTGACGGCGGGGGGGGGGGGGGGCTCGCGCGAACGGTGGCGAGGGCACGGGCGCGCGAGAAGCTTCGGACGTGCGCGGGACGATGGGCGCGGTGAGCGCGGGGAAAGAGGATGGGAGGGCCTCACAGGGGGGTGTAGGGACCGTGGCAGCGGGGGTCGAGGGGGGGACGAGGACGTCGTCAGCGTCGAGGAGGCAGGCCGGTGGGGGAGGGCGCCGGCGAGGTCCAGGCGGCGTGGTCTCCAGGCGGCGACGGGCGACGGCGTCGGGCGCTGGAGCGAGGGAGAAGGGGATCGGGCTCCTCCCGATCCGGATCCAGAGCGAGGGGGTGGGGGAGAGCGAGTGGGGAGTGGGGTAGGTTAGGGTTTGGTCACCCAGGGAGTTATGGGGGGAGCGGGGGGGCGGCCTGGGCCGGCCTGGCTTGCCCAGTGGCCAGCTGGGCCGAGGCCCAGCGGGGGGGGGGGGTTAATTTCTTGTCTTTTTTTTGTTGTGTCCTTTTTCTTTTACTGTTTTATTTTATTCTAGTTTTATAAAACATAAAAGTTGTACCTTAAATAGTAACACTAATTATACCTCTGCCACAAAAGGTTTAACCCCCAAATAATATAGTTTAGTATTTTATAAAATACCAAGGCATTTATGTATTTGTCTTACCTACTGTTTTAATTAATTAAATGCAGTTAGACCTTTTATAAAAATGTGGTTTCTCCACCAACATTACTTATGAATTATTTGTCACATTTATAACATTTTAGTTTTGAGTTTTGAAAACGTTTATTGTTTGCTTGATTTTGAATATGAATTTGAATCGGTTCCGAACTAACACGAGATTAGCGAAAGTAATCGAAGTGACATGGCATCGTTAACGCGGGATTACTGTAGCCTAATTATCCGGGCGTCACACGCGACTTCTAGAAATTTTCTCTTCTCTCCAAAGTCATCTTTTCTCTGCCTTATAAAGGTATCTTTCTTTGTTTTTTTTCTTCTTATACTTCTGTAGTTTATTATTTTTAGACTAATACGATAAAATAATTAGATTATCAATTAGTCTACGTAATTATACATTAGACCCTAGCCCGTAGCTATTTTTTTTCTTCCGTAAAACAGCTTGGCCCTAATTTTTCAAATAACCATAACTTTTAACTCGTTTGTCCAAATCCAACGAAACCAACGCCACTTCTTCATTATGATCCCCTCTATCCAGTAATCCAACCCAAACATGTTTTTGAAATTTCAAAATTTGAATTAGACCAGATTTGTATTCAAACTTTGTTTGATCATAACTTGAGTTTCGTAGCTCCGTTTGAGTTGATTCTTTTGCAAATCGAAGCTTTTGACCTAAACTTTCTGATAAGGCCAAATTCACATAATTTTGGTACTGTTAAAAATTGTTTTATGTTGCAAGAGTTATTTGCTTGGTTTTGAAGTTTTTCGAATCGTCTTCTTCGATCTTTCTGATATTTTGAGTGATTGCTTATGTGTGGTTACTATTGCTTGCTTACGATAGATTGATCGGAGTGTGACGAGTAGAACTATCAAGAGTTATGAGTGCGAATCATCTTCATCAACATTGCAGGCAAGTTCACACTTTGATCAGATCCCCCTTCATACCTAGTTTTTATGCATTAGTTTCACCCTCAAACATTGCATGAGTAGGATTGATAACATGTGAGTATTGGGAAGTAGTTGATGAGGTAGGAACCTATTGCCCTGCATTCAAACCTTGCGAGTTACTATTATGTTATGCTTATATTGCCATGCTATGCTCGTAGACGTGGATCGGGTTTGAGAGTATTTCATGACAGATGTGAGATTGTTAATTAATGGTTTACTTAAGGTGGCAACTTTAACACACATCTGGGTGGATTGAGGCACCTGGGTATTTCAGCGATTGCCTGTCTAGGCACCTGGGTATTCCAGGATTGCCTGTTTTTTTATGGACCGCCACCCAGGCTCAAAGGGATCATGAGATTATTCATACTAGAAACTTCTGTGTGCAGCCACAAGCTATTATGGGCTCTAGCATAGTTGATTAAGTCATGTGAACTCTTACAGTGGTAGACTAGCAGATGTAGGGGTTGTAGGTGGTACGGTCTACCCATCGTAAGGTGCAAACGCTTCTGAAAGACTATGTCTCGGTCATCCGTTTCTCAAACACCATCTAGTGCGAGAAATCCAACGAAGGAGATCGAGTCTTGTGGGGAAAAGTGCGCAAACCTCTGCAGAGTGTATAAACTAATCATGATTAGCCGTGTCCCCGTTTATGGACGTTTTGAGTATCTGGTACTTGGATTATCATGTGAATCTCATCATGTGACTTTAGATAATTTTGTTGGGTTTAATGATGTTACTTAATTGGGATTGAGAATGCTGTCAACCATTCTCAATGATTAACAACCACCATGATAGTTAAATAAAATTTATTCCTTTGTAGTAGGGAAAAATTGGCTTTTCGCAGAAACCTTATAACCATAGAGCTTTTCCACCAGCCAAATATGGATGTAGTGATAGCCTTTATTCATCATTCTCTATGGTGTGAATTTGCGAGTACATTCAATGTACTGACCCTTTGTGGCTGCAATGTCTCATGTTGCAGGAATCTTACGACGAGTAAGTGATACGTTAGGGTTACTATTTCTACACTCAACTTTGCCGTTGGTGTTGATGGGAATCCACAACCTTGTTACTTCCGCTATTTGGATTGAGGTAATAGTATTTACGTTACTTTTTACATATGATTTACCTTTGTTATAAATCCTCGAGTACTGTGTGTGTCAGCATACCGATCCAGGGATGACACTTAAGCACAGAGACTTGACCGTCTGAGGTCGGGTCACTACAAAAGGGAGCTGAGAACCCCCTTGCAGACAACTTGTCTAGGCTAGAGAATGTTCTTGATGACCCACTACCTATTGATGATAGCTTTCCTGATGAACAATTAGCTGTCATAAATGCCTCTCATACCGCTCCATGGTATGCTGATTATGCTAATTATATTGTTACTAAGTTTATACCACCTAGTTTCACATACCAGCAAAAGAAAAAGTTCTTCTATGATTTAAGACATTACTTTTGGGATGACCCGCACCTTTATAAAGGAGTAGATGGTGTCATTAGACGTTGTGTACCTGAGCATGAACAGGAACAGATCCTATGCAAGTGTCACTCCGAGGCTTATGGAGGACACCACGCTGGAGATAGAACTGCTCATAAGGTATTGCAATCTGGTTTTTATTGGCCTACTCTCTTCAAGGATGCCCATAAGTTTGTCTTGTCTTGTGATGAATGTCAAAGAATTGGTAATATTAGTAGACGTCAAGAAATGCCTATGAATTATTCACTTGTTATTGAACCATTTGATGTTTGGGGTTTTGATTCTATGGGACCTTTTCCTTCCTCTAATGGGTATACACATATTTTAGTTACTGTTGATTACATTACTAAGTGGGTAGAAGCTATTCCAACTAGTAGTGTTGATCATAACACCTCTATTAAGATGCTTAAAGAAGTTATTTTTCCGAGGTTTGGAGTCCCTAGATATTTAATGACTGATGGTGGTTCACATTTTATTCATGGTGCTTTTCCTAAAATGCTTGCTAAGTATGATGTTAATCATAGAATTGCATCTCCTTATCACCCACAGTCTAGCAGTCAAGTAGAACTGAGCAATGGAGAGCTTAAATTAATTTTGCAAAAGACTGTTAATAGATCTAGAAAGAATTGATCCAAGAAACTTGATGATGCATCATGGGCATATAGGACTGCATACAAAAATCCTATGGGTATGTCTCCGTATAAAATGGTTTATAATAAAGCATGTCACTTACCTCTCGAACTAGAACATAAGGCATATTGGGCCATTAAAGAGCTCAATTATGATTTCAGACTTGCTGGTGAGAAGAGGTTATTTGACATTAGCTCACTTGATGAATCGAGAACCCAGGCCTATGAAAATGCCAAACTGTTTAAAGAAAAGGTTAAAAGATGGCATGACAAAAGGATACAAAAATGTGAGTTTAATGTAGGTGATTATGTTTTGTTATACAACTCTCGTTTAAGATTTTTTGCAGGCAAACTCCTCTCAAAATGGGAAGGTCCTTACATTATCGAGGAGGTCTATCGTTTTGGTGCCATAAAAATCAACAACTTCAAAGGCAAAAATCCAAGGGTGGTGAACGGTCAAAGAATCAGACATTATATCTCAGGTAATCCTATAAATGTTGAAACTAATGTTTTCGAAACCGTAACCCCAGAGGAATACATAAAGGACACTTTCTAGAACGTTTCAGACTCCAAAAAGGAATAGGTATGAGGTACGGCAAGTAAACTGACTCCAAAACAGTTATAATATCAATTTTTATCCGTTTTGGAATATTTAATAAAATAGGAAAATAAGAAGCAGCCCGGGAAGGACACAAGGCATCCACGAGGGTGGAGGGCGCGCCCTACCCCCTGGGCGTGCCCCCCGGCACGATACTTGTGGCACCTCGTGTGCCTTCCGGACTCCGTTTTCTTGCACGATACTTCTTTTGGTCGGTAAAAAATCATTATATACTCTCCCAAAGGTTTTGACCACTGTACCACGCAAATATCTCCTGTTTTTGTTTTGAGCTGTTTCCTACCAGGGTTATCAAGGCCAGGCATCATGTCATCTCCCTCCTCCTCCAACAATGAGGGAAACGATGCTTGGCTAATGAAGATAGAGCTGAAGAGAGAAGAGCCCGGAGAGATCAACAAGGATGATGGGATCAAGAAGGCCATGGGGGATCAAGTTCCGGCAGTAGTAGAAGAAGACATCCTTCAACCTCATCACAATATCTTTACCCCAACAGAGATTGAAGCTTTCAAGACGATTGAGTTAGCTCGCATTCAAAACAAGTATCTCACAAGTGAAAATATTTTGTTGAAGGAGCATATCATCACACTCAAGGGAATTATCCGCAAATTGGAGGATCTCCTATGCTTGATGTGCGACTATCCATCATCACCAACACCTTCTTCACCAACAAAGAAGAACTGAGCATATGGGTATGGGCACCCCACTTGGCAACTGCCATGCTTGGGGGAGTGCCCCGGTATCATATCACCATCACACTTTTATCTTTACCATTTTTCTTAGTTCGATCCTTTTGGTAATATCTTGATATAGTAGAATAAAGTTTTAGTATGATCTAGTTTTGAGTTTTGCTTTATGATCCTTCTACATAATCGAGTCTGTGAGCTATATATAATAAATATTAGTGTTGAGTCAAGGGCTTGATTATCTTGCTATGATCTCGAGGTAATAAAATAAAAGAGAAAGAATAAAAAGAAATAAAGAGATCATATGGATATTATGGAGAGTAATGACTTCACATACAAAGATTACGATGAATAAAAGTTGTTGAGAGTTGATAAGCATAGTTTTGGTCATCGTTGCAATTAATAAGAAGTAATAAATAAAGAGAGGTTTTGACATATAAATAGACTATCTTGGACATCTTTTATGATTGTGAGCACTCATTAAAATATGATATGCTAAAGAGTTGATGTTGGACAAGGAAGACATCGTAATGGGTTATGTTTTCTTACATCTAAAATAAATTATATTGTCATGGATCATCCAACTTGTTGAGCTTGCCTTTCCCTCTCATGCTAGCCAAATTCTTTGCACCAAGTAGAGATACTACTTGTGCTTCCAAATACCTTTAAAACCAGTTTTTCCATGAGAGTCCACCATATCTACCTATGGATTGAGTAAGATCCCTCAAGCAAGTTTTCATCGTTGCAAGCAATAAAAATTGCTCTCTAAATATGTATGATTTATTAGTGTGGAGAACATAAGCTTTATATGATCTTGTGATGTGGAAGAAATAAAAGCGATGGACTGCATAATAAAGGTCCATATCACAAGTGGCAATATAAAGTGACATTCTTTTGCATTAAGACTTCATGCATCCAACCATAAAAGCACATGACAACCTCTTCTTCCCTCTGCGAAGGGCCTATCTTTTATTCTTGTTTTATACTTCATGCAAAGAGTCATGGTGATCTTCACCTTTCCTTTTTACATTTTATCCTTTGGCAAGCACAATGTGTTGGAAAGATCCAGATATATATATCTAATTGGATGTGAGTTTTCATGAACTATTATTGTCGACATTACCCTTGAGGTAAAAGGTTGGGAGGCAAAACTATAAGCCCCTATCTTTCTCTGTGTCCGATTAAAACTTCAAACCCATAAATATTGCGTGAGTGTTAGCAATTGTGAAAGACTAAATGATGGTTCAGTATGTGGACTTGCTGAAAAGCTCTTATTGACTCTTTCCTATGTTATGATAAATTGCAATTGCCTCAATGACTGAGATTATAGTTTGTTGGTTCTCAATGAAGTTTCTAATTCATGGATGAAAAAATCATAAGCTAGTTCACGGGACGAAACTCCGCCGCCACGAGGCGGAACCTTGGCGGAACGAATCTAGGGCTCCGGCGGAGCTGTTCTGCCGGGGAAACTTCCCTCCAGGAGGGGGAAATGATCACCATTGTCATCACCATCGATCCTCTCATCAAGAGGGGGTCAATCTCCATCAACATCTTCACCAGCACCATCTCATCTCAAACCCTAGTTCATCTCCTGTATCCAATCTTTGTCCCAAAGCCTCAGATTGGTACATGTGGGTTGCTAGTAGTGTTGATTACTCCTTGTAGTTGATGCTAGTTGGTTTATTCGGTGGAAGATCATATGTTCAGATCCTTTATGCATATTAATACCCCTCTGATTATGAACATGAATATGATTTGTGATTAGTTACGTTTGTTCCTGAGGACATGGGAGAAGTCTTGCTATAAGTAGTCATGTGAATTTGGTATTCATTCGATATTTTGATGAGATGTATGTTGCCTCTCCTCTAGTGGTGTCATGTGAACATCGACTATATGACACTTCAACATTGTTTGGGCCTAGGGGAAGGCATTAGGAAGTAATAAGTAGATGATGGGTTGCTAGAGTGACAGAAGCTTAAACCCTGGTTTATGTGTTGCTTCGTAAGGGGCTGATTTGGATCCATATGTTTCATGCTATGGTTAGGTTTACCTTAATACTTCTGTTGTAGTTGCGGATGCTTGCAATAGGGGTTAATCATAAGTGGATGCTTGTCCCAGGAAGGACAGTACCCAAGCACCGGTCCACCCACATATCAAATTATCAAAGTACCGAACGCGAATCATATGAGCATGGTGAAAACTAGCTTGACGATAACTCCCATGTGTCCTCGGGAGCGCTTTCCTTTATATAAGAGTTTGTCCAGGCTTGTACTTTGCTACAAAAAGGATTGGGCCATCTTGCTGCACCTTATTTACTTTTATTACTTGTTACCCGTTACAAATTACCTTATTACAAAACTATCTGTTACCGATAATTTCAGTGCTTGGAGAGAATACCTTTCTGAAAACTGCTTATCATTTCCTTCTGCTCCTCGTTGGGTTTGACACTCTTACTTATCGAAAGGACTATGATAGATCCCCTATACTTGTGGGTCATCAGTTCATCAATGTAATGAAGGCATGTATTCTGAATATAGTCATACGTGCTTATGGAAAAGAACTTGCATGACATCTTTTGTCCTACCCTCCCGTGGTAGCGGGGTCCTATTGGAAACTAAGGGATATTAAGGCCTCCTTTTAATAGAGTACCAGAACAAAGAATTAACACTTAGTGAATACATGAACTCCTCAAACTACGGTCATCACTGGGAGTGGTCCCGATTATTGTCACTTCGGGGTTACCGGATCGTAACACATGGTAGGTGACTATTGACTTGCAAAATAGGATCAAGAACTCACATATATTCATGAAAACATAATAGGTTCAGATCTGAAATCATGGAACTCGGGCCCTAGTGACAAGCATTAAGCATAGCAAAGTCATAGCAACATCAATCTTAGAACATAATGGATACTAGGGATCAAACCCTAAAAAAACTAATTCGATTACATGGTAAATCTCATCCAACCCATCACCGTTCAACAAGCCCATGATGGAATTACTCACGCACGGCGGTGAGCATCATGAAATTGGTGATGGAGGAAGGCTGATGATGACGATGGCGATGGATTCCCCTCTCCAGAGCCCCGAACGGACTCCAGATCAGCCCTCCTGAGAGAGATTAGGGCTTGGGGCGGCTCCGTATTGTAAAACGCGATGAATCCTTCTCTCTGATATTTTTCTCCCCGAACGTGAATATAAAGAGTTGGAGTTGATGTCGGTGGAGCCTCAGGGGGCCCACGAGGCGGGGGGGGGGGGGCAGGGGGGCGCGTGATACGTCTCCAACGTCTCTATAATTTTTGATTGTTCCATGCTATTATATTATCAACCTTGGATGTTTTATATCCATTTATATGCTATTTTATATGATTTTTGGGACTAACATATTAAGCTAGAGCCCAATGCCAGTTTCTGTTTTTTCCCTTGTTTTTGAGTTTTACAGAAAAGGAATACCAAACGGAGTCCAATTGACGTGCCAATTTTTGATGATTTTTGATGGACCAAAAGAAGACCCCGGAGTAAAAGAGTTGGGCCAGAAGAGTCCCGGGCCGTCCACGAGGGTGGAGGGCGCACCCGCCCCCCGGGCGTGTGGGCCTACCTCGTGGTCGACTCGGGCACCTTCTTGACGTGAGACCTATGCCAAAAATTCCAATAAATACAGAAACCTCCAGAAAATAACCTAGATTGGGAGTTCCGCCGCCAGAAGCCTCCATAGCCACCGAAAACTAATCTAGACCCGTTCCGGCACCCTGTCAGAGGGGGAATGCCTTTTTGGTGGCCATCTTCATCATCCCGGCGCTCTCCATGATGTGGAGGGAGTAGTTCTCCCTCGGGGCTGAGGGTATGTACCAGTAGCTATGTGTTTGATCTCTCTCTCTCTCTCTCTCTCTCTCTCTCTCTCTCGTGTTATTGAGTTGGCACGATCTTGATGTATCGCGAGCATTACTATTATAGTCGGATCTTATGATGTTTCTCCCCCTCTACTCTCTTGTAATGGATTGAGTTTTCCGTTTGAAGTTATCTTATCGGATTGAGTCTTTAAGGATTTGAGAACACTTGATGTATGTCATGCATGTGCTTATCTGTGGTGACAATGGGATATCACGTGATCCACTTGATGTATGTTTTGGTGAGCAACTTGCGAGTTCCGTGACCTCGTGAACTTATGCATAGGGGTTGGCACAAGTTTTCGTCTTGACTCTCCGTTAGAAATTTTGGGGCACTCTTTGAAGTTCTTTGTGTTGGTTGAATAGATGAATCTGAGATTGTGTGATGCATATCATATAATCATACCCACGGATACTTGAGGTGACATTGGAGTATCTAGGTGGCATTAGGGTTTGGTTTGATTTGTGTCTTAAGGTGTTATTCTAGTACAAACTCTAGGATAGATTGAACGGAAAGAATAGCTTCGTGTTATTTTACTACGGACTCTTGAATAGACCGATCAAAAAGAATAACTTTGTGGTGGTTTCGTACCCTACAATAATCTCTTCGTTGTTCTCCGCTATTAGTGACTTTGGAGTGACTCTTTGTTGCATGTTGAGGGATAGTTATATGATCCAATTTTGTTATTATTGTTGAGAGGACTTGCACTAGTGAAAGTATGAACCCTAGGCCTTGTTTCAACGCATTGCAATACCGTTTGTGCTCACTTTTATCATTAGTTACCTTGCTGTTTTTATATTTTCAGATTACAAAAACCTATATCTACCATCCGTATTGCACTTGTATCACCAACTCTTCGCCGAACTAGTGCACCTATACAATTTACCATTGTATTGGGTGTGTTAGGGACACAAGAGACTCTTTGTTATTTGGTTGCAGGGTTGTTTGATAGAGACCATCTTCATCCTGCGCCTCCCACGGATTGATAAACCTTAGGTCATCCACTTGACGGAAATTTGCTACTGTCCTACACACCTCTGCACTTGGAGGCCCAACAACGTCTACAAGAAGAAGGTTGTGTAGTAGACATCAAGCTCTTTTCTAGCGCCGTTGCCGGGGGGGGGGGGGGGGTTAGCGCTTGAAGGTATATCTTTAGATCTTGCAATCGAATCTTTTAGTTTCTTGTTTTATCACTAGTTTAGTTTATAAAAGAAAATTATAAAAAATGGAATTGAGGGTACCGCATATGCTTCATATTTTTAATGTCTTTCATGAAAATAAGGATTCTGATAATTGTGCCAAAGTGTTAGAAGAAGAATGCATTAGAATGTCTGGCACTAAATATTTGAATGATGAGCATGATTGCAATGTTGTTAGTACGAATTCCTTGAATATCCATGATGCTAATGACATGCAAAGCCACAAGCTTGGGGAGGCTATGTTTGATGAATATGATCTTTTTTGTCCCCCAAGTTTTGATGAGCAAATTTATTATGATGAAAGCATGCCTCCTATTTATGATGATTATATTGATGAAAGTGGATTTGGAGAGGTCATGACTTTATTTAGTGATGAATCCACTATTTCGGAAGAGGTTCCAATTGATTATGAGAACAAAGTTGCTATCTATGATGATTATTGTGATGGATGTATGCTATAAAGAATAATGATAACCATGAAACTTGTCATCATGATTTTAGTTTTCAATTGGATTATGCCTCACATGATAGTTATTTTGTTGAGTTTGCTCCCACTATTATGAATGAGAAGAATTTTGCTTATGTGGAGAGTAATAAAAATTCTATGCTTGTAGATCATGAAAAGAATGCTAGTTATATTGTTGAATTCATTCATGATGCTACTGAAAATTATTATGAGGGAGGAATATATGCTTGTAGGAATTGCAATAATACCAAGTTTTCTCTCTATGCGCTTAAAATCTTGAAGTTATGCTTGTTTTGCTTTCCTATGCTAGTTGATTATTGTTCCCATAAATTGTTTGATCATAAAATCCCTATGCATAGGAAGTGGGTTAGACTTAAATGTGCTAGTCATATTCTTCATGATGCTCTCTTTATGTTTCAGTTCTTATCTTTTATGTGAGCATCATTGAAATCATCATGCCTAGCTAGGGGCGTTAAATGATAGCGCTTGTCGGGAGGCAACCCAATTTTATTTTGTTCTTTGCTTTTTGTTCCTGTTTAGTAATAAATAATTCATCTAGCCTCTGTTTAGATGTGGTTTTATGTTTTAATTAGTGTTTGTGCCAAGTAGAACCTTTGGGGAGACTTGTGTGAAGTCTTTGCGATCTTGCTGTAAAAAACAGAAACTTTAGCGCTCACGAGATTAGCTGCCATTTTTTACTGGAGAGCGCAATTAGGTTGATTATTTTTGCAGATGATTAATAGACAAATTACTCACGTCCACCAGTTTATTTCAGAATTTTTGGGGTTACATAAGTATACATTTGATACAGATTACTACAGACTGTTCTGTTTTTGACAGATTCTGTTTTCATTGTGTTGTTTGCTTATTTTGATGAATCTATGAGCAGTATCGGAGGGTATGAACCATAGAGAAGTTGGAATACAGTAGATATTACACCAATATGAATTTAGAATGAGTTCACAATGATAACCCACAAGTATAGGGGATCACAACAGTTTTCGAGGGTAGAGTATTCAACCCAAATTTATTGATTCGACACAAGGGGAGCCAAAGAATATTCTCAAGTATTAGAAGCTGAGTTGTCAATTCAACCACACCTGGAAACTTAATATCTGCAGCAAGGTATTTAGTAGCAACGTAATATGATAATAATGTTAACGGTAGCAAAAGTAATATTTTTGGGTTTTATAGTGATTGTAACAGTAGCAACGGAAAAGTAAATAAGCGAAAAACAATATAGGAAAAGCTCGTAGGCATTGGATTGGTGATGGAGAATTATGTCGGATGCGATCGATCATGCAACAGTTATAACATAGGGTGACACAGAACTAGCTCCAGTTCATCAATGTAATGTAGGCATGTATTCTGAATATAGTCATACGTGCTTATGGAAAAGAACTTGCATGAGATCTTTTGTCGTACCCTCCCGTGGCAGCGGGGTCCTATTGGAAACTAAGGGATATTAAGGCCTCCTTTTAATAGAGTACCAGACCAAAGCATTAACACATAGTGAATACATGAACTCCTCAAACTACGGTCATCATCGATAATGGTCCCGATTATTGTCACTTCGGGGTTAACGGATCATAACACATAATAGGTGACTATAGACTTGCAAGATAGGATCAAGAACTCACATATATTCATGAAAACATAATAGGTTCAGATATGAAATCATGGCACTCGGGCCCTAGTGACAAGCATTAAGCATAGCAAAGTCATAGCAACATCAATCTCAGAACATAGTGGATACTAGGGATCAAACCCTAACAAAACTAACTCGATTACATGATAAATCTAATCCAACGCATCACCGTCCAGCAAGCCTACGATGGAATTACTCACGCACGGCGGTGAGCATCATGCAATTGGTGATGGAGGAAGGTTGATCATGACGATGGCGATGAATTCCCCTCTCCGGAGCCCTGAACGGACTCTAGATCAGCCCTCCCGAGAGAGTTTAGGGCTTGGCGGCGGCTCCGTATCATAAAACGCGATGAATCCTTCTCTCTGATTTTTTTCTCTCCGAACACGAATATATGGAGTTGGAGTTGAGGTCAGTGGAGCGTCAGGGGGCCCAGGAGGCAGGGGCGCGCCCAGGGGGGTAGGCGCGCCCCACCCTTGTGGACAGGGTGTGGGCCCCCTGACATGGATTCTTCTTCTAGTAATTTTTTATATATTCCAAAAATAATATCCATTGATTTTCAGGTCATTCCAAGAACTTTTATTTCTGCACAAAAATAACACCATGGCAATTCTGCTGAAAACAGCGTCAGTCCGGGTTAGTACCATTCAAATCATGCAAGTTAGAGTCCAAAACAAGGGCAAAAGTGTTTGGAAAAGTAGATATGACAGAGACGTAGCAACTCCCCCAAGCTTAAATCCTTGCTTGTCCTCAAGCAATTCAGTTGATAAACTGAAAGTGATAAAGAAAAACTTTTACAAACTCTGTTTGCTCTTGTTGTTGTAAATATGTAAAGCCAATATTCAAGTTTTCAGCAAAGATTATGAACTAACCATATTCACAATAACATTTAGGTCTTACGTTTACTCATATCAATGGCATAATCAACTAGCGAGCAATAATAAAAAAATCTCGGATGACAACACTTTCTCAAAACAATCATGATATGATATAACGAGATGGTTTCTCGCTAGCCCTTTCTAAGACCGCAAAACATAAATGCAGAGCACCTGTAATGATCGTGGACTAACTAGACATTATAATTCATGGTAAAAGAGATCCAGTCACAGTCATACTCAATGTAAACTAACAGTAATGGATGCAGATGACAGAGGTGCTCTCCAACTGGTGCTTTTTAACAAGAGGGTGATGACTCAACATAAAAGTAAATAGATAAGCCCTTCGCAGAGGGAAGCAGGGATTTGTAGAGGTGCGAGAGCTCAGTTTTTGAAATAGATAAGAATAATATTTTGAGCGGTATACTTTCATTGTCAACATAACAACCCAGAGATCTCGATATCTTCCATGCTACACACATTATAGGCGGTTCGCAAGCAAAATGGTAAAGTTTATACTCCCCCACCACCAACAAGCATCAATCCATGGCTCGCCCGAAACAATGGGTGCCTCCAACTAACAAAAATCCTGGGGGAGTTTTGTTTGCAATTATTTTGTTTTGATTTGAGCATGGGACTGGGCATCCCGGTGACCAGCCATTTTCTCGTGAATGAGGATCGGAGTCCACTCCTCTTGAGAATAACCCGCCTAGCATGGAGGATATAGACATCCCTAGTTGATATATGAGCTATTCGAGCATACAAAACAAAATGTTTATTTGAAGGTTTAGAGTTTGGCACATACAAATTTACTTGGAACGACAGGTAGATACCGTATATAGGTAGGTATGGTGGACTCATATGGAATAACTTTGGGGTTTATGGAATTGGATGCACAAGAAGTATTCCCGCTTAGTACAAGTGAAGGCTAGAAAAAGACTGGGAAGCGACCAACTAGAGAGCGACAACAGTCATGAACATGCATTAAAATTAATCAACACCGAATGCAAGCATGAGTAGGATATAATGTACCATGAACATAAATATCATGGAGGCTATGTTGATTTTGTTTCAACTACATGCGTGAACATGTGCCAAGTCAAGCCACTCGAATCGTTCAAAGGAGGATACCACCCTGTCATACCACATCACAACCATTTTAATAGCATGTTGGCATGCAAGGTAAACCATTATAAACTCCTAGCTAATTAAGCATGGCATAAGCAACTACAATCTCTAATTGTCATTGCAAATATGTTTCTTTCATAATAGGCTGAATCAGGAACGATGGACTGATCATATTTACAAAAACAAGAGAGGTCGAGTTCATACCAGCTTTCCTCATCTCTAAGTTCATCATATAATCATCATTACTTCCTTTCACTTGCACGACCGAATAGTGTGGATAATAATAATAGTGCATGTGCATTGGACTAAGCTGGAATCTGCAAGCATTCAATTCAAGAGAGAAGACAAGGTAATATGGGCTCTTTGTTAGATAAAAAATAATGCATATAAGAGCCACTCAACATTTTCATTATGGTCTTCTCCTCTCGACCCCCAAGGAAAATGAAAAGAAACAAAACTATTTACACGGGAAAGCTCCCAACAAGCAAAAGAAGAATGAGAAATCTTTTTAGGTTTTCTTTTTAATTACTACTACTACATGCATGGAAAGTAAACTAACTGAAAGCTACAACTATTTTTTTATTTTTTCTTAAGGTTTTTCAAACACACAAGAAGAAAATGAGAAAATGAAAATAAACTAGCATGGATGATACAATGAAAGAGTATGAGCACCGACAACTGGCATGAGTGTGTGAACATGAATGTAATGTCGGTGAGAGATACGTACTCCCCCAAGCTTAGGTTTTTGGCCTAAGTTGGTCTATGCCCATGGATCAAACTGGCCCTCTCCGGTGTAAGGAGGAATGTCCTCTAGGTGCCACTGGTTGGAAATCTCCTCAGGATTCCACTAATAAACTGACTGTCGATAAGGGTCCTGGGGTGGTTCCGGCTCAGGCTCTGGAGCTGGTGTCACACTCCAGTATGCATAAACGTCCTCCGGTAAAACAAGGTACTTGCCTGAAAATATGTTAAACAAAGAGGGAGTAGGCAAGGTAATAGTCTCAAAGTTATTCTTACCAAAAATCAGTCTATAGTTAAGCATCCTTTTCTTATTCTTAACAATAAAATCATGTGCTACCATGCTCTTATAATCTAGAAAAATATTAGGCAGCAACTTTTCCTCTTTCTCATAATGCCTGATAGGTATGTTATAGTGTGGAGTTAGGCGCGAGGCAAAAATGCCTCCAAGGACGAGGCCCTTAGTACGGATCATATTTAACCCTTTAGCAACAATAGAGCCTAAACTGAAAGTAGTATCTTTAAACAAGGCATGGCACAAAATAACAACATCAGGAGCACTAATGTTCCCACAGTTCCCGCGACCAATTAAGCATCTACTAGCAAATATTGCAAAGTAACGTAGAACAGGAAAATGTATGCTAGTGATTATCGCATCGGAAACTTTCCTCGTTTCCCCCACAGCAATCATATCAATAAATCCCTCCACATCATTATGATGTGGTTCCTCTATGCTGCCTTCAAAAGGTATCAAACAAACCCTACAAACATCACAAAGTGACATTTCCTTATGCTCATCACATAAATAAAATTCCACCGAAGGTGGCGAGCTTCTAGCATGGAAATGAAAGTTTTGCACAAAGATATTGGTGAGTAAGAGATACTGTTCGCGCTAGTCGTGGAGGAAGGCGGTGATGCCTGCATTCTCAGCCAAATAATAAAAATCTTAATAAATCCCGGCCTCTTTCAAGAACTCATCACAAGGCCATTCACATGGCTGAACCTCCGCAGTACGAGGGAGATTATACGTGGGCTTCTTGTTCTCTTCATCTTGATTATCCTTCGAGCTTCGGCTCGATGAGCCCCTCAAAAATCTCTTCATCTTTTTCTGAAAATTTCTGAAATTTTTAGTAACTTAAAATAAAAGTGAACCAAACTCAACAAAATTGATAGCAACTACTCCTACAAGTGGCTAGAGGATATATCATGCATTAAAACTACTTTTGACCATATAAATTTGACATGCAAGCTCAAGAACAGGGTCACCTAAGCAGCAAAAAATTGCAATGAATAAAGCACTAGAACAAAAACTAATTGGACCATTGGAGGAGTCACATACCAAAGAACAATCCGCCAAAGAAGTTTTGTGAATGGAGCTTTGAGCAAGGAGATCGAAAATGGCAGCAAGATGAGCAAGAACTCGGGTTTGAGCTGGCTAGTGATTTTTTTGGGTGGAAGACGGAGTGTGTGGTGGCTGGAATAAGTGGAGGGGACCCACGTGGGGTTCACGAGGCAGGGGGCGGGCCCTCCACCCTTGTGGGCACGTGGCTGCTCCCCCTGCTGTGGTTTCAATGCCAGATATTCTAAAATATTCTAGAAAAAATCATATTTAAATTTCAGGGAATTTGGAGAACTTTTTTTGGGGTATTTTTTTATTGCATGGATAATTCAGAAAACAGACAGAAAATACTATTTTTGCTTTATTTAATATAAATAACAGAAAGTAAAAAGAGGGTATAGAGAGTTGTGTTTTCTAAATCCATCCATCTCATTCTCATCAAAAAGAATCCACTAACAAGTTTGATCAGGTCTTGTTAATAAACTCATTTCGAATAACATGAAACCGGAGAATTTTTGAATAACACTAGGTTACCTCCACGGGGATATGCATATCCCCAACAATAAGAATATCATATCTCTTCTTGACAGTAGGAAGAGGAAATTCAAAACCTCCAATAGTAATTGTTGAAATTTTTCCAATAGAATTGACACTGTGGACTTGAGGTTGTTTCCTCGGAAAGTGTACCGTATGCTGCTACTTCTTAAGCGTTGCGTTGGTTTTCCCTTGAAGAGGAAAGGGTGATGCAGCAAATCAGCGTAAGTATTTCCCTCAATTTTTGAGAACCAAGGTATCAATGCAGTAGGAGACCACGCGCAAGTCACCTCGTAGCTACACAAACAAATAAGAACCTCGCAACCAACGTGATAAAGGGGTTGTCAATCCCTTCACGGCCACTTGCAAGAGTGAGATCTGATAGAGATAATAATAATAAGATAAATATTTTTGGTATTTTATGATATATATTGAAAGTAAAGATTGCAAAATAAAATAGATTAGAAACTTGTATGATGGAAAATAGACTCGGGGGCCATAGGTTTCACTAGTGGTTTCTCTCAAGATAGCATAAGTATTATGGTGGGTGAACAACTTACTGTCGAGCAATTGATAGAAAAGTGAATAATTATGAGAATATCTAGGTATGATCATGTATATAGGAATCACGTCCGTGACAAGTAGACCGACTCCTGCCTGCATCTACTACTATTACTCCACACATCGACCGCTGTCCAGCATGCATCTAGAGTAATGCCTTAAGCAAGGTGACATGATGTAGAGGGATAAACTCATGCAATATGATATAAACCCCATCTTTTTATCCTCGATGGCAACAATACAATACGTGTCGTTTCCCTTTCTGTCACTGGGATCGAGCACCGCAAGATTGAACCCAAAGCTAAGCACTTCTCCCATTGCAAGAAAGATCAATCTAGTAGGCCAAACCAAACTGATAATTCGAGGAGACTTGCAAAGATAACCAATCATACATAAAAGAATTCAGAGAAGATTCAAATATTGTTCATAGATAAACTTGATCATAAACCCACAATTCATCGGATCTCGATAAACACACCGCAAAAGAAGATTACATCGAATAGATCTCCAAGAGAATCAAGGAGAACTTTGTATTGAGATCAAAAGAGAGAGAAGAAGCCATCTAGCTACTAGCTATGGACCCGAAGGTCTGAGGTAAACTACTCACACATCATCGGAGGGGCCATGGAGTTGATGTAGAGGCCCTCCGTGATCAATGCCCCCTTCCGCGGAGCTCCGAAAAAGGCACCAAGATGGGATCTCTTGGGTACAGAAGGTTGCGGCGGTGGAAATAGGGTTTCGTGGTGGTCCTGGATGTTTGCGGGGTATATGAATATATATAGGAGGAAGAAGTAGGTCGGTGGAGCAACGAGGGGCCCACGAGGGTGGAGGGCGCGCCCAAGGGGTAGGCGCGCCCCCTACCTCGTGGCCTCCTCGTTGATTGCTTTTGTCCACTCCAAGTCCCCTAGATCACGTTTGTTCCTAAAATCACGCTCCCGAAGGTTTCATTCCGTTTGGACTCCTTTTGATATTCTTTTTCTGCGAAACACTGAAATAGGCAAAAAAACATCAATTTGGGCTGGGCCTCCGGTTAATAGGTTAGTCCCAAAAATAATATAAAAGTGTATAAATAAGCCCGTTAAACATCCAAAACGGAATATATAATAGCATGGAACAATAAAAAATTATAGATACGTTGGAGACGTATCAAGCATCCCCAAGCTTAATTCCTCCTCGTCCTCGAGTAGGTAAATGATAAAAACATAATTTTGATGTGGAATGCTTCCTAACATATTTCTCAACGTAATTTTCTTTATTGTGGCATGAATGTTCAGATCCGAAAGATTCAAGATAAAAGTTTAATATTGACATAAAAATAATAATACTTCAAGCATACTAACTAAGCAATCATGTCTTCTCAAAATAACATGGCCAAAGAAAGTTCATCCCTACAAAATCATATAGTTTGGTCATGCTCCATTTTTGTCACACAAGAATGCTCTCATCATGCACAACCCCGATGACAAGCCAAGCAATTGTTTAATTCTTTAGTAATCTCAAACTTTTTTCAACTTTCACACAATACATGAGCGTGAGCCATGGATATAACACTATAGGTGGAATAGAATATAATGAAGGGGGCTATGTGGAGAAGACAAAAAAGGATAAAGTCTCACATCGACGCGGCTAATCAATGGGCTAGGGAGATGCCCATCAATTGATGTCAATGCAAGGAGTAGGGATTGCCATGCAACGGATGCACTAGAGTTATAAATGAATGAAAGCTCAACAAAAGAAACTATGTGGGTGTGCATCCAACTTGCTTGCTAACGAAGACCTAGGGCACTTGAGGAGGCCCATTATTGGAATATACAAGCCAAGTTCTATAATGAAAAATTCCCACTAGTATATGAAAATGACAAAACAAGAGACTCTCTATCATAAAGATCATGGTGCTACTTTGAAGCACAAGTGTGGAAAAAAGATAGTAGCATGGCCCCCTTTTTTGGGCCTTCTCTTTTTTTATTTAGCCTTTTTTGGGACAATGCTCTATTAATGATGATCATCACACTTCTATTTATTTACAACTCAACGATTACCACTCGATACTAGAACAAGATATGACTCTATATGAATGCCTCCGTCGGTGTACCGGGATGTGCAATGACTCATGAGTGACATGTATGAAAGAATTATGAACGGTGGCTTTGCCACAAATACGATGTCCACTACATGATCATGCAAGGCAATATGACAATGATGATGCGTGTCATAATAAATGGAACGGTGGAAAGTTGCATGGCAATATATCTCAGAATGGCTATGGAAATGCCATAATAGGTAGGTATGGTGGCTGTTTTGAGGAAGATATAAGGAGGTTTATGTGTGATAGAGCGTATCGTATCACTTGGTTCGTATGCACCGGCGAAGTTTGCACCAACTCTCAAGGTGAGAAAGGGCAATGCACGGTACCGAAGAGGCTAGCAATGATGGAAGGGTGAGAGTGCGTATAATCCATGGACTCAACATTAGTCATAAAGAACTCACATACTTATTGCAAAAATCTACAAGTCATCAAAAACCAAGTATTATGTGCATGCTCCTAGGGGGATAGATTGGTAGGAAAAGACCATCGCTCATCCGCGACCGCCACTCAGAAGGAAGACAATCAAATAACACCTCATGTTTCAAATTTGTTACACAACGTTTACCATACGTGCATGCTACGGGACTTGCAAACTTCAACACAAGTATTCCTCAAATTCACAACTACTCAACTAGCACAACTTTGATATCACTATCTCCATATCTCAAAACAATCATCAAGTATCAAACTTCTCTTAGTATTCAATGCACTTATATGAAAGTTTTTATTATGCCTAAAAGCAAATTGCCATGTTGTTCTAAAGGACTCTCAAAATAATATAAGTGAATCATGAGGTCTCAATTATTTCTATAAAATAAAACCACCACCGTGCTCTAAAATATATAAGTGAAGCACTAGAGCAAAAACTATATGGCTCAAAAGATATAAGTGAAGCACTAGAGCAAAAACTATATAGCTCAAAAGATATAAGTGAAGCACATAGAGTATTCTAATAAATTCCCATTCATGTGTGTCTCTCTCAAAAGGTGTGTACAGAAAGGATGATTGTGGTAAACTAAAAAGCAAAGACTCAAATCATACAAGACGCTCCAAGCAAAACACATATCATGTGGCGAATAAAAATATAGCTCCAAGTAAAGTTACCGATGAACGAAGACAAAAGAGGGGATGACTTCCGGGGCATCCTGTCGGGGAAACTGATCCTCGAACACCTATGGGGCTGGCGGACCGGGCCCCTTTCGGTTCGGCGGGGGGCGGAGATCGCACGAAGAGCAGATCGAGGCGAGGCACACGAGCAGTTTACCCAGCTTCGGAGCTCTCCGGAGAGATAACACTCCTACTGCTGCTTGTCTGGTTGTATTATCTGGTGTTCTTGTTCTCCAAAGCGGGAGTGTGATGTTCTCTGGGCTACAGATGGATCAAAGAAAACTGTCTGAGGCTTCGAACCTATCAGCCGAACCCCCCCTACGTTGCGCATGGGCCTCCTTTTATACGCTAAAGGGGTCACCGATAGGTGGCAACATAGAGGAGGGTAAAAACGTAAAAAGCGAGGTAGTTGATACAGTTGCTTGTACAGTGCATCCTACCTAACCCTAACAGAAGGGGACAAGGGCATTAAATGCCCGTCTGAGTCACCCGAACAGTGCAGAAAAGGACCGTTAGGGGCGCCCCCATTCGCCACGATGGCAATCTTGTCAGCTTCGCATGCCACTGCGCACCGCTAGCTGCACAGCCTCCCGCCACGTATGCCCGGAGAGGCCCCTAGAGTGACATGTTGGTGGATGCGCTGGAGCGTGGGCGCAGAGTGGCCGCCTGCCGCGGCAAGCGCCTTGCCGCTGTTGTTATCTTGTCGGGTCCGGAAGCTTGTCGCTCACCGGGCTTCGAGGTACCTTGGTTTGTCTTCCCGGCAAGCTCCTCTTGCCGGGGCCTTGTTGCCTTGCCGGAGCGCGTGGCGTGTCACGGCAAGTTCATTGGAGCGCCTTGGTTGGCCTTCCCGGCAAGCTCCTCTTGCCGGGGTCTTGTCTCCTTAGCCTAAATACTTTGTTCTTGGATGGCTCCAAGGGAACCTTGGGGGAACTTGGCGATCACCCGGCAAGCCTTTGCCGCGGGGTGCTGCAACTGCCCGTGCACAAGTTCGGGGTACTAGGGTACCCCTATTCTAGTACACCGACAGGAGCCCCCGGGCCTGGGCCAGACACGGTGCCGAGCGCTGTTGGGCCAGGCCCAAGACAGGGCACGGGCACATGCGGGCTGGGTCACGCCAAATCTTGTTCCGTATCCACCGCACTCTCCCATAACGCCACGCATTGAATGTGGGAGAGATCGTGGGTGGTTGTTTAAGCGGAAGGCCAAAACGTCCGCCCCGTCCCTCTTTATAAGCAGAGGAAACAGGGGCAGTTCGTTCCCCCTCGATGGTTGCTGCTACTCCTTCTTCACAAAATCCGCCGCTCCCCCCTTCTTCTCGAAGCCGAGAGAGCAGCGCTCTGCCCCCCATTGCCACCAGCATCACCACGCGGTCGACCTTCTCCATCACCTCCGCCATGGCCCCAAAAGCCGACAAGGGAAAGGGCGTGAAGTCGGCCGAGGCGCAACGGCTCGCGGCGCTGCGGAAGGAGCGGGCGATCTTCACCCCCCAGCTCGGGGTGCAGGAGCTGAGGGAGTACTTCTACCTCTTTTGGGCGACGGAGACGCGTGCGCATCCGCGTACGAGGGTACTCCCGGCCGCTGCCTCGGAGTCGGCTCCAAATGGGTACCCATTCTTCCCGCTATTCTTCTACTGCGGGCTCTGCCCGCCCTTCTCGGAGTTCTTTTGTGACATTATGAACACGTATGGCTTCCACCTCCTTGACTTCACCCCCAATGCTGTCTTGACCATGGCAGTTTTCGCACACTTGTGCGAAAACTTTGTCGGAGTCCACCCTAGTGTAGCCCTTTTCCGCCACTTCTTCATACCTCGGGTAGAGAGAGGAGAGCCGCTTGCCGGAGGGATTGCCTGGGTCTCGAGAGTCGGCAAGAAAGATGCGTACTTGGAGGGTGAGCTCCGCAGCAAGTGGGAGGAGTGGAGAGCGGAGTGGTGTTGGATCGTCGAGGAGGATCCGCAGCCCTTCACCGCCGTGCGCCAAACTCCAATAGTGCGCGGCAATGACTGGAGCAACGTGGCCCCGGAAGACGAGAGGCTGAAGATCGCCATCACTAGGATTCTTCGCCTCAGGCTTGCCGGGCTCACTGTAGGTGCTGTCGGGGCAGATTTCCTCCGCCGCCGCATTGCCCCCTTGCAGGAGAGGAGGAGGCCCGCCTGGGAATTCAAGAATTCGGCAGACATCATGAGGCTGCGGCCGGGCCTGAACTACAACTTCACTGTCTTGGAGTTGGATGCAATGCTCTTGGAGTTATTCAAACGCGACCCCCAGCACCCATTCACACTGCCGAGGGGCGTAGTTCCTTTGTGCAATAACTCTTCGCTTGACCGGATCCGCGCCATGATGCCGTTGTGCGATTCACACGGCATCGTCCCGACTTGGCAAGAGCCTGCGGACGACGTTGTGCGAGTGTTCTTCGACACCTTGGAGGAATTGCCGGTCCACGCCGACGAGCAGAAGAGCCTCACCCGTGACACCACCAACGAGGAGCTGCAGCTCATCGCTACTAGGGTGGAAGAGGCTGCGGCCGCAGCTGCTGCGGGTGTGTTTGGGTTCACTGTGGAGGAGGCGGAGGCTGCAGAGGCGGCAAACCTTGCCGAACGCGCGGAGTTCATGGGCGAGGAGGAGCCTGCCGGTTCTGAAGCCGAGTCGAGCGAGGCCGGCGAGGAGGAGGCTGAACCTTCAGAGAGCTTGCCGCAGGCGGAGCCCCCGGCCCCGCCAAGGAGGCGCCTTCGCAGGGCCGGGGACGCAGCAGGGCGGCAGCCGGCTCCACAGCCACCGAGCCGCGCGACACGCTCTACCGCGGCAAGTAATGTTGCCGCGGGAGCGCCACGCAACAGCGGCAACTAGAGCGGGATCTTCCCGGGCCACCGCCGCCGCCCCCGCCAAGCGGGCAAGGGATCCTACTCCTCCACCTCGCCGCACCGGAGGTGGGCCGGACTTTGATCTTTCCGCGCTCAGCTCCGATGAGGAGGAAGAAGAGTGAGTTTCTTTGGCGCCCTTATAATCCTTCAATCTTGCTGTTTATATCTTGTATCTGACTTGCTCCAATCTGGACTCTTTTCTTTTCAGAACATTGGCCCAGAGAGCGGCGAAGAGGGCCAAGGCCGCGGTGATCATCATCGAGGATGACCCCATCGCGTCGGCAGGAGGTGGGTCCGAGACCACCTTGATGGACCCGGCAATCACCCCTCGGAGAAGCCCCCAGCGCAGCCCCCAGCGTAAGTTCATAGTTTAGCCTTCTGCTGTCAGGCGCGCTTGAGTGCTTTTTCCTTTGTTGATATCTTGCTTGTTGACTTGTGCAGGAGCAGAGCAGCCTCATCAGGAGCGCCCGGAGGCCGGTCCCGAAGTGCCACCTGCTTCGACTGCGCCGCCAAGGGAGGAGTCCCCGGCAAGGGAGCGCTCTCCGGCAAGGGGGGACTCTCCGGTAAGGGACGGCACTGCTGATCCTGCAGCGACCGAGGCCGCAACTGAAGATCTTGGCGCAGGTAATCCACTTGCCCAAAAACTTTCCCTTGGGTTCTACTTCTTCTGTTTTTCTTTCCTTGAATTTTTGATTGATTTTTCTCCCTTCTTCGTTCTTCAGACCCATCTTCGGCTGAGCCAATGGAGACAGAGGGTGCCGGCGAGGGAGGTGCCGGTGCTGATGAGACCGCCGGCGAGGAGGCCGCCGGGGCTGCTGCTGCGGAAGCCGGCGAGGGATCGGGCGATCGCACTGACGACCCTGAGGCCGCAGGAGCGCCGGGCGCTGCACCGACCGCCGAACCCTCTGCCGCTTCCGCGGAGCCGGGCTTCGAGGAGCCCAAGCTCGGCGCCTACTTGCAAGCCGGTGACAACATCTTCATCAAGCTACCCTGGGCGTCGAGCTCCAGGGCGCCAGTCGAGGGGGAGACTTTTGACGGGGAGGTGCTCGCTTCTGCTGGTCTGTCATTGGATGACGCGCCCGGCAGCAGTAGCGGCGAGCCTGAGGAGGAGCAGCTGCTGCGGAAGCTGCTATCACTCTACTGCACCCGGCAAGCCAAGCTGGCTTCCTGGGAAGCGCTTGTCGCGAAGGCGGGAGTTGACATGGAGAAGCGTGCAGAGGAGCTCCGGGGACAAAATCAAGAAGCTCTTCGATCCCTGGTGCAGGAGCGGGAGCGAGTAGACGAGGAGCGCACGGCCTTTCTTCTCGAGAAGGCCGAGGCTGAAGAGGAACAAAGGCTTGCTGCCGAGAAGCAGTCCGCGCGGGAAGGCGAGCTAGTGCAGCGGAAGGCCCACCTCGACAGCTACGAGGAAGAGCTCGCCGAGCGCGAACGAGCACTTGGCGGGGCGCTCAAGGAGGCAAAGGATGCCGCGGCAACTGTAGAGGCCGCCAATAAGGAGCTAGAGGAGAAGGTGGCGCGGCTGGAGGCCGATATTGGGAAGAGCGGCGAGGAGATTGCCGCGCTCAAGCATGAGCGCGAGAAGGATGCTGCCGCCCATGGTGAGCTGCAAGGCCTTCTCGCTGAGAGGGGCAAGGAGCTCAGCGCCGCCAAGGATTCCAAAGCAGACCTGGAGCTGAAGCTGGCCACACTGACGCAGACGCTGGAGGCCGCCAAGGAGCGGGAGAAGACCTTGGCGGAGAAGGTCAAGGCTGATGCTGCGCTGCTGGAGAGCATTGCAGTTACCCAGAACTCGTTCAGAGACACGGTGGAGCACTGGACCGAGGGCCTGGTGAACACTGCCGCCGTCATCAACGAGGAGCTGGCGCAGCTGGGGATGGATGACTTTGGGTATCCTTCCGACGAGAGCCTTCAACCCAGCGCCAAGCTCAGCCTATTCTTCAAGGGCGTGGCGACGGCACTCCAGTGACTCCGGGAGAGGATCCCGAAGCAGCTGGCCGACGAGTCACGCAAAATCTGCGCCGGGGTTCTCCAGAAGGTGCTAATGAAGATAGCCTTCCGCAATCCAGGCCTCAGCTTCACCAACGTCCTCCGATCCTTGCCGCCTGACGCCGATCTGGACGCACTCAAGGCCCTTGTCGCACCCATTGTGGACAAGGTGAGCGAGATCAAGCGAGTCGAGGGCGGGCGCGTAGATTAGGCCGCCCATTTCTTCTTTTCCCTTGTCGCTGCTAGTCATGTCATGAAAACAGTCTATTAGAGCTGCGACAAGTTATCTTTGTAATATAACTTTATTTCTGTCTATCAATTGCAATGTTATTTCCTCTACTAGATTCCTCCCTTTGTATGTTTTCACCCTACGCTTCAAGGGAACTTGTCGGCGCAGGCGCCCGAGCCGCGAGCGCTGAGTGCGGAACTTCAGTAGCCTGCTGGCGGCGCTGCTTCCGACAAGAAACCTTGCCGTGACTAGATGCAGCACGCTTAAGCTGTTGAGCGGACTCGAAACAAAGTAAGGGCGCAACTGGCCACGAGTTGGTTCCTCCACGCACAGGTTTTCCATACAAAGCAGGGTCGTTCGAGGAAGATAACTCAAAAATTTAAAAAAGTGATTGCTCAAACTTTGGCAACTTAGCTTTTCTGTCATTTGCTTCCCGGTAAGGCAAGTCTTCGCTTGAACGACGCCTGGCTCATACCACAATCTTCTCCTTTCCCCCCGGCAAACTTGTGTGCGGGAGAACCTTCTTTTCCTTTAAAAGAAAAAGAAAGAAGAGAAAATAATAATATGGAGCTCTTCGGCTCGTTACTGCTTACCGGATGTAGGTGCTGCACAAAGTGTCAGATAATTGCATGCAAGAAAGGAACTAACGCATGAAATGGACAGGCTGTGCGGAGCACATAGGGTTTTACTTATGCACGGGATCTGCGCCCGGCTTTGTACAAAGGATTACATGCAACAGCGGCAAGACTTGTACAAAAGGTGGTTGCCGGAACGGGTTCCGGCAACTGCGCCTTATGGGAAAAACTTACGAAGATGTTCTATGTTCCAGGAGCTGCTCACTGGAATGCCATCTTCGGTCTCAAGGCGGACAGCGCCATGCCTTGTGACTCGTCTCACCCGATAAGGGCCTTCCCACTTTGGCGTCAACTTGTTGGAATTCTTGGCGGACTGAACGCGCCGAAGAACAAGGTCGCCTTCCTCGAAGCTTCTGGCTTTAACTTTGCGGCTATGATAGCAGCGCAAAGCTTGTTGGTATCGAGCAGCTCGTACAACAGCCTGAAGACGATCTTTCTCAAGGAGCAGCGCGTCGTCTTGCCGTAGCTGTTCTTGCTCAAGCTCATCATAAGCGAGCACTCGAGGTGATCCGTATACGAGTTCCGTGGGGAGAACTGCCTCTGCTCCATAGACTAGAGCGAAAGGTGTTTGGCCAGTGGCTCGATTTGGCGTCGTTCTGATCGACCAAAGAACCACCGGCAGCTCCTCGATCCAGTTCCTTCCGCACCTGTGCAGCCTGTCGAAAGTTCTGGTCTTGAGCCCGCGCAGCACTTCAGCATTTGCCCTCTCTGCTTGACCGTTGCTTCTCGGATGAGCAACAGAAGCGAAGCAGACCTTGGCGCCAAGGTCTTGGACGTACTGCATGAAGGTGCGGCTCGTGAATTGCGTGTCGTTGTCGGTTATGATCCTGTTAGGGATCCCAAAGCGGCAAACAATTGACCTGAAGAACTTGACTGCTGACTGTGCTGTCACCTTCCTCACTGGCTGCACTTCCGGCCACTTTGTGAACTTGTCGATTGCGACGTACAAGTACTCAAAGCCCCCGACAGCTCGGGGGAAGGGACCGATGATATCGAGCCCCCAGACCAAAAATGGCCAGGATAAAGGGATCGTCTGGAGAGCTTGAGCTGGCTGGTGTATCTGTTTGGAGTGGAACTGGCACGCTTCACACTTGGTTACTTGTGCAGTTGCATCCTGGAGGGCTGTCGGCCAAAAGAAACCTTGCCGGAAAGCTTTTCCGGCAAGTGCTCTTGCGCCGATGTGGTGGCCACATATGCCTCCATGTATCTCCGCCAACAGCTTTTGTCCATCTTCCCGGCGAATACACTTCAATTTCACACCGTTGAGTCTTCTTCTGTACAGTATGCTATCGACAAACTGGTACATACTTGACTGCCGGGCTACTCTTTCCGCTTGTTCTTGCTCTTCGGGAAGTTCTCCTGTCTGAAGGAAATGGACAATCTGCTGTGCCCATGCTGGAGCCTGTGGCTCGACAACAAGGACTAAAGGCACATCTTCTGCCGCGGGAACATTTGCTTCTACGGCAGGGACTTGCGGCCCTGCTGGAGCTTGATGTTCCCCGGCAAGCTTGCCAGAGCAAAACTTGTCGGGAGCGTCTGCTTCAATGGAACAAACCATTAGGCTTGCCGGAGCAGACTGCCCCTCAGCATCCTTAGTGTTGATCTTGGGTACTTTCTTGGCGGCGGCTTCGGGGAGCTTTGCCGGAAAGTAGTCACCAGAAACCAACTTCCTCTTTTTGCTTTGTCCAGTTGATGGTGTTACGGATGGTTGAGTCAACTTAAGCACAAAGATCCCTGGTTCCACAGGTAACTTTAGTGCGGCGCACTTTGACAGGCCATCAGCAATATCATTCTGAGCTCTTGGGATATGCTCCATTTGTAGGCCGTCAAAGTGCTCCTCTAGCTTCCTCACTTCATCGACATACGCTTCCATCAACGGACTCTGGTAGTTCTTGTTCACTTGTCGGACGACAAGCTGTGAGTCACCCTTGACAATGAGCTTCTTAATCCCAAGGTCTGCTGCGATTCTGAGACCGGCAAGCAATCCTTCATACTCTGCAGTATTGTTGGTTGCTTGCTCTTTGGGAAAGTGCATCTGGACTACGTACTTGAGGTGCTCTCCGGTGGGTGCGACAAGCAGCACACCTGCACCGGCGCCTTGCAGCGAGAAGGCTCCATCGAAGTACATCAGCCACTCTTTGCTTGCCTCTTTGACGGGGATGCTTGTTTCTGGAATTTCTTCATCTCGGGTTGGCGTCCACTCTGCTATGAACTCTGCCAATGCTCTGCTTTGGATAGTTGAGGTGCTCTCAAACTTGAGGCCAAAGCTTGACAGTTCCAGCGCCCACTCGACAATCCTGCCTGTTGCTTCTGGATTTTGCAGTATCCTCTTCAGCGGAAAGCGAGTGACGACTGTGATCTCATGTGCTTGGAAGTAATGGCGCAGCTTTCTCGAGGCCATGAGGAGGCCGAAAAGCAACTTCTGCACACCAGAGTACCTTGATCTAGCCCCCTGCAGAAGGGAACTGACAAAGTAAACTGGGCGCTGCACCATTCTCCTTGGCATCTTATCATGCTCCTGCGCAAACTCATGTTTGTCGGGACCAGAGCTTGTCGACGAAGCCCCCTGCTTGTCGCTGGATGGATCTGCCGTGGTTGCTGGCTCATCATCTGCCTCCCTCTCCGCCACTAACGTAGCACTAACCACTTGATTGGTTGATGCTATATACAACAGCAACTTCTCTTGCGGCTTAGGTGCGACAAGCGTTGGAGTGGAGGACATGTATCTCTTCAAGTCCTGCAGCGCAGCCTCCGCTTCCGGAGTCCATTTCATTGGACCTGCCTTTTTCAAAATTTTGAAAAATGGCAGGGCACGCTCAACAGATCTAGAGATAAACCTGCTGAGAGCAGCCACGCAGCCGGCAAGCCTTCGTACATCCTTGACGCGCTTTGGCGCTTCGATCTGCTCGATGGCTTTGATCTTGTCAGGATTGGCTTCAATTCCCCGCTGAGACACGAAGAACCCGAGAAGCTTGCCGGAAGGGACTCCAAACACGCACTTCTCGGGGTTAAGCTTGAGGTTGATCTTGCGCAGGTTTGCAAATGTCTCATCTAAATCTTGAATCAAGGTCGCTTTGTCCTTGCTCTTGACCACTATGTCATCCATGTAAGCTTCCACATTTCTGTGTATTTGTGGCTCAAAAGCATAGTGAACTATCCTTGCGAATGTTGAACCAGCATTCTTCAAACCGAAAGGCATCCGTACGAAGCAGTATGTGCCACATGGGGTGATAAATGCGGTTTTCTCTTCATCTTCTTCTGCCATGAAGATCTGATGATATCCTGAGTATGCATCAAGAAATGAAAGCAAATCACATCCGGCTATGGAGTCAACAATCTGGTCAATATGCGGCAAGGGAAATGGGTCTTTGGGACAAGCTTTATTAACATCAGTGAAGTCAATACAAAGTCTCCATTTCCCGTTAGCCTTGCGCACAACAACAAGATTGGCCAACCACGTGGGATGGAGTACTCCTCTGACAAGGCCTGCTGCTTCCAACTTCTTGATTTCTTCTGTGATGAATTCTTGGCGCTCAACTGCCTGCTTCCTGACTCTCTGCTTGACGTGCCGCGCATAAGGACAGACGGCAAGGTGGTGCTCAATCACTTTCCTGGGAACACCGAGGATATCAGACGGTTGCCACGCAAACACGTCGACATTAGCCCGCAGGAAAGCAACGAGCGCACTTTCCTATTTGGGGTCAAGAGTGGCGCTGATGGTGAAGGTACCACCAGTGCCATCCTCCTTAGCGGACACCTTCTTAGTCGCAGGTGGAGCTGCCATCGCCTTCTTGCACTTGCCGGTGGAGCTCGATGGTGCATCCTCGACGGTAGCGCAGCACTCCGAAGAGGTGCGCTTGCCGGAGTGGGCATCAGCGCTCTTGCCAGACTTGGTCTTCTTCTTCTCCCCGGGAGCTTCAGCGGCAAATGTCCTTCATTCTGCTGCAGCTGCTGCTTCCCGGTAGATCTTGTCGGCACAGATAAGAGCATCCTTCTTGTCGCCAGGGACAGAGATGACACTTATTGGGCCTGGCATTTTCAGTACATTGTACGCATAGTGAGAGACTGCCATGAACTTGGCGAGTGCCGGACGACCAAGGATTCCATTATAAGGTAATGGAATGTCGGCAACGTCAAACGTGATCCTCTTAGTCCTGAAGTTCAGCTCACTGCCAAATGTTACCGGCAACATGATCTTTCCCTTTGGCTTGCTCCTTCCCGGGTTAATTCCTTGAAACGTGCCGGTCTCTTCGAGCTCACTGTCAGGGATCTGGAGCTTCTGGAGCACCGCGGAGGAGATCAGGTTCAAGCCGGTCCCGCCGTCAACTAACATCTTAGTGACCTTGAGGTTGCGGATTGTAGGTGAAACCAACATCGGCAAGCACCCGACCGCAGTTATGCGATCCGGGTGGTCCTCAGTATCAAAGATGATAGGCGTGCCGGACCATTTCAGAGGCCTGCATGACTCGACGGGTGGTTCTGCTGCATTAACCTCCCGCATCCACTGCTTGAGCTGGCGGTGCGAGGCATGAAGAGAAGCACCACCGTCAACGCACAGGACCTCTGTAGCTTTCTGGAACTCCTGCTCATCGGTCTCCTCATCATCCATATCTTCATCGTCGCCGTCATCTTCATCCTTGTCGCGGCCGCGAGGAGGTCTGTCTCCTTGCCGCTGCTTGGCCTTGCCGCGGCGTCCTCCTCGGTCGGGACGTTTCTTGCCAGATCCACCAGCTCCTTCCTGGGCCTTCTCCTTGTCGCGCCGCTCGTATTCAGCTTTCTCTTGCTCAACAAGCTGCTCGACCCTCTTGCAGTTCTGAAGATCATGGCCCTTGGTGCGGTGAATCTTGCAATACTGCTTGTTGGTGCCGTCCTGCTTGTCGGCGACCGCCACCTCCGCGGCAACCTCCTTGCCGGAGTCACCAGCTTTGGCTTCCTTGGCGCCGCCACCATTGCCGGACTGCTCAACAACTAGCACTTCTTTGCCTTTCCTCCTTCTGTTGTTCCGCCGCCGGGTTTTCCTTGTCGGGGCGGCATCTTCGCTGTCAGATCCTCCCACTCCTATATTTTCTCCGGGGAGTCTCCTCCCTTCCTCAGCACGCGCGCACTTGTCGGCCAGTGCATATAACTCACTGACGTCCCTGATCTTGCACATCGCCATTTCCTCCCGCATCCTGCGGTTCCGCACGTTCTGATGGAACGCGCTGATCACCGCGGCAGGGTGGACGTCTGGGATGTTGTGCTGCACGCTACTGAATCTCTGAATGTACTTGCGCAGGGGCTCTCCTTCCTTCTGGGCGAGCAAATGAAGATCACTCTCCTAGCCATGAGGCTTGTGTCTGCCGGTAAAGGCGCCGACAAACTGATGGCACAGATCGGCCCAAGAGGATATGGAGTTGTCCGGCAAGTGCATGAGCCAGGATCTGACATTGGGCTTGAGCACCAGCAGGAAGTATTTGGCAAGGATCTTGTCATCTCGTCCCCCGGCAGCTTGCACCACAATGGTGTAGATGCTGAGGAACTCTGACGGATGCGTCTTGCCATCGTACTTCTCCGGTACGTCTGGCTTGAAGTTCTTTGTACTGGGCCACTTGACTTGCCGCAGCTCACGAGTGAACGCAGGACAACCTACCGCATATGGCAGATCGCCTGGTTCCCCTGGCGCATGCATGTCAACAGAGGGCCCAGCGCGCTTGTCGGATTGACGTCGCGCTTCTCTTCGGTGCTCGATGCGGGTTCGAGCGTCTTCTTGTTGTCGATCATGAAGAACTTGGCGCTGATCACGACGAGCTCGCGGATCCGACGATGCAGTGGAGTCGCTGTCGAGGTGGATCCGACGAGTCGGCGATCTTGGCCTTCGGGGCGGTGATTGCATGGTAGTTGCACCTCCGCCCGTTTCGTCGCCACCGGCTCGCGTCCGACGGTCCTGCCGCGGCGGCGACACGCTCGGCCGCCGTGGAGTGTCGCCGTTGGCGTAGCCGATGAGACTCTGAATGGTGGCTCTCCATTCGTCGATCTTGTCTAACATCGGAGGGTAATCTAGGAGAAGTTGAGCTCGCGCCAAAGCTTCTGCTGGGGTAGTGGGTGGCAGTGGCGGACGGCGCGAGGAGCGGGACGTGCTCGAACTTCTAACTATGTTAGAAGGAGCAGTATCCCATCCAGGCGACCGCGCCCCGCTCGTGCCAGCACGCTGGCGTGCATGCTGGTCTTGAGCGGCCCGAGATCCACCCTAGTGTAGCCCTTTTCCGCCACTTCTTCATACCTCGGGTAGAGAGAGGAGAGCCGCTTGCCGGAGGGATTGCCTGGGTCTCGAGAGTCGGCAAGAAAGATGCGTACTTGGAGGGTGAGCTCCGCAGCAAGTGGGAGGAGTGGAGAGCGGAGTGGTGTTGGATCGTCGAGGAGGATCCGCAGCCCTTCACCGCCGTGCGCCAAACTCCAATAGTGCGCGGCAATGACTGGAGCAATGTGGCCCCGGAAGACGAGAGGCTGAAGATCGCCATCACTAGGATTCTTCGCCTCAGGCTTGCTGGGCTCACTGTAGGTGCTGTCGGGGCAGATTTCCTCCGCCGCCGCATTGCCCCCCTGCAGGAGAGGAGGAGGCCCACCTGGGAATTCAAGAATTCGGCGGACATCATGAGGCTGCGGCCGGGCCTGAACTACAACTTCACTGTCTTGGAGTTGGATGCAATGCTCTTGGAGTTATTCAAACGCGACCCCCAGCACCCATTCACACTGCCGAGGGGCGTAGTTCCTTTGTGCAATAACTCTTCGCTTGACCGGATCCGCGCCATGATGCCGTTGTGCGATTCACACGGCATCGTCCCGACTTGGCAAGAGCCTGCGGACGACGTTGTGCGAGTGTTCTTCGACACCTTGGAGGAATTGCCGGTCCGCGCCGACGAGCAGAAGAGCCTCACCCGTGACACCACCGACGAGGAGCTGCAACTCATCGCTACTAGGGTGGAAGAGGCTGCGGCCACAGCTGCTGCGGGTGTGTTTGGGTTCACTGTGGAGGAGGCGTAGGCTGCAGAGGCGGCAAACCTTGCCGAACGCGCGGAGTTCATGGGCGAGGAGGAGCCTGCCGGTTCTGAAGCCGAGTCGAGCGAGGCCGGCGAGGAGGAGGCTGAACCTTCAGAGAGCTTGCCGCAGGCGGAGCCCCCGGCCCCGCCAAGGAGGCGCCTTCGCAGGGCCGGGGACGCAGCAGGGCGGCAGCCGGCTCCACAGCCACCGAGCTGCGCGACACGCTCTACCGCGGCAAGTAATGTTGCCGCGGGAGCGCCACGCAACAGCGGCAACTAGAGCGGGATCTTCCCGGGCCACCGCCGCCGCCCCCGCCAAGCGGGCAAGGGATCCTACTCCTCCACCTCGCCGCACCGGAGGTGGCGCTCAGCTCCGATGAGGAGGAAGAAGAGTGAGTTTCTTTGGCGCCCTTATAATCCTTCAATCTTGTTGTTTATATCTTGTATCTGACTTGCTCCAATCTGGACTCTTTTCTTTTCAGAACATTGGCCCAGAGAGCGGCGAAGAGGGCCAAGGCCGCGGTGATCATCATCGAGGATGACCCCATCGCGTCGGCAGGAGGTGGGTCCGAGACCACCTTGATGGACCCGGCAATCACCCCTCGGAGAAGCCCCCAGCGCAGCCCCCAGCGTAAGTTCATAGTTTAGCCTTCTGCTGTCAGGCGCGCTTGAGTGCTTTTTCCTTTGTTGATATCTTGCTTGTTGACTTGTGCAGGAGCAGAGCAGCCTCATCAGGAGCGCCCGGAGGCCGGTCCCGAAGTGCCACCTGCTTCGACTGCGCCGCCAAGGGAGGAGTCCCCGGCAAGGGAGCGCTCTCCGGCAAGGGGGGACTCTCCGGTACGGGACGGCACTGCTGATCCTGCAGCGACCGAGGCCGCAACTGAAGATCTTGGCGCAGGTAATCCACTTGCCCAAAAACTTTCCCTTGGGTTCTGCTTCTTCTGTTTTTCTTTCCTTGAATTTTTGATTGATTTTTCTCCCTTCTTCGTTCTTCAGACCCATCTTCGGCTGAGCCAATGGAGACAGAGGGTGCCGGCGAGGGAGGTGCCGGTGCTGATGAGACCGCCGGCGAGGAGGCCGCCGGGGCTGCTGCTGCGGAAGCCGGCGAGGGATCGGGCGATCGCACTGACGACCCTGAGGCCGCAGGAGCGCCGGGCGCTGCACCGACCGCCGAACCCTCTGCCGCTTCCGCGGAGCCGGGCTTCGAGGAGCCCAAGCTCGGCGCCTACTTGCAAGCCGGTGACAACATCTTCATCAAGCTACCCTGGGCGTCGAGCTCCAGGGCGCCAGTCGAGGGGGAGACTTTTGACGGGGAGGTGCTCGCCTCTGCTGGGCTGTCATTGGTTGACACGCCCGGCAGCAGCAGCGGCGAGCCTGAGGAGGAGCAGCTGCTGCGGAAGCTGCTATCACTCTACTGCACCCGGCAAGCCAAGCTGGCTTCCTGGGAAGCGCTTGTCGCGAAGGCGGGAGTTGACATGGAGAAGCGCGCAGAGGAGCTCCGGGGACAAAATCAAGAAGCTCTTCGATCCCTGGTGCAGGAGCGGGAGCGAGTAGACGAGGAGCGCACGGCCTTTCTTCTCGAGAAGGCCGAGGCTGAAGAGGAACAAAGGCTTGCTGCCGAGAAGCAGTCCGCGCGGGAAGGCGAGCTAGTGCAGCGGAAGGCCCACCTCGACAGCTACGAGGAAGAGCTCGCCGAGCGCGAACGAGCACTTGGCGGGGCGCTCAAGGAGGCAAAGGATGCCGCGGCAACTGTAGAGGCCGCCAATAAGGAGCTAGAGGAGAAGGTGGCGCGGCTGGAGGCCGATATTGGGAAGAGCGGCGAGGAGATTGCCGCGCTCAAGCATGAGCGCGAGAAGGATGCTGCCGCCCATGGTGAGCTGCAAGGCCTTCTCGCTGAGAGGGGCAAGGAGCTCAGCGCCGCCAAGGATTCCAAAGCAGACCTGGAGCTGAAGCTGGCCACACTGACGCAGACGCTGGAGGCCGCCAAGGAGCGGGAGAAGACCTTGGCGGAGAAGGTCAAGGCTGATGCTGCGCTGCTGGAGAGCATTGCAGTTACCCAGAACTCGTTCAGAGACACGGTGGAGCACTGGACCGAGGGCCTGGTGAACACTGCCGCCGTCATCAACGAGGAGCTGGCGCAGCTGGGGATGGATGACTTTGGGTATCCTTCCGACGAGAGCCTTCAACCCAGCGCCAAGCTCAGCCTATTCTTAAAGGGCGTGGCGACGGCACTCCAGCGACTCCGGGAGAGGATCCCGAAGCAGCTGGCCGACGAGTCACGCAAAATCTGCGCCGGGGTTCTCCAGAAGGTGCTAATGAAGATAGCCTTCCGCAATCCAGGCCTCAGCTTCACCAACGTCCTCCGATCCTTGCCGCCTGACGCCGATCTGGACGCACTCAAGGCCCTTGTCGCACCCATTGTGGACAAGGTGAGCGAGATCAAGCGAGTCGAGGGCGGGCGCGTAGATTAGGCCGCCCATTTCTTCTTTTCCCTTGTCGCTGCTAGTCATGTCATGAAAACAGTCTATTAGAGCTGCGACAAGTTATCTTTGTAATATAACTTTATTTCTGTCTATCAATTGCAATGTTATTTCCTCTACTAGATTCCTCCCTTTGTATGTTTTCACCCTACGCTTCAAGGGAACTTGTCGGCGCAGGCGCCCGAGCCGCGAGCGCTGAGTGCGGAACTTCAGCAGCCTGCTGGCGGCGCTGCTTCCGACAAGAAACCTTGCCGTGACTAGATGCAGCACGCTTAAGCTGTTGAGCGGACTCGAAACAAAGTAAGGGCGCAACTGGCCACGAGTTGGTTCCTCCATGCACAGGTTTTCCATACAAAGCAGGGTCGTTCGAGGAAGATAACTCAAAAATTTAAAAAAGTGATTGCTCAAACTTTGGCAACTTAGCTTTTCTGTCATTTGCTTCCCGGTAAGGCAAGTCTTCGCTTGAACGACGCCTGGCTCATACCACAATCTTCTCCTTTCCCCCCGGCAAACTTGTGTGCGGGAGAACCTTCTTTTCCTTTAAAAGAAAAAGAAAGAAGAGAAAATAATAATATGGAGCTCTTCGGCTCGTTACTGCTTACCGGATGTAGGTGCTGCACAAAGTGTCAGATAATTGCATGCAAGAAAGGAACTAACGCATGAAATGGACAGGCTGTGCGGAGCACATAGGGTTTTACTTATGCACGGGATCTGCGCCCGGCTTTGTACAAAGGATTACATGCAACAGCGGCAAGACTTGTACAAAAGGTGGTTGCCGGAACGGGTTCCGGCAACTGCGCCTTATGGGAAAAACTTACGAAGATGTTCTATGTTCCAGGAGCTGCTCACTGGAATGCCATCTTCGGTCTCAAGGCGGACAGCGCCATGCCTTGTGACTCGTCTCACCCGATAAGGGCCTTCCCACTTCGGCGTCAACTTGTTGGAATTCTTGGCGGACTGAACGCGCCGAAGAACAAGGTCGCCTTCCTCGAAGCTTCTGGCTTTAACTTTGCGGCTATGATAGCAGCGCAAAGCTTGTTGGTATCGAGCAGCTCGTACAACAGCCTGAAGACGATCTTCCTCAAGGAGCAGCACGTCGTCTTGCCGTAGCTGTTCTTGCTCAAGCTCATCATAAGCGAGCACTCGAGGTGATCCGTATACGCGTTCCATGGGGAGAACTGCCTCTGCTCCATAGACTAGAGCGAAAGGTGTTTGGCCAGTGGCTCGATTTGGCGTCGTTCTGATCGACCAAAGAACCACCGGCAGCTCCTCGATCCAGTTCCTTCCGCACCTGTGCAGCCTGTCGAAAGTTCTGGTCTTGAGCCCGCGCAGCACTTCAGCATTTGCCCTCTCTGCTTGACCGTTGCTTCTCGGATGAGCAACAGAAGCGAAGCAGACCTTGGCGCCAAGGTCTTGGACGTACTGCATGAAGGTGCGGCTCGTGAATTGCGTGTCGTTGTCGGTTATGATCCTGTTAGGGATCCCAAAACGGCAAACAATTGACCTGAAGAACTTGACTGCTGACTGTGCTGTCACCTTCCTCACTGGCTGCACTTCCGGCCACTTTGTGAACTTGTCGATTGCGACGTACAAGTACTCAAAGCCCCCGACAGCTCGGGGGAAGGGACGGATGATATCGAGCCCCCAGACCAAAAATGGCCAGGATAAAGGGATCGTCTGGAGAGCTTGAGCTAGCTGGTGTATCTGTTTGGAGTGGAACTGGCACGCTTCACACTTGGTTACTTGTGCAGTTGCATCCTGGAGGGCTGTCGGCCAAAAGAAACCTTGCCGGAAAGCTTTGCCGGCAAGTGTTCTTGCGCCGATGTGGTGGCCACATATGCCTCCATGTATCTCCGCCAACAGCTTTTGTCCATCTTCCCGGCGAATACACTTCAATTTCACACCGTTGAGTCTTCTTCTGTACAGTATGCTATCGACAAACTGGTACATACTTGACTGCCGGGCTACTCTTTCCGCTTCTTCTTGCTCTTCGGGAAGTTCTCCTGTCTGAAGGAAATGGACAATCTGTTGTGCCCATGCTGGAGCCCGTGGCTCGACAACAAGGACTAAAGGCACATCTTCTGCCGCGGGAACATTTGCTTCTACGGCAGGGACTTGCGGCCCTGCCGGAGCTTGATGTTCCCCGGCAAGCTTGCCGGAGCAAAACTTGTCGGGAGCGTCTGCTTCAATGGAACAAACCATTAGGCTTGCCGGAGCAGACTGCCCCTCAGCATCCTTAGTGTTGATCTTGGGGACTTTCTTGGCGGCGGCTTCGGGGAGCTTTGCCGGAAAGTAGTCACCAGAAACCAACTTCCTCTTTTTGCTTTGTCCAGTTGATGGTGTTACGGATGGTTGAGTCAACTTAAGCACAAAGATCCCTGGTTCCACAGGTAACTTTAGTGCGGCGCACTTTGACAGGCCATCAGCAATATCATTCTGAGCTCTTGGGATATGCTCCATTTGTAGGCCGTCAAAGTGCTCCTCTAGCTTCCTCACTTCATCGACATACGCTTCCATCAACGGACTCTGGTAGTTCTTGTTCACTTGTCGGACGACAAGCTGTGAGTCACCCTTGACAATGAGCTTCTTAATCCCAAGGTCTGCTGCGATTCTGAGACCGGCAAGCAATCCTTCATACTCTGCAGTATTGTTGGTTGCTTGCTCTTTGGGAAAGTGCATCTGGACTACGTACTTGAGGTGCTCTCCGGTGGGTGCGACAAGCAGCACACCTGCACCGGCGCCTTGCAGCGAGAAGGCTCCATCGAAGTACATCAGCCACTCTTTGCTTGCCTCTTTGACGGGGATGCTCGTTTCTGGAATTTCTTCATCTGGGGTTGGCGTCCACTCTGCTATGAACTCTGCCAATGCTCTGCTTTGGATAGTTGAGGTGCTCTCAAACTTGAGGCCAAAGCTTGACAGTTCCAGCACCCACTCGACAATCCTGCCTGTTGCTTCTGGATTTTGCAGTATCCTCTTCAGCGGAAAGCGAGTGACGACTGTGATCTCATGTGCTTGGAAGTAATGGCGCAGCTTTCTCGAGGCCATGAGGAGGCCGAAAAGCAACTTCTGCACACCAGAGTACCTTGATCTAGCCCCCTGCAGAAGGGAACTGACAAAGTAAACTGGGCGCTGCACCATTCTCCTTGGCATCTTATCATGCTCCTGCGCAAACTCATGTTTGTCGGGACCAGAGCTTGTCGACGAAGCCCCCTGCTTGTCGCTGGATGGATCTGCCGTGGTTGCTGGCTCATCATCTGCCTCCCTCTCCGCCACTAACGCAGCACTAACCACTTGATTGGTTGCTGCTATATACAGCAGCAACTTCTCTTGCGGCTTAGGTGCGACAAGCGTTGGAGTGGAGGACATGTATCTCTTCAAGTCCTGCAGCGCAGCCTCCGCTTCCGGAGTCCATTTCATTGGACCTGCCTTTTTCAAAATTTTGAAAAATGGCAGGGCGCGCTCAACAGATCTAGAGATAAACCTGCTGAGAGCAGCCACGCAGCCGGCAAGCCTTCGTACATCCTTGACGCGCTTTGGCGCTTCGATCTGCTCGATGGCTTTGATCTTGTCAGGATTGGCTTCAATTCCCCGCTGAGACACGAAGAACCCGAGAAGCTTGCCGGAAGGGACTCCAAACACGCACTTCTCGGGGTTAAGCTTGAGGTTGATCTTGCGCAGGTTTGCAAATGTCTCATCTAAATCTTGAATCAAGGTCGCTTTGTCCTTGCTCTTGACCACTATGTCATCCATGTAAGCTTCCACATTTCTGTGTATTTGTGGCTCAAAAGCATAGTGAACTATCCTTGCGAATGTTGAACCAGCATTCTTCAAACCGAAAGGCATCCGTACGAAGCAGTATGTGCCACATGGGGTGATAAATGCGGTTTTCTCTTCATCTTCTTCTGCCATGAAGATCTGATGATATCCTGAGTATGCATCAAGAAATGAAAGCAAATCACATCCGGCTATGGAGTCAACAATCTGGTCAATACGCGGCAAGGGAAATGGGTCTTTGGGACAAGCTTTATTAACATCAGTGAAGTCAATACAAAGTCTCCATTTCCCGTTAGCCTTGCGCACAACAACAGGATTGGCCAACCACGTGGGATGGAGTACTCCTCTGACAAGGCCTGCTGCTTCCAACTTCTTGATTTCTTCTGTGATGAATTCTTGGCGCTCAACTGCCTGCTTCCTGACTCTCTGCTTAACGTGCCGCGCATAAGGACAGACGGCAAGGTGGTGCTCAATCACTTTCCTGGGAACACCGAGGATATCAGACGGTTGCCACGCAAACACGTCGACATTCGCCCGCAGGAAAGCAACGAGCGCGCTTTCCTATTTGGGGTCAAGAGTGGCGCTGATGGTGAAGGTACCACCAGTGCCATCCTCCTTAGCGGACACCTTCTTAGTCGCAGGTGGAGCTGCCATCGCCTTCTTGCACTTGCCGGTGGAGCTCGATGGTGCGTCCTCGACGGTAGCGCAGCACTCCGAAGAGGTGCGCTTGCCGGAGTGGGCATCAGCGCTCTTGCCGGACTTGGTCTTCTTCTTCTCCCCGGGAGCTTCAGCGCCAAATGTCCTTCATTCTGCTGCAGCTGCTGCTTCCCGGTAGATCTTGTCGGCACAGATAAGAGCATCCTTCTTGTCGCCAGGGACAGAGATGACACTTATTGGGCCTGGCATTTTCAGTATGTGTACGCATAGTGAGAGACTGCCATGAACTTGGCGAGTGCCGGACGGCCAAGGATTCCATTATAAGGTAATGGAATGTCGGCAACGTCAAACGTGATCCTCTTAGTCCTGAAGTTCAGCTCACTGCCAAATGTTACCGGCAACATGATCTTTCCCTTTGGCTTGCTCCTTCCCGGGTTAATTCCTTGAAACGTGCCGGTCTCTTCGAGCTCACTGTCAGGGATCTGGAGCTTCTGGAGCACCGCGGAGGAGATCAGGTTCAAGCCGGTCCCGCCGTCAACTAACATCTTAGTGACCTTGAGGTTGCGGATTGTAGGTGAAACCAACATCGGCAAGCACCCGACCGCAGTTATGCGATCCGGGTGGTCCTCAATATCAAAGATGATAGGCGTGCCGGACCATTTCAGAGGCCTGCATGACTCGACGGGTGGTTCTGCTGCATTAACCTCCCGCATCCACTGCTTGAGCTGGCGGTGCGAGGCATGCAGAGAAGCACCACCGTCAACGCACAGGACCTCTGTAGCTTTCTGGAACTCCTGCTCATCGGTCTCCTCATCATCCATATCTTCATCGTCGCCGTCATCTTCATCCTTGTCGCGGCCGCGAGGAGGTCTGTCTCCTTGCCGCTGCTTGGCCTTGCCGCGGCGTCCTCCTCGGTCGGGACGTTTCTTGCCAGATCCACCAGCTCCTTCCTGGGCCTTCTCCTTGTCGCGCCGCTCGTATTCAGCTTTCTCTTGCTCAACAAGCTGCTCGACCCTCTTGCAGTTCTGAAGATCATGGCCCTTGGTGCGGTGAATCTTGCAATACTGCTTGTTGGTGCCGTCCTGCTTGTCGGCGACCGCCACCTCCGCGGCAACCTCCTTGCCGGAGTCACCAGCTTTGGCTTCCTTGGCGCCGCCACCATTGCCGGACTGCTCAACAACTAGCACTTCTTTGCCTTTCCTCCTTCTGTTGTTCCGCCGCCGGGTTTTCCTTGTCGGGGCGGCATCTTCGCTGTCAGATCCTCCCACTCCTATATTTTCTCCGGGGAGTCTCCTCCCTTCCTCAGCACGCGCGCACTTGTCGGCCAGTGCATATAACTCACTGACGTCCCTGATCTTGCACATCGCCATTTCCTCCCGCATCCTGCGGTTCCGCACGTTCTGATGGAACGCGCTGATCACCGCGGCAGGGTGGACGTCTGGGATGTTGTGCTGCACGCTACTGAATCTCTGAATGTACTTGCGCAGGGGCTCTCCTTCCTTCTGGGCGAGCAAATGAAGATCACTCTCCTGGCCATGAGGCTTGTGTCTGCCGGTAAAGGCGCCGACAAACTGATGGCACAGATCGGCCCAAGAGGATATGGAGTTGTCCGGCAAGTGCATGAGCCAGGATCTGACATTGGGCTTGAGCACCAGCAGGAAGTATTTGGCAAGGATCTTGTCATCTCGTCCCCCGGCAGCTTGCAACACAATGGTGTAGATGCTGAGGAACTCTGACGGATGCGTCTTGCCGTCGTACTTCTCCGGTATGTCTGGCTTGAAGTTCTTTGTACTGGGCCACTTGACTTGCCGCAGCTCACGAGTGAACGCAGGACAACCTACTGCATATGGCAGATCGCCTGGTTCCCCTGGCGCATGCATGTCAACAGAGGGCCCAGCGCGCTTGTCGGATTGACGTCGCGCTTCTCTTCGGTGCTCGATGCGGGTTCGAGCGTCTTCTTGTTGTCGATCATGAAGAACTTGGCGCTGATCACGACGAGCTCGCGGATCCGACGATGCAGTGGAGTCGCTGTCGAGGTGGATCCGACGAGTCGGCAATCTTGGCCTTCGGGGCGGTGATTGCATGGTAGTTGCACCTCCACCCGTTTCGTCGCCACCGGCTCGCGTCCGGCGGTCCTGCCGCGGCGGCGACACGCTCGGCCGCCGTGGAGTGTCGCCGTTGGCGTAGCCGATGAGACTCTGAATGGTGGCTCTCCATTCATCGATCTTGTCTAACATCGGAGGGTAATCTAGGAGAAGTTGAGCTCGCGCCAACGCTTTTGCTGGGGTAGTGGGTGGCAGTGGCGGACGGCGCGAGGAGCGGGACGTGCTCGAACTTCTAACTATGTTAGAAGGAGCAGTATCCCATCCAGGCGACCGCGCCCCGCTCGTGCCAGCACGCTGGCGTGCATGCTGGTCTTGAGCGGCCCGAGATCCACCAGCTTGGTCTTGGGCAATCATGCGTATGGCACTGCTAGTGCCATGACGCTGTTGATCTTGCGCCTCCTGAGAGTGGCGTGGAACATGTACAGTCGCCGAGGTTTGTGCAACCTTGTTCTTGGACCTGGCGGCATTATGGGCTTCCTCGTCGACGTCCTTTCTTCCGCCGGTGTCCATCCCACCACTCATTTGCTCCAACGGTGGCGGAAGGGACGTGGATGGGGCGGCCGCCGCCGAAGTCTTCTTCTTCGGTGGCATGTTGATGAAGGGAATAAGGATCTAGCTCGTGTGAACGTCGGATCAGGTTCACACAATCTCGTCGCCCCCTACCTGGCGCGCCAAAGATGTCGGGGAAACTGATCCTCGAACACCTATGGGGCCGGCGGACCGGGCCCCTTTCGGTTCAGCGGGGGGCGGAGATCGCACGAAGAGCAGATCGAGGCGAGGCACACGAGCAGTTTACCCAGCTTCGGAGCTCTCCGGAGAGATAACACTCCTACTGCTGCTTGTCTGGTTGTATTATCTGGTGTTCTTGTTCTCCAAAGCGAGAGTGTGATGTTCTCTGGGCTACGGATGGATCGAAGAAAACTGTCTGAGGCTTCGAACCTATCAGCCGAACCCCCCCTTACGTTGCGCATGGGCCTCCTTTTATACGCTAAAGGGGTCACCGACAGGTGGCAACATAGAGGAGGGTAAAAACGTAAAAAGCGAGGTAGTTGATACAGTTGCTTGTACAGTGCATCCTACCTAACCCTAACGGCAGGGGACAAGGGCATTAAATGCCCGTCTGAGTCGCCCGAACAGTGCAGAAAAGGACCGTTAGGGGCGCCCCCATTCGCCACGATGGCAATCTTGTCAGCTTCGCATGCCACTGCGCACCGCTAGCTGCACAGCCTCCCGCCACGTACGCCCGGAGAGGCCCCTAGAGCGACACATTGGTGGATGCGCTGGAGCGTGGGTGCAGAGTGGCCGCCTGCCGCGGCAAGCGCCTTGCCGCTGTTGTTATCTTGTCGGGTCCGAAAGCTTGTCGCTCACCGGGCTTCGAGGTACCTTGGTTTGTCTTCCCGGCAAGCTCCTCTTGCCGGGGCCTTGTTGCCTTGCCGGAGCGCGTGGCGCGTCGCGGCAAGTTCATTGGAGCGCCTTGGTTGGCCTTCCCGGCAAGCTCCTCTTGCCGGGGTCTTGTCTCCTTAGCCTAAATACTTTGTTCTTGGATGGCTCCAAGGGAACCTTGGGGGAACTTGGCGATCACCCGGCAAGCCTTTGCCGCGGGGTGCTGCAACTGCCCGTGCACAAGTTCAGGGTACTATGGTACCCCTATTCTAGTACACCGACACATCCCCAAGCTTAGGATTTTTGGTGTCCTTGGATTTTACCTTGGGGTGCCTTGGGAGCTTAGGCTCTTGCCACTCCTTGTTCCATAATCCATGAAATCTTTACCCAAAACTTGAAAACTTCACAACACAAAACTTAACAGAAAATCTTGTGAGCTCCGTTAGCGAAAGAAAAAAAACACCACTTCAAGGTACTGTAATGAACTCATTATTTATTTATATTGGTGTTAAACCTACTGTATTCCAACTTCTCTATGGTTTATACACTCTATTACTAGCCATAGATTCATCAAAATAAGCAAACAACACACGAAAAACAGAATCTGTCAAAAACAGAACATTCTGTAGTGATCTGTAACTAACGCAAACTTCTGGAACCCCAAATATTCAAAAATAAATTACTGGACGTGAGGAATTTATCTATTAATCATCTTCAAAAATAATTAACTAAATAGAACTCTCTAATGAAAAATGGCAGCAATTCTCGTGAGGGCAAAAGTTTTTGTTTTTTACAGCAAGATCAAAAAGACTTTCCCCAAGTCTTCCCAACGGTTGTACTTGGCACAAACACTAATTAAACACAAAAAACACAACCAAAACAGAGGCTAGATAAATTATTTATTACTAAATAGGAACAAAAAGCAAGGAACAAAAATAAAATTGGGTTGCCTCCCAACAAGCGCTATCGTTTAACGCCCCTAGCTAGGCATAAAAGCGAAGATAGATCTAGGTATTGCCATCTTTGGTAGGCAATCAATAAGTGGCTCTCATAATAGATTCATAAGGTAATTTAATTTTCTTTCTAGGGAAGTGTTCCATGACTTTCCTTAACATAAATTTGAATCTAATATTCCCTTCCTTCATATCAATAGTTGCACCAATCGTTCTAAGGAAAGGTCTACCAAGAATAATAGGACATGAAGGATTGCAATCTATATCAAGAACAATGAAATCTACGGGCACATAATTCCTATTTGCAACAATAAGAACATCATTAATCTTTCCCATAGGTTTCTTAACAGTGGAATCCGCAAGGTGCAAGTTTAAAGAACAATCATCAAATTCACGGAAACCTAGCAAATCACACAAAGTTTTTGGGATCGTGGAAATACTAGCACCCAAATCACACAAAGCATAACATTCATGATCTTTAATTTTAATTGTAGGTTCCCATTCATCATAAAGTTTTCTAGGGATAGAAACTTCCAACTCAAGTTTTTCTTCATAAGATTGCATCAAAGCATCAACGATATGTTTAGTAAAAGCTTTATTGTGACTATAAGCATGAGGAGAATTTAGCATGGATTGCAACAAGGAAATACAATCTATCAAAGAGCAATTATAATAATTAAATTCCTTGAAATCCAAGATAGTGGGTTCGTTGCTATCTAAAGTTTTAACCTCTTCAATCCCACTTTTGCATGGAACAATAAAAAATTATAGATACGTTGGAGACGTATCATATGCTCATTACCATTAACATGAAAAGTGACATTGCCTTTGGTGCAATCAATAACAGCCCCTACAGTATTCAAAAAGGGTCTTCCAAGAATAATAGACATTCTATCATCCTCGGGAATATCAATAATAACGAAGTCCGTTAAAATAGTAACATTTGCAACCACAACAGGCACATCCTCACAAATACCGACATGTATAGCAGTTGATTTGTCAGCCATTTGCAAAGATATTTCAGTAGGTGTCAACTTATTCAAATCAAGTCTACGATATAAAGAGAGAGGCATAACACTAACACTGGCTCCAAGATCACATAAAGCAGTTTTAACATAGTTTCTTTTAATGGAGTATGGTATAGTTGGTACTCCTGGATCTCCAAGTTTCTTTGGTATTCCACCCATAAAAGTATAGTTAGCAAGCATGGTGGAAATTTCAGCTTCCGGTATCTTTCTTTTATTAGTAACAATTTCCTTCATATACTTACCATAAGGATTTATTTTAAGCATATCAATCAAACGCATACGTAAAAAGATAGGTCTAATCATTTCAGCAAAGCGCTCAAAATCCTCATCATCCTTTTTCTTGGATGGTTTAGGAGGAAAGGGCATGGATTTCTGAACCCATGGTTCTCTTTCTTTACCGTGCTTCCTAGCCATGAAGTCTCTCTTATCATAACGTTGATTATTTGATTGTGGGTTATCAAGATCAACAGCAGGTTCAATCTCTACATCATTATCATTGCTAGGTTGAGTATCAACATGAACATCATCATTAACATTATCACTAGGTTCATGTTCATTACCAGATTGTGTTTCAACATCAGAAATAGAAATATCATTGGGATTCTCAGGTGTGTCAACAACAGGTTCGCTAGAAGCATGCAAAGTCCTATCATTTTTCTTTTTCTTCCTCTTAGAAGGACTAGGTGCATCAACATTAGTTCTCTGAGAATCTTGCTCAATTCTCTTAGGATGGCCCTCATGATACAGAGGTTCCTGAGTCATTTTACCACCTCTAGTTATAACTCTAACATCATTACCATTTTTCTTATTATTTAATTCATTGAGCAAATCATTCTGAGCTTTAAGTACTTGTTCTACTTGAGTGGTAACCATAGAAGCATGTTTACTAATAAGTTTAAGTTCACCTTTAACATTAGCCATATAATCACCCAAGTGTTCAAGTATATCAGCATTGTGTTTCAATTGTCTACCAACATAAGCATTGAAGTTTTCTTGTTTAACCATAAAGTCATTAAACTCATCCAAGCATGGGCTAGCAAACTTAGTAAGTGGGATTTCACATTTATCAAATCTACAGAGAGAATTTACCTTTACTACCTGTGTCGGGTTATCAAGACCATATATTTCTTCAATAGGCGGCAAATTAAGACCATGTATTTCTTTAATAGGTGGTAAATTCTTAACATCTTCAGTTTTAATACCTTTTTCTTTCATAGATTTCTTTGCCTATTGGATATCTTCAGGACTGAGAAATAGAATACCCCTTTTCTTCGGAGTTGGCTTAGGAGTTGGTTCAGGAAGTGTACAATTATTTTCATTAGTCACCATATTATTCAATTGCAATTCAGCTTGATCAACAGTTATTTCCCTGAAAACACAACCAGCACAACTATCCAGGTAATCTCTGGAAGCATCGGTTAGTCCAACATAAGCATCTAAGTATTTCATTTTTCTTGAGAGGATGATCAGGCAAAGCATTAAGTTACCGGAGAAGCCACCCCCAAGCTTGTGGGAGACTCTCTTCTTCAATTTGCACAAAATTATATATTTCCCTTAAAGCAGCTTGTTTCTTATGAGCAGGGAAATACTTAGTAGAGAAGTAATAGATCATATCCTGGGGACTACGCACACAACCAGGATCAAGAGAATTAAACCATGTTTTAGCATCACCCTTTAATGAGAACGGAAACAACTTAAGGATAAAGTAATAGCAAGTTTTCTCATCATGTGTAAAGAGGGTGGCTATATCATTTAATTTAGTAAGATGTGCCACAACAGTTTCAGATTCATAACCATAAAAAGAATCAGATTCAACCAAAGTAATTAACTCAGGATCGACAGAGAAATCATAATCCTTATCAGTAATAAAGATAGGTGAAGTAGCAAAAGCAGGGTCATATTTCATTCTAGCATTCAAAGATTTTTCTTTCAGCTTAGCTAATAATTTTTTCATCCATAACATAATCCTCAGGAACAATAGGCAATTCATATCTACGGGGAGAATCTTCATCATCACTTTCATCAATGTTATCAGTTTCAATAATTTCATTCTCTCTAGCCCTAGAAAGTTGTTCATCAAGAAATTCACCTAGTGGCACAGTAGTATCAAGCATAGAAGTAGTTTCATCATAAATATCATGCAAAGCAGAAGTGGCATCATCAATAACATGCAACCTATCGGAATCAATAGCATGTGTAGGTGTCGCAAGTTTACTCAAAACAGAAGGTGAATCAAGTGCAGAGCTAGATGGCAGTTCCTTACCTCCCCTCGTAGTTGAGGGGAAAATCTTGCTTCTTTGATCTTTCAAGTTCTTCTTAATGATAAGAAGATATAAATCCCAAGTGACTCAAAGAATAGAGCTATGTTCCCCGGCAACAGCGCCAGAAAATAGTCTTGATAACCCACAAGTATAGGGGATCGCAACAGTTTTCGAGGGTAGAGTATTCAACCCAAATTTATTGATTTGACACAAGGGGAGCCAAAGAATATTATCAAGTATTAGCAGCTGAGTTGTCAATTGAACCACACTTTGAAACTTAATATCTGCAGCAAGGTATTTAGTAGCAAAGTAATATGATAATAATGATAACGGCAACAAAAGTAAGATTTTGGGGTTTTATAGTGATTGTAACAGTAGCAACGGAAAAGTAAATAAGCGAAGAACAATATAGGAAAAGCTCGTAGGCATTGGATCGGTGATGGAGAATTATGTCGGATGCGATCAATCATGCAACATTTATAACATAGGGTGACACAGAACTAGCTCCAGTTCATCAATGTAATGTAGGCATGTATTCGGAATATAGTCATACGTGCTTATGGAAAAGAAATTGCATGACATCTTTTGTCCTACCCTCCCGTGGCAGCGGGGTCCTATTGGAAACTAAGGGATATTAAGGCCTCCTTTTAATAGAGTACTAGACCAAAGCATTAACACATAGTGAATACATGAACTCCTCAAACTACGGTCATCACCGGTAATGGTCCCGATTATTGTCACTTCGGGGTTAACGGATCATAACACATAATAGGTGACTATAGACTTGCAAGATAGGATCAACAACTCACATATATTCATGAAAACATAATAGGTTCAGATATGAAATCATGGCACTCGGGCCCTAGTGACAAGCATTAAGCATAGCAAAGTCATAGCAACATCAATCTCAGAACATAGTGGATACTAGGGATCAAACCCTAACAAAAGTAACTCAATTACATGATAAATATCATCCAACCCATTCACCGTCCAGCAAGCCTACGATGGAATTACTCATGCACAGCGCTGAGCATCATGAAATTGGTGATGGAGAAAGGTTGATGATGACGATGGCGACGGATTCCCCTCTCCAGAGCCCCGAACGGACTCCAGATCAGCCCTCCAGAGAGAGTTTAGGGCTTGGCGGCGGCTCCGTATCGTAAAACGTGATGAATCCTTCTCTCTGATTTTTTTCTCCCTGAACACGAATATATGGAGTTGGAGTTGAGGTCGGTGGAGCGTCAGGGGGGCCACGAGGCAGGGGGCACGCCCAGGGGGTAGGTGCGCTCCCCACCCTCGTGGACAGGGTGTGGCCCCCCTGACGTGGATTCTTCTTCCAATATTTTTTATAAATTCTAAAAATAATCTCCGTTGATTTTCAGGTCATTCTGAGAACTTTTATTTCTGCACAAAAATAACACCATGGCAATTCTGCTGAAAACAACATCAGTCCGGGTTAGTTCCATTCAAATCATGCAAGTTAGGGTCCAAAACAAGGGCAAAAGTGTTTGGAAAAGTAGATACGACGGAGACGTATCACACAACAGTAACTAAGTGGTGATTTATTTTCTTATACTAACGGAGCTTACGAGTTTTCTGGTAAGTTTTGTGTTGTGAAGTTTTCAAGTTTTGGGTAAAGATTCGATAGACTATGGAATAAGGAGTGGAAAGAGCCTAAGCTTGGGGATGCCCAAGGCACCCCAAGGTAATATTCAAGGACAACCAAGAGCCTAAGCTTGGGGATGCCCCGGATGGCATCCCCTGTTTTGTCTTCATTCATCGGTAACTTTACTTGAGGCTATATTTTTATTCACCAGATGATATGTGTTTTGCTTGGAGCAACATTTTCTTTTCTTTTGTTTTGCTTGCTGTTTGAATAAAATACCAAGATCTGAAATTCTTAAATGTTAGAGAGTCTTCACATAGTTACATAATTATTCAACTACTCATTGATCTTCACTTATATCTTTTGAAGTAGTTTGTTGTTTGCTCTAGTGCTTCACTTATATCCTTTTAGAGCACGGCGGTGGTTTTATTTTGAAGAAATAGATGAACTCTCATGCTTCATTTATATTATTTTGAGAGTCCTTAGAACAGCATGGTAATTTGCTTTGGTTATGAAATTAGTCCTAATATGATAGGCATCCAAGATGGGTATAATAAAAACTTTCATATAAAGTGCATTGAATACTATGAGAAGTTTGATAGTTGATAATTGTTTTGAGATATAGAGATGGCGATATTAGAGTTGTGCTAGTTGAGTAATTGTGAATTTGAGAAATACTTTTGTTGAGGTTTGCAAGTCCCGTAGCATGCACGTATGGTAATCGTTGTGTGACAAATTTGAAGCATGAGGTGTTTCTTTGATTGTCTTCCTTATGAGTGGTGGTCGAGGACGAGCGATGGTATTTTCCTACCAATCTATCCCCCTAGGAGCATGCGCGTAGTGCTTGTTTTTTGATGACTTGTAGATTTTTGCAATAAGTATATGAGTTCTTTATGACTAATGTTGAGTCCATGGATTATACGCACTCTCACCCTTCCATCATTGCTAGCCTCTTCGGTGCCATGCATTTCCCTTTCTCACCCCGACAGTTGGTGCAAACTTCGTCGGTGCATCCAAACCCTGTGATATGATATGCTCTATCACATATAAACCTCCTTATATCTTCCTCAAAACAGCCACCATACCTACCTATTATGGCATTTCCATAGCCACTCCGAGATATATTGCCATGCAACTTTCCACCGTTCCGTTTATTATGGCACGCTTCATCATTGTCATATTGCTTTGCATGATCATGTAGTTGACATCGTATTCATGGCAAAGCCACCATTCATAAATTTTCATACATGTCACTCTTGATTCATTGCACATCCCGGTACACCGCCGGAGGCATTCATATAGAGTCATATTTTGTTCTAGTATCGAGTTGTAATCATTGATTTATAAATAAATAGAAGTGTGATGATCATCATTAATAGAGCATTGTCCCAAATAAAAAAAGGAAAGGCAAAAAAAAAGAAAGAAAGGCCCAAAAAAAGAAAAGAAAGAAAAAAAATAAAATAAAAAGGAACAATTCTACTATCCTCTTTTTCCACACTTGTGCTTCAACGTAGCACCATGATCTTTATGATAGAGAGTCTCTTGTTTTGTCACTTTCATATACTAGTGGGAATTTTTCATTATAGAATTTGGCTTGTATATTCCAACAATGGGCTTCCTCAAATGCCCTAGGTCTTCGTGAGCAAGCAAGTTGGATGCACACCAACCTAGTTTCTTTTGTTGAGCTTTCATACATTTATAGCTCTAGTGCATCCGTTGCATGGCAATCCCTACTCCTTGCATTGACATCAATTGATGGGCATCTCTCTAGCCTGTTGATTAGACGCATCAATGTGAGGCTTTCTCCTTTTTTGTCTTCTCCACATAACCCCCATCATTATATTCTATTCCACACATAGTGCTATATCCATGGCTCAGCTCATGTATTGTGTGAAAGTTGAAAAAAGTTTGAGATTACTAAACTATGAAACAATTTCTTGGCTTGTCATCGGGGTTGTGCATGATGAGAGCATTCTTGTGTGACGAAAATGGAGCATGACCAAACTATATGATTTTGTAGGGATGAACTTCCTTTGGCCATGTTATTTTGAGAAGACATGATTGCTTAGTCAGTATGCTTGAAGTATTATTATTTTTATGTCAATATTAAACTTTTGTCTTGAATCTTTCGGATCTGAACATTCATGCCACATTAAAGAGAATTACATGGATAAATATGTTAGGTAGCATTCCACATAAAAAATTCTATTTTTATCATTTACCTACTCGAGGACGAGCATGAATTAAGCTTGGGGATGCTTGATACATCTCCAATGTATCTATAATTTTTGATTGTTCCATGTTATTATATTATCAACATTGGATGTTTTATATGCATTTATATGCTATTTTATATGGTTTTTGGGACTAACCTATTAACCTAGAGCCCAGTGCCAGTTTCTGTTTTTCCTTGTTTTGAGTTTTACAAAAAAGGAATACCAAACAGAGTGCAATTGACGTGCCAATTTTTGACGATTTTTTATGGACCAAAAGAAGACCCCGGAGTAAAAGAGTTGGGCCAGAAGAGTCTCGGGCCATCCACGAGGGTGGGGGGCGCCCCCGGACATGTGGGCCTACCTCGTGGACAACTCAGGCACCTTCTTGACGTGAGACCTATGCCAAAAATTCCAATAAATACAGAAACCTCCAGAAAATAACCTAGATCGGGAGTTCCGCCGCCAGAAGCCTCCGTAGCCACTGAAAACCAACCTAGACCCGTTCCAGCACCCTGTCGGAGGGGAATCCCTCTCCGGTGGCCATCTTCATCATCCTGGCGCTCTCCATGATGAGGAGGGAGTAGTTCTCCCTTGGGGCTGAGGGTATGTACCAGTAGCTATGTGTTTGATCTCTCTCTCGTGTTCTTGAGTTGGCATGATCTTTATGTATTGTGAGCTTTGCTATTGTAGTTGGATCTTATGATGTTTCTCCCCCTCTACTCTCTTGTAATGGATTGAGTTTTCCCTTTGAAGTTATCTTATCGGATTGAGTCTTTAAAGATTTGAGAACACTTGATGTATGTCTTGCATGTGCTTATCTGTGGTGACAATGGGATATCACGTGATCCACTTGATGTATGTTTTGGTGATCAACTTGTGAGTTCCGTGACCTCGTGAACTTATGCATAGGGGTTGGCACACATTTTCATCTTGAATCTCCGGTAGAAACTTTGGGGCACTCTTTGAAGTTCTTTGTGTTGGTTGAATAGATGAATCTGAGATTGTGTGATGCATATCATATAATCATACCCACGGATACTTGAGGTGACATTGGAGTATCTAGGTGACATTAGGTTTTGGTTGATTTGTGTCTTAAGGTGTTATTCTAGTATGAACTCTAGGATAGATTGAACAGAAAGAACAACTTTGTGTTATTTTACTACCGACTCTTGAATAGATCGATCAGAAAGAATAACTTTGAGGTGGTTTCGTACCCTACAATAATCTCTTCATTTGTTCTACGCTATTAGTGACTTTGGAGTGACTCTTTGTTGCATGTTGAGGGATAGTTATATGATCCAATTATGTTATTATTGTTGAGAGGACTTGCACTAGTGAAAGTATGAACCCTAGGCCTTATTTCAACGCATTGCAATACCGTTTGTGCTCACTTTTATCATTAGTTACCTTGCTGTTTTTATATTTTCAGATTACAAAAACCTATATCTACCATCCGTATTGCACTTGTATCACCATCTCTTCACCGAACTAGTGCACCAATACAATTTACCATTGTATTGGGTGTGTTGGGGACATAAGAGACTCTTTGTTATTTGGTTGCAGGATTGTTTGTGTAACACCCACGATGCGGCTATATCTCCCACATGCTGGAGCACGACTTAGAGGCATAACCGCATTGTAGGCATGTCGCAAGAGGGGTAATCTTTACACATCCCATGTACTGAATAAGAAAGAAAAAAAGAGATTGCTTACAATCGCCACTTCACACAATACATAAAATAGCATTACATCATCCCGAATTACAATCAAGGGCCGACTACGGAACCAAATAAAGAAAGACTACCCCTAATGCAATAGGTCCCCGATCGCCCCAACTGGGCTCCACTACTGATCGACTGGAAACAAAACAACACAACGAACACGATCTTCATCGAGCTCCTCCTTGATCTCGGTTGCGTCACCTGCACGGTCATCATCGGCACCGGCAACTGGTTTTGGAAGTAATCTGTGAGTCACGGGGACTCAGCAATCTCACACCCTCGCGATCAAGACTATTTAAGCTTATGGGTAGGAAGAAGGTAGTGAGGTGGAGCTGCAGCAAGCAATAGCATATATGGTGACTAGCTTACGCAAATGAGAGCGAGAAGAGAAGCAAAGCACGGTCGTGAACTAGACGTGATCAAGAAGTGATCCTGAAACTACTAACGTTCAAGCATAACACCAAAACCGTGTTCACTTCCCGAACTCCGCCGGAAAGAGACCATCACGGCTACACACGCGGTTGATGCATTTTAATTAAGTTAAGTGTCAAGTTCTCTACAACCGGACATTAACAAATTCCCATCTGCCCATAACCGCGGGCACGACTTCCGAAAGTTCAAAACCCTGCAGGGGTGTCCCAACTTAGCCCATCACAAGCTCTCACGGTCAACGAAGGATATTCCTTATCCCAGGACGACCCGATCAGGCTCGGAATCCCGGTTACAAGACATCTCGACAATGGTAAAACAAGACCAGCAAGACCACCCGCTATGCCGACAAATCCCGATAGCAGCTGCACATATCTCTTTCTCAGGGCACACCAGATAAGCTAAGCATACAGGAGCCGACGTAACCCAAGTTGCCAAGGGATGGCCCTGCATGGTGCTCTAGTTTGGACCAACACTCAGAGGAGCACTGTCCCTGGGGGTTTAAAATAAAGATACCCTTGAGTCTGCAGAACCCAAGGGAAAAAGGCTTAGGTGGAAAATAGTAAAACCAAGGTTGGGCCTTGCTGGAGGAGTTTTATTTAAGGCGAACTGTCAAGGGGTTCCCATTATAACCCAACCGCGTAAGGAACGCAAAATCCAGGAACATAACACCGGTATGACGGAAACTAGGGCGGCAAGAGTGGAACAAAACACCAGGCATAAGGCCGAGCCTTCCACCCTTTACCAAGTATATAGATGCATTAATTAAATAAGAGATATTGTGATATTCCAACAATAAACATGTTCCAACAAGGAACAAACTTCAATCTGCACCTGCAACTAGCAACGCTATAAGAGGGGCTGAGCAAAGCGGTAACATAGCCAAACAATGGTTTGCTAGGAAAGGTGGGTTAGAGGCTTGACATGGCAATATGGGAGGCATGATATAGCAAGTGGTAGGTATCGCGGCATAGCAATAGAGCGAGCAACTAGTAAGCAAAGATAGAAGTGATTTTGAGGGTATGGTCATCTTGCCTGAGATCCCGCAAGGAAGAAGAACGGGTCCATGAAGAAGACAAACAGACATAGTCGAACGGATCCTCACAACTCCGGAACGAAACCGAAGCTAACGAGAGAAGCAACCCGGAAAGAAACAAGCAACATAGTAAACAACCAACACACGAACATGGCATGATGCACAACCAAGTATGATGCATGTCCGGTTTAATGAAGCATGGCATGGCAAAGTGCTCAAACAACCCTACAAATTAAGTGGAGATCAATATGTGTAAGGACATATTTATCCCTAAGTGTTTTGGTGATTGATGACAACGCATATGTGGACTAATCGTGTGCCATGAGTATTCCAAACACTTATTTGCTAGGCACAAGACGATTGGGTGCCCCTCGAAGACTGACGAAGACGTCGTCTTTTCTATGTTTCTTTTTGGTGGATTTGAGTCGTAGGAAAGCCGTACTATTAAGAGGGGGTCCGCGTTGGAAAGGTTTGGGTGGAATCATCACGTACACGTCTCCTTCTTATCCCCTCCTTCTTCCTTGGAGCTTCCTCCGTTTTCTTGCCTCCCTTGTCTGGCTGCCGTTGTTGGTTGCGGTAGTACTGCTCCTGGGTCAACGGTAGTACCGTAGGCATCCGCGGTAGTACCGCGCGGTGGCGCGGTAGTACCGCAGGTGCCCACGGTAGTACCGCTCCCCTGGAGCCGCACTACCGCTGCCCACCAGGCTAGTGCCGCCCCTTTGCGGTAGTAGGAGCGGATGTAATTTTTTACATCCGCACCTACCGCGGTAGTACCGTTTCGCCGTGCGGTAGTACCGCGCTATGCGGTCAGGCAGTAGTACCGCCCCTCGGCAGTACTACTGTGTCGGGTTTTTGCTACTTCCGTTTCTTTGCGGAAGTAGGCACGGAAGTTTCCCTTCTCCCCTGGCTGGACTTTTGCCTCGCGGTAGTACCGCATGGGGGCGCGGTAGTACCGCGCGTGCGAAGTCCGCCCCCAGCTCTGTGCGTCTGTTTATCGGTTCTGTGTTGGGGTTGCGGCAGTACCGTGGGTCGGTACGGTAGTACCGCACAGCCGTGCGGTAGTACCGCTTGGTTGCAAGCAGTAGTACCGCGCGGCCTTGCGGTAGTACCACTGGCCAGGCGCGGTAGTACCGCTGGCCGCGGGCTGGTTGGTGGGTAACGGTTGGATCTTTTCCACACACTATATAAGGGGTCCCCTTCTTCCCCGTTGACTCACCTCTTCCACCACTAAGCTCCATTATTGCTCCAAGCTCCATTTTCGCCCGATCTCACTCCCTAGCCAACCAAACTTGTTGATTTGCTCGGGAGTGGTTGAGAAGGCCCCGATCTACACTTCCACCAAGAGATATTTGATTCCCCCACTAATCCCTTGCGGATCTTGTTACTCTTGGGTGTTTGAGCATCCTAGACGGTTGAGGTGTCGTTGGGAGCCTCCAATTGAGTTGTGGAGATTGCCCCAACCTCGTTTGTAAAGGTTCGGTCGCCGCCTCCAAGGGCACCAATAGTGGAATCACGGCATCTCGCATTGTGTGAGGGCGTGAGGAGATTACGGTGGCCCTAGTGGCTTCTTGGGGAGCATTGTGCCTCCACACCGCTCCAACGGAGACGTACTTCCTCTCAAAGGGAAGGAACTTCGGCAACACATCCTCGTCTCCACCGTCTCCACTCTTGGTTATCTCGTGCCTTTACTTGTGGAAGCTTATTTGTTTCATATATCTTGCTTGCTTGTGTTCCTATCCGTGTTGCATCATATAGGTTGCTCACCTAGTTGCATATCTAGACAACCTACTTTGATGCAAAGTTTAAATTGCTAAAGAAAAGCTAAAAATTGTTAGTTGCCTATTCACCCCCCCTCTAGTCAACCATATCGATCCTTTCAATTGGTATCAGAGCCTCGTCTCTTTATTAAGGACTTTACCGTCCAAAGAGTATGGTTGATACCGTAGACGGTGTGGAGGAACACTCCGGTGTGAATCCTATCTCGTCTACGGGCGATGGGGGAACCTCGGTCTCTCGTGAGGAGTTCAATGTGGCCTTGGAGACATTGAAAACCTCCATGACGACCGAAGTTGAGAGCATGTTTACTAAATTTCTTGAGGGGCTTAAACTATCCACCGCACCGTTGAAAGTGGGTGATCCCGCCAACAAGGTGACGGATGCTATCCCCGACAAGGGGGAAGCTAGTAGTGAAAAGGCTCCTTCTTCTAGTGGTAAGAATGGCACCGGCATCTTTGCCCATGTGGAACCACCACTTGTTTATGGTGGACCGATTCCTTCCACTCATTTGAATCATGCCGGTCCTCCTCCTAAGATTGTGAAAAATGAGGACTTTGATTCTTGGGTTTACCGCTTTAAACGTCATTTAAATCATGTGAACACTAACCTTTGGAGAATCATTGAAGAAGGTTTTTATCCGCATGATCCAAGCAACTTCACTCCTCGAGAAGCCGCGGATAATCAATTCAATGAGAATGCTCTCTTCATCATTCAAGATGCAATTCCACCCGAAGACCTACCTCATCTTCGTCCCTTCGCCTTGGCCAAAGATGCATGGCATTGTGTTGTCTCTCTCTACCGGGGAAGCGCAAGCATTCAACGCTCCAATTATGAAGTGGTACAAGATGAGGCCGATGAGTTTGCAATGAAAGAAGATGAAGAACCTCGTGAGCTTTATCGGAGAGTAACCAAACTCGCGGTCTCACTACGAGATCACGGGAGCAAGGACACGGATGACAATTGGATCAAGCGCAAATTCCTCAAGGCAATGATGCCCTATCACAAGGCCATGTCCTCCGTCATTCGTCAAAGACCGGACTTCCACACTTTGACCTCAAGCGAAGTGTTGGATGAGTTTGTGGCCATGAACATTTTGGACAAGACCGCCGACAATGCGGTGCTCCGTTCTCAACGGGCAAAGAAGCCTAACCTTGCATTGAAGGCCAAGCTCACCGTGGAAGAAGAAGAAGAGGAAGAAGAGGAGAGCAACCCCGAAGATACGAAGTATGCATATCATGAACACATGGCACTTGCTTCAAGGCAATTTTGGAGCAAGAAAAACTCGAGGCCAAACTTTAGCAAAAGCAACTCGAGTGGCACAAGGGGCAAGCAACGTGTAAGGACTTGCTACAATTGCGGCAACGTGAGTCATTTCGTTGCGGAATGCCCGTATGAGAAGAGGGAAGACAATGGTGGCAAGCTCATCCGAAAGGACAAGGCCAAGTCGTTCCCCAACAAGAACAACTTCACCAAGAAGACTCCTCCCAAGGCTTTGGTTGTGCAAGAAGAGTACAATGAGGATGATGACGATGATGAAGATGGTGAGTCGGTTGCCATGGCCTCCGTTGCCATTGCAACAACGTCACGGGTGTCTCTCTTCGACTCACCCAACGAGAGCATCACCGCCAAGTGCCTCATGGCTAAAGCCACCAACAAGGTAACCTCCAACATCAAAACTACCATCATTAATCATCCTTCCCCGACGGATAGCATTAATGAACTTGAGGGAGCTAATGTGGAGGCTAACGAGTTTGAGGCCTTTATGGGCAAACTCAAGGGAAAATCCAAGAAGCACTTTGTTGCTCTCTTGGAACAACTTGGTGAAGCCAATGACATGATCGAGGCTCACGAAGACACCATCTCTAAGATGGAAGGGCATAGTCGTGACTATGCCGATGAGATTTCGGATCTTTCCAATGCTCTTGAGGAAGAGCGTGGTCTTCGTTTGGCTCTTGAGGAGTCACACAACGTTGATCATGCTAAGTTAAAGAAAGATTATGATCATGTCCTCATTGTTTCTCGTGTGCTAAATTCCGAGAAGGCCAAACTCGGGGTTGATCTTGCTAGACTCAAAGAGGAGTTTGATATACTTGACAAGGCCCACAAGGCCTTGAAGGGTATTCACGCTAGTCTCAAGGAGTCTCATGATCAACTCCAAGTGAAGCTAACTAAGGAGAAAGCAACTTTTCCTCATATGGTTCTAATTGATAATGCAAATGCTACTAACCCGTGTTGTGAGCATATACATCTTGTTGAGGAAAATGCTAAGTTGAAGGAGCAACTTGAGAGAGGTCTTGCGACTTGCATACAAGGCAAGAAGAACCTCAACGATCTCTTGATCAACCAAAAGGGAGGTGTGGCCAAGGAAGGGGTTGGGTACGTGCCCGACTCCAAGAACAAGAAGAAGAATGACAAGACCAAACGACCTCCTCCCCTCATGCAAACCTTTGTGAGGGAGGGAGAGAGTGCCCCCGAGGAGAAGAAGAAGAACAATGTCAAGAAGGGCAATGTCACCCCTCTCAACAAAGCCGGCGATTTTAACCCTTCTTATGTGTTATGTCGTGCTAGTGATGGGCATGTTTATGCCAAATTTGTTGGTTCTCTTCATGAGTACATTGAATGGTCTATTTGGGTTCCTAAGACCCTTGTTACTAACATCAAAGGACCCATTACAAAATGGGTACCTAAAACCAAGCATTGATCTCTTGTAGGTGTTTGCTTCCGGTGGTGGATCATGGTTGCTCGATAGCGGAGCTACAAATCATATGACCGGAAGCAAGGACTTGGTGGTGGACGTGCACAAAGTTCCATCTATGCCCACCAATGTCGAGTGGGGTGACGCCTCATCTTCTAAGGTATTGGGACTTGGCAAGGTGGTCATCTCTCATGATCTCACGATCGAGAAGGTCATGCTTGTTGAGTCCCTTGCATACAATTTACTTTCCGTTCGTCAACTTGCTATCATGGGCTTTGCCACTTTCTTTGATATCGATACCGTGGCCCTCTTGTGGAGCAAGACTCTTAAAGTAGCTTTTGTTGGGCATGTCGAGAACGGTCTCTATGTGATTAACTTTTCGGAGCGACCCACTAAGACCGCGACATGCCTAATGGCTAAAGTTGATGTGGGATGGCTTTGGCATCGCCGTTTAGCCCATGTCAATATGAGATCTTTGCAAAGTCTCCTCAAGGGGGACCATGTCCGTGGACTAACGAATGTTAGTTTTGCTAAAGATCGTGCTTGCAGTGCCTGTATCGAAGGAAAGCTACATGAGAAGGCTCACCCTCCCACGACTATCATTTATTCAAAGAGGCCTTTGGAGCTCCTTCACATGGATCTCTTTGGGCCTCCATCCTTCGATAGTCTTGGAGGTAGGAAGTATTGCTTGGTGATTGTGGATGACTACTCAAGGTACACGTGGGTGTATTTCTTCAAGAGGAAGAGCGAGACCCAACAAACCGTCATTGACTTTGCAAATGAAGCACAACGTCAACACAATGCAAAGATCTTGACAATAAGAAGTGACAACGGCACCGAGTTCAAGAACTACACCTTGGATGAGTTTCTTAGTGATGAGGGAATCAAACATCAATATTCCGCACCCTACACCCCTCAACAAAACGGTGTTGCGGAGAGGAAGAACCGGACGTTGATGGATGCGGCAAGGACCATGATGGCGGAGTTCAAGTCTCCGTACAACTTTTGGGCCGAAGCCATCAACACCGCATGTCATGCATCCAATCGGCTCTACCTCCGCAAGGGCTTGAACAAGACTCCATATGAGATACTCACCGGTAACAAGCCCAACCTCAAGTACTTCCGGGTATTCGGGTGTAAGTGTTTCATTCTCAAGAAAGGTGTTCGGTTGTCTAAATTTGAGGCTAGAGCTTATGAGGGCATATTTGTTGGTTATGCTACAAACTCTCATGCTTACCGTGTCCTCAATAAATCCACGGGACTTATTGAGGAGACGTGTAACGTGGAGTTTGATGAGAATAACGGCTCCCAAGTGGAGCAAAGTGGCACTTGTGATGTAGGTGATGAAATTCCTCCTCAAGCCATAAGAAGAATGGGTGTTGGTTTTATCCTACCCATTGAGGAACCCCTTGTGGCCGAAGGAGAAGGACAATGCTCCACTCAAGTGGAGCCATCACCAACCCAAGGCCCACACGCTTCCGAAGAACAAAGTGAAGGCCCTCAACCTCATGAACAAGACCAAGGGCAAGATCATACTCAAGACGGTGTGGACACACCAAGTGATGCCCAAGGTCAAGTTCTCTCCCCCGAGCAAGTTCAAGATCAAGAACAAGTTCATGACGGCGCTCAAGATGATCAAGTAACCGCTCCTCAACTCACCACCGAGGAGGAATTAGAGCGTCGTGCCGCCAAGGTTGCTTCCAAGCTCTCCACCAAGGATCATCTCATGACGAATGTGCTTGGAAGCTTAAGAAAGGGGGTAAGCACTCGTAGACAATTAGCAAATTATTGTGAGCATCACGCGTTTGTCTCTTGTGTGGAACCCCACAAGGTCTATGAGGCGCTAGAAGATCCGGATTGGCTCAATGCCATGCATGAAGAACTCAACAACTTCGAGCGCAACAAAGTGTGGAGATTGGTGCCAAGACCAACCGGGAATCACAATGTCATAGGAACCAAGTGGATATTTAAGAACAAGCAAGATGCCCATGGGATTATCATTCGCAACAAGGCTCGTCTGGTAGCACAAGGCTACTCCCAAGTCGAGGGTATCGACTACGGTGAAACCTTTGCTCCCGTTGCTCGTCTTGAATCCATTCGCATGTTGATTGCATATGCTTCTCATCACAACTTTAAGTTACAACAAATGGATGTGAAGAGTGCTTTTCTTAATGGTCCTATTAATGAATTGGTTTACGTCAAGCAACCCCCCGGGTTCGAGGATCCCTACTTTCCCGATCATGTGTATCAACTCGATAAGGCACTCTATGGCCTTAAACAAGCCCCACGTGCGTGGTATGACCACCTTACCGAGTTGTTACAAGACCGTGGTTTTGAAGTTGGGCTAATCGACCCCACTCTTTTTACTAAGAAGGTCAAAGGGGAGTTGTTTGTGTGCCAATTATATGTTGATGATATTATCTTTGGTTCTCCTAACAAAGCTTTCAATGAGGAATTTGCCGCTCTCATGACCTCAAAGTTCGAGATGTCCTCCATGGGAGAGTTGAAGTTCTTTCTAGGGTTCGAAGTGAAGCAAAGAAGAGAAGGAACCTTCATCAATCAATCCAAATACACTCAAGACATGCTCAAGAGATTCAAGCTAAGTGACGTCAAGCCGGCTTCCACTCCAATGCCCACCAAGTGCCAACTTGACTTAGATCCCAATGGTAAAGTGGTGGATCAAAAGGTATATCGTTCCATGATTGGATCCTTGCTTTACCTTTGTGCATCTAGACCGGACATCATGTTGAGTGTGGGAATTTGTGCACGGTTTCAAGCCGCACCTAAGGAAAGTCACTATGTGGCGGTCAAACGAATCTTTCGATATTTGGCTCATACCCCAAACTTTGGCTTATGGTACCCAAGAGGATCAAACTTCAAGCTTGTAGGGTACTCGGATTCCGATTGGGCGGGAGACAAAGTGGATAGGAAGTCCACTTCCGGAGGGTGCCAATTCCTTGGTTGCTCTTTGGTAAGTTGGTCTTCCAAAAAGCAAAGTTGTGTGTCTCTCTCGTCCACCGAAGCGGAGTATGTGGCGGCCGGTAGTTGTTGTGCACAACTCTTATGGATGAGGCAAACTTTAAAGGATTACGGTGTCACTTGTGACAAAGTGCCTCTTTGGTGTGACAATGAAAGTGCCATCAAGATCTCTCTCAACCCGGTGCAACACTTCAAGACGAAGCATATTGAGATCCGGTATCACTTCATCCGGGATCACATTAGGCGAGGAGAGATCGAGCTCAACTACGTCAACACTCATGATAACCTTGCAGATATCTTCACGAAGCCCTTGGATGAAGCAAGATTTCGCGAGTTAAGGCATGAGCCAAATATCATCGATTCGAGCAATGTTGCTTGAACCCTTGCACACCCCACCATACTCAACGTGTTGTCCTATTTAGATGTAGGCATGGACATAGGGGGAGTGATGTTCTCTCAATGAACTCTCCCTCCCCCCATTATGCATAAATCAATCAAGTCTTTCACATTAGCCATGTTTGATGGTACTTGTGCTTCAAAGACGAGTTTTGGTCATGGACCCAAGGATAATTCTTCGTGATGCCATACCAATTGACTCAAGCATAAGTGGCTACGGCCACCGCCCTCTCTTTTGGAAAGGTGGTGTCTCGTGGTTGGTTCATTTGTCGTGTGCCTTTCTCGTTTTGTGTGTTGCGTGGTCTTGTGGTGTCGTGTTGGCTCGGAGTGTTTTGTGCAAAGATCCAGTTTTTCGTGTGCTCGAAACGTGCATCTTCTTGAGCTCGCGGTACTACAACATCTGGCCGTGGTACTACCGCTTTGGGAGGCACGGTACTACTGCGCCACAGCACGGTACTACCGCTCTAGTGCGATACTTCGGAAGTACCGCGCCGGGCGGTACTACCGTGTTTGGGCACGGTACTACCGTGCCGTCGAGGGCGCGTGGGGGTTATGACTCGGGCAGGGGAGTTCCAACTCCCCATACCCATTCGTTTGTCTCTCTCTCCATGTCTCTCTCTCAAGAACGGCGCCGGAGGCCCTCACCGGATCTCCGTCTCCGGCCACTCTCCTCGGATTCCGACCGGTGGGATCGTTCCCCACCACTTCCTCTTGCCATGGACCAATGTTTTTCCCTAAATCCCTCTTTTTCTTGGATGTTCTCTTGCTTCTAGGTTTTTGGGGAGAAACTTGTCGTTCTTGAGATTTTAGGCCAAATCTGTGCAAGAGTAGGATGTAGGAGAGTCGTGATGCGTAGGAAACATACTTGATATGCTGTCTTGTGATAGCTTTGTCCAACCGTAGTACCGCCGTGGTTTCACGGGCTTTTTCAGATTTGAACTTGTTCAGATCTGACGCGGTGCGGTACTACCGCTCTTGCGGTACTACCGCCCGTCAGGTGCGGTACTACCACTCTGCAGTCGCGGTACTACCGCGCCAGCCGCGGCGCTAAGGTCGTACTACCGCTCCTACACCCGGTACTACCGTGATCTCGCACGGTACTACCGCGTCTAAGAGCCGTACTACTATCTTAGCTCCGCAGCACTTGGCAGTACTACCGTAGGGATCAAATCTCTCTCTAGGCATTTATCATGTGTGCTTTCTGCTTGTTTCACTTGCGTTGTTGTGGTCTTTGCATTAATCTCTCTTGGCTGTTGTGGGTGTTTTTGCGTTCTGTGTCTCAGGTGGTGGCTCTCGCCGTTCCAATCCCAGTCGTGACACTGGCTCCAAGCGTCTGCGCAACCCCCAAGATGAAGCCCCAGAGGGCTCCAATGCCCCCAAGCGCAATGTCAAGACCACTGCCAGCAAGCAAAAGGAACCTGCTAAGGGCATGGACGAGATTTCAATCACTGAGTATGTCGAGCGCCGGAAGATCAATCCCTATGTGAATCCTCGGGCTATCCTCAGAGGCACCGAGTTGTTCTAGGACCAAGCAACAGGCTCTCATCTATCTGGATGTGATCAAGAACAAGCAGAATACCTTCGTGGATGTCAAGTGGATAGACATGCATCACCTGCGGAAGGACAAGTTTCGTGACTATTTTGGAGAGGCTCTGGACTTGGTGGAGCAGTTTGCTATTGAGCCGGTGATCTCTTTTCACCTTGACTATGACCCTGAGCTCATCTGTCAGTTCTTTGCCTCAGTGTACTTTCATCCCGGGGAGGAGCGGAGGATGACCTGGATGACCAATGGCCGTCAGCTATCTGCTACATGGAAAGAGTTCATGGATCTGCTGCACATTCCTGATGACGGGCTTCACACCCCCGTTGGCGTTCGCCCCCATGCCAACTCTGAGTCTGCCAACAAGAACCTGCTTCAGCCCTTCCTTGTTGAGAAGGTAGTCCCCAATGGCAAGTCAGCTTGGGTGTTAAACTCCTTTCTGGATATCATGCATCGCATCTTCTGCAACACTCTGTTCCCACGCATTGGCAACAAGGACAAGGTACATGCATATCTAGTGGACATGTTGCTCTTGTGTGCAGAGGCATGTTCTACTCAGACTCAGCCACTTGATGTCTCAAACATCATGTGGTGTGAGCTTCGATTTGCGGTGTTCACTCATAAGGTACCTATCTATGGACCGTACCTGTTTCTGCTGCTCTCCACCACTTGGGAGAAGATGTACCCAGGTGATGATTTCCTTGCTCCAGACTGGATTCGCCATGAGTCGATCAGCCTCCGCGTCAAGCCCAACTGGGCCAACACCACTACCCGTGCTGAGGCCTCTTCTGCTAGGAGGGCTGCTAGTGAGGGGGAGGCTGCTGCTGCTGAGAATGTTGCTGAAGACCGTGCTGCTAGTCCACCACTTCTTCCTCTGAGCCGTCATGGGCCAAGAAGGTAAAGGACAAGATGAAGACTCTCTTCTGCATGCAGGCGAAGGGACAGTACAGGGCTCACGTGGCTGACAAGGAGAGTCACCGCCGTGACAAGAAGGTTATGAGGCTCTTTGGAGAGGATGTGTCTGGCGAGTCTGAGGACGTCATCACACCTGAGGCTGCCTGGATGTCAAAGCAGGGATACAAGTGGACCAGTTTAGAGGATGACCTCGAGGAGACTATCCCCGCCGCTGAGTCTGACGAGGAGCAGTGGGACGACTTCTCTGCCTGAGCCACCCCTGTGTGTAGGTGTCCTCTCTGCCTTTTTGGCGTCTCGATGCCAAAGGGGGAGAGAGTGTAGGGATTTGCGTTGTGTCGTGCTTGGTGTGTTTGTCTGCTTTGTCGTTTGGACCTCGTTTGCTTTTGTTTGGTTTGTGCCTTCGAGACCTATCCTACATATGGTGTAAGACATATGCACTCTATCTATCTTAGTTAACTTATGTTTGTACTATCTTGTCTAGTGATAGATATGCCTTGTCTCTATAATATAGGGGGAGCTCTGTTCCTAGTATTCATGTGCCATGCAGTCCATAGCACTCATCTAGGTGGCACACAACTAGGGGGAGCCCGTCTATATTATAGAGAGGAGGGGTTTGCATTTACTTAATAGTATTTTCTTTGTGAAAATCCTGTTTTGTCATCAATCCACCAAAAAGGGGGAGATTGTAAGGACATATTTATCCCTAAGTGTTTCGGTGATTGATGACAATGCATTTGCGGACTAATCGTGTGCCATGAGTATTCCAGACACTTCTTTGCTAGGCACAAGACGATTGGGTGCCCCTCGAAGACTGACGAAGACGACGTCTTTTCTACGTTTCTTTTTGGTGGATTTGAGTCGTAGGAAAGCCGTACTATTAAGAGGGGGTCCGCGTTGGAAAGGTTTGCGTGGAATCATCACGTACACATATCCTTCTTATCCCCTCCTTCTTCATTGGAGCTTCCTCCGTTTTCTTGCCTCCCTTGTCTGGGTGCCGTTGTTGGTTGCGGTAGTACTGCTCCTGGGTCAACGGTAGTACCGTAGGCATCCGCGGTAGTATCGCGCGGTGGCGCGGTTGTACCGCAGGTGCCCACGGTAGTACCGCTCCATTGGAGCCGCACTACCGCTGCCCACCAGGCTAGTGCCGCCCCTTTGCGGTAGTAGGAGCGGATGTAATTTTTTACATCCGCACCTACCGCGGAAGTACCGCTTTCGCCGTGCGGTAGTACCGCACTATGCGGTCAGGCAGTAGTACCGCCCCTCGGCAGTACTACGGTGTCGGGTTTTTGCTACTTCCGTTTCTTTGCAGAAGTAGGCACGGAAGTTTCCCTTCTCCCCTGGCTGGGACTTTTGCCTCGCAGTAGTACCGCATGGGGGCGCGGTAGTACTGCGCGTGCGGAAGTTCCGCCCCCAGCTTATGTGTGTCTATTTATCGGTTCTGTGCTGGGGTTGCGGCAGTACCGTGGGTCGGTACGGTAGTACCGCACAGCCGTGCGGTAGTACCGCTTGGTTGCAAGCAGTAGTACCACGCGGCCTTGCGGTAGTACCGCTGGCCAGGCGCAGTAGTACCGCTGGCCGCGGGCTGGTTGGTGGGTAACGGTTGGATCTTTTCCACGCACTATATAAGGGGTCCCCTTCTTCCCGGTTGACTCACCTCTTCCACCACTAAGCTCCATTATTGCTCCAAGCTCCATTTTCGCCCGATCTCACTCCCTAGCCAACCAAACTTGTTGATTTGCTCGGGAGTGGTTGAGAAGGCCCTGATCTACACTTCCACCAAGAGATATTTGATTCCCCCACTAATCCCTTGCGGATCTTGTTACTCTTGGGTGTTTGAGCATCCTAGACGGTTGAGGTCACCGCGAAGCCATAGTCCATTGTGGTGAAGCTTCGTGGTGTCGCTGGGAGCCTCCAATTGAGTTGTGGAGATTGTCCCAACCTTGTTTGTAAAGGTTCGGTCTCCACCTCCAAGGGCACCAATAGTGGAATCACGACATCTCGCATTGTGTGAGGGCGTGAGGAGATTATGGTGGCCCTAGTGGCTTCTTGGGGAGCATTGTGCCTCCACACCACTCCAACGGAGACGTACTTCCTCTCAAAGGGAAGGAACTTCGGCAACACATCCTCGTCTCCACCGTCTCCACTCTTGGTTATCTCGTGCCTTTACTTGTGGAAGCTTATTTGTTTCATATATCTTGCTTGCTTGTGTTCCTATTCGTACTGCATCATATAGGTTGCTCACCTAGTTGCATATCTAGACAACCTACTTTGATGCAAAGTTTAAATTGCTAAAGAAAAGCTAAAAATTGTTAGTTGCCTATTCACCCCCTCTCTAGTCAACCATATTGATCCTTTCAATATGCAACTCCGTTGCATATTGACGAAACACCACGTGACTTATTTAGTTCGATCTTGTTTATGTACCCAACAATATTAAATGTTGTTAAACATGGCAAGAGGGTGAAGCATATGAAAAACTACCTATCTAGACAAGTTTAAATGAGGCCGGAACAACAAGCAACAAGTCCGGAAAAATCCTCATGTGCAATCTATGGATTTGGTACTGTTCTGCCCTAAACACAATTTCAGGGTTGTTAAACATGCAAAGAAAGTGAACCATGTTAAACTATGCATTTTTCTACCCCATTTACATATAAAGATTATTAAATTTGGAGCTACGGTTAAATAGTTATGAATTAAATCATTTTAGCATGGCATATGGGCAAAATTACACAAACAACATTTTGAACATTTTAAACATGGATGAAAAAGACATATTATGAAACTACACAAAATTATAAGCAACTTTCATGTTAAGTTTGTTTAAATCCGATGCACGGTTATTTAGGTGTGAGCATTTTTAAAATGATGGCATATTCTGTAATTATGCATGTGAAGAAAAATTAGTAAAATCACAGAACAAAAAAAACATCTATGGGCTGACACTGGTGCAAGTTGGGCCACTGAAAAAAAAACAAAAGAGGCGCTGCTGGGGGGCGTCTCACCATGGGCCAAGGCCCAGTTCGGGTGAGAGGGAAGTTGGGCCACGGTCAACGCGAGCACTCTCCTCGCTCGCTCGATCTGGCAGCGGCGCGAGCAGAGGCACGAAGCAGAGAAACTCGGCGGCGGGAACGGCTAGAGACCGGATCGGCCTGGTTGGCTTGGCACAGGAGGTCCACACGGGCACTCGACAGGGTCAACGCGGGGATCGGTCAGAGGAGCTGGTTCGTAGATGAAGCAGACGAGGCTGGCGGGCGAGGCAGAGGTGCCTTCAACGCACGAGTGATGCAGGGGTATTTGGCGCTACTCCGGCGAGCTGAGGACTCTGGCGGGATGGCAGGATGGTGTGATTTCGGCGAAGGAGAAGCACAGGAGGGCAACATGGCGCGGCGGCGGAAGCTCCTTCTGCTATAGCAGGACTTGAGGAGCTCGACGCGGGGCTCACCCATCCATGGCGTGGGGTTCCTGAGAGAGAGAGATGCATGAGAGAGAAGAAATTGAGAGAGGGAGGAGAAGAAGACAGAGAGGAGGAGCAGAGGTCTTGAAGGCCGGCGATGGGGATGCTCCTTCTAGTGGCAGCGAGGCGATGGAGCTCGTGCTCCTGGACGACGGGAGGCTCGTGGCTTGAGCAGGGGAGGCTGTGCTTGGAGGCGAAGCACTCGATCCATCGAGATGCTCGGGCGGCTGTGCGGAAAATCAGGGATCTGGTCGGAGGCTGCGGTTGGTGGGGATGGATCCCGAGGGGAAGAATGAGAGCGGTGGCGGCGCGGATGGGACTGGGTTAGGCTAGGGTTAGACTGATTTGGTTGGGGGGTGGTCTAATATATGGCAAGTGGAATTTTGGTAGGGGCATTTGGTCCGTTTGATTTTAATCGGACGGTCGCAAAAAAAGCTAGGGAGTCCAAATAAGAAAACGGTGATGTTTTGTAGATGTTTGGGGATGATCTGGACACAACAGTGACGACTGCCCGGGTCGGGTCCGGGGAAGTTTCGGACGCGCACGTGAGGGGTTGGTGCATTGTGCAAAGAGGGGTTTCGGGGCCTGGCGGTGATAGCGGACTGTGCAGACGGACTAGAGAGGAAAGAGAGGGAAAGCCCGACAACAGTTTTCGGAGACCGAAAACGTCCGACGTGTGCCTGACGATAATGTCGCTATAGTTTAACGTTGGGGCGTCAAACAGACTCCGAATGCGATGAAACTTGGCAGGCGACCTACTAACAACATAACAACACCGCATGCCAACTTTCAACCCATTCCGAGAACATTTTCCGTCCACTTATAAAATAATATTTCGGACGTGCCGCGGGCGCGTGCAAGTGTGTCTGGGCTCAGAACGGACAACGAAAAGAACTGGGGGAACCCGGGTGAATGCAAGTTTTGAAAACATGATGATGCAATGCACATGGTGACATGGCAAGAAGTGACACACAAGCAAATGACATGGCAACGACAGTGAATAACTGGAAGTAACCTGGCGCATCGGTCTCGGGGCGTCACAACACTCCACCACTACGAGAGGATCTCGTCCCGAGATCTAGGATGGCACCGGAGAGGAATGGAAGAGGAAGAGAAGAGGTAAAACTAAGTTGCTTCTTTGACAAACGAGTGAAACCATGAGCCTTGAGAGATTGAACAGATTGAACGAAAGACTACAACGAAGATGCACACAGTTGAAAACACTCTGTTAGGAAAAGAGGAACAAGGAATCATTACTAGAACCTTGTAGGTTGAAAGACATAAGAAATTGGTTTCAATGGACAAGACGTACATGCAAGCACTCCAGTAGAAACGAGATGTACAAGGAACGATAAAGATCAATTACGATAACACTCCGGTTGGAAAAGGAAGGCATAGAATATGATCTTGACAAGATGAGAGGATACTTGATGAAAGCAACAACACACTGCCTCTAGAACTATTGAAAGAATGGCACAAGGGGGTAAGAAAGATTTCAGACAGCACTCCGATTGAGAATGGAGGTAAAAACTTGATAAGATGAGAGAGATCGAATGAAAACACGACACTCCGGTTGAATGGATAAGCAAAAGGAAAGAACATGATCTTTGACAACAAATGAGATGATGGGTCGAAGAGTGCAACATCACAAAGCCTCCGGGAGAAAGAATAGAAGATACATAATTGAAATAAAAGAATGGAGAAGAAAATGCCAACTTCTGCCACAATTGAGCTTGAAAAGGTATCCTTAGGAGAAGGGTCAAACGGAGTTGTTGGAAAACCAACAACAAAAAGAGTAAGCTTGTAGTGGGCTTATGGAGAACATCTCAAAATTATGAGGTGACAACCTGCCACTCACAGAAAAAAAGATTGGATTGATAAGAACAAGGAGACGAGAAACTATTTCACCGGGAGGATAAAAGAAGAACTTGGGTAATTTATAAGCACCGTAAATAGCAACAATCCTTAAGGAAAGCTTTAGGTGAAATATAACCCAAGATAACTTCAATGACGAGATTAATTGGTTGAAAAGATGTCTTGAGCGAAGAGAAAATGATGGATTTAGATATGTCACTCTTGAAAACATGTGAATCATGAAACACGAAGGGAAATTATCAACAATGACATAACACCACCTCAAAAGATGAGATATGAAAGAATCGCACTTCGGAATGCTAGATGAAGAATGCTTGAACTCCTCTGGAAAGAATCTCAATGAACACTTCAAGAAGGAATTAAATCCTTGATGAACCATCATGTAGAGCCTCCATGAAGAACTCCGGTAACAAAAAGAAGATCAAATGAAAGAGAAGTTGAGAATATAAGGTGAAGCCTTGCAATGATTTAGATGAAGCTTCACGACTAGATAATGCGAAAAAACTTGGAACTCCGGAAAAGAAAGATGAAGCATCTCGAACCGAGAATGTGATATGATGAACCACTCCGGAAAGAAGAAATTAGATCACTTGGATGAACAATAATAAGAATTATGTTATGCATATCCTTCACCAGTTTAAATTGATGAAGCAACGAATTTGGCATACTTCTTATTCTCGTTGAAAGGATTAAGATAGATATAGCGCAAACTTGAGAAAAGACTTCAACGATCCGTCGGTAAGATTGAAACAACAAATGAATTGATATGAAAATGAAGGAAGAAGAAACTTGAACAAACCACCATAAGAATTGAAAATGATAGAAGAAAAGATAAAGAAATACCGGGAAGAATTAGCAAATGAATTAAGATGCTTGAGAGAATTTAGATACAAGTGAACAGAGAGATCATGAACTAACTAGAGAATACTTGCATGATGCACCGGTAAGATTTGGAGCTGAAAGACGGAATGAATAATCTGAGATGATGGGCTTCGGAGAATCAAACTGAAAAGACTCATGAATTGCTCTGGAAGGATGAAAAGAATTCTCACAATCGAAAACAATTATGAGAGGATGGCAACAAGCTATAGCCATGAATCTTTGGAAGAACGGGTAAGATTGAAGAGAAACTCTTCTTCAGTCTTCAAATGTTGAGAAAGACAATGAGAGAGACCACCACGAATTTTTGAGATACCCCGGGATGAAAAATCAGAATGGTTGAACCAACGATGAAAAGAATTTGAAAGATCTTGGAGAAAGGCATTTGACTGATGATAATTCATTCTTACATCAAACTTTGAAATGAATTCGAGAATAACTCTGGGAAAATTAGAAGAGTTAGTTAAGATCATGGGAAAAAACCTATGGGTTAGGGCCCACTCAAAAGAAACACCATTGAAGAGATTGCTTGAAAGGGAGATTGCACCGGTTGAATTAAGTGACTTGAATGATATAATAACCTCCAAATAGCTTGAACGGATCTTGAATGACAAAACGAGCCTTCTGAGATATCTTCAGCACTCCAGAATAAATGAATGGCGAGAAGTGGATGATCAAGAGGTGCACCGGCATAAGAAAGCATTTGAAACGAGGAAAAGATATGATCAACAAAGCTTGAATTGAATCCACCGAAGAGTAAAGAGAACGAGGAATGATGAACTTGAAGCTCCGTTAGTATCTCCATGAGAAATCACGGGTTAAGAACATTGAAGGAAAGGAAAGAAGAAAGTTCACATGAATCAAATGTATACTTGATTAAGATATCTGAGTCCTCGAAGAAAAAGGGTGGGAGGGTGGGAAAAACAAAGACAACATGGGACGGATGAAACAAACACCGATGAGAATACTTAGAGTTGAACTTGCGGTTGAAAAATGATCGGATCCACTAGCAGAGAAGCACGCCGGTTGGAAAGAATTGAAAAGACAACCTCGATTATCATGAAGGATTAGTACTCACATAGAGATATGAGAACACCGCTTAGGAAAGGTATGGAATCAACACTTGACATTGAAGCAACTCGAATACCACAACTCAAAACAAAACAAAGGATTGGCTTGCAGAAAAAGCCGGAACAAACATATGATAGAGATTTCGTCCGAAGTTTTTGTGGTGGGGCCCACACGGGCTCGATCGTACAACACCATCATGTACAAGGCAGTGCACATGACATACAAAGCGTCCGCAAGTCAGCATAGCCAAGGACTCTTTAAGACATAACGAGACCACTGTAAAACCAACCGTGGATAGGCGGACCACTAGACGTCGAACCCCAATTTCATATCATACATCTGTCGGAAAGATATCCTAGGAGCTACTTGAATTCCCACTTATAAACTCCCGAAACTTTCAGGTTATGCAATCAGGTGTTGGGGATACATGGGAAGCATAATATCTCACCAAAACTAGCAAATCCTACATCCAGCTGTATCCATTCTTCAACACATAACCAAGAAACCTTCAGAAATCATTTACCTCAACCTTCGAAAAGCATCCGTTATACGAGTTATGGCAATACTCCGGAACTCCCGCCCCAGTACTGGGTGGCGTCGAGGTTATCTCACCAACAACTGCATAAAAGAGATTTTCGATGTCAGCCAAACTCAGGTATTCCAGAACTACAACGATAAAATTGTGACGACAACACCTCGGAGCTCAACTCCCCGGGACACTGCCACAACCCCTAAATGTCAGGAGGCACCAAGGACAATATTGTCGTCACAAAACCATCGGAACGATTCCAAGATACCCGCGTGATCCTAAATTTTTTAAGTGAAATTTGAGGAGAGAAGAGTCAAAACTCTACGTCAGGAGGCCTCACCAGAGCGACGAAGGGACTGAGGAGTAAAAAGAATCCTACTCTCCGATATATATAATCCTAAAAGACTCAAAACATTTTTCTAGACTCAACAACGCCAGCGATTCGATCAAGCAGGGGGCTCGTAAGTCAGGGAAGGCTCTGATTACCAAGTTGTAACACCCACGATGCTGCTATATCTCCCACGTGTTGAAGCACGACTTGGAGGCATAACCGCATTGTAGGCATGTCACAAGAGGGGTAATCTTTACACATCCCATGTACTGAATAAGAAAGAGATAAAGAGATTGCTTACAATCTCCACTTCACACAATACATAAAATAGCATTACATCATCCAGAATTACAATCAAGGTCCGACTACGGAACCAAATAAAGAATGACTACCCCTAATGCAATAGGTCCCCTATCGCCCCAACTAGGCTCCACTACTGATCGACTGGAAACGAAACAACACAATGAACACGATCTTCATCAAGCTCCTCCTTGAGCTTGGTTGCGTCACCTGCACGGTCATCATCGGCACCCGCAGTTGGTTTTGGAAGTAATCTGTGAGTCACGTGGACTCAGCAATCTCACACCCTCGCGATCAAGACTATTTAAGCTTATGGGTAGGAAGAAGGTAGTGAGGTGGAGCTGCAGCAAGCAATAGCATATATGGTGACTAACTTACGCAAATGAGAGCAAGAAGATAAGCAAAGCACGGTCGTGAACTAGACGTGATCAAGAAGTGATCCTGAAACTACTTACGTTCAAGCATAACACCAAAACCGTGTTCACTTCCCGAAATCCGCCGGAAAGAGACCATCACGGCTACACACGTGGTTGATGCATTTTAATTAAGTTAAGTGTCAAGTTTTCTACAACCGGACATTAACAAATTCCCATCTGCCCATAACTGCGGGCACGGCTTTCGAAAGTTCAAAACCCTGCAGGGGTGTCCCAACTTAGCCCATCACAAGCTCTCACGGTCAACGAAGGATATTCCTTCTCCCAGGACGAGACATCTCGACAATGGTAAAACAAGACGAGCAAGACCACCCGTTGTGCCGACAAATCCCGATAGCAGCTGCACATATCTCTTTCTTAGGGCACACTGGATAAGCTAAGCATACAGGAGCCGACGTAACCCAAGTTGCCAAGGGATGGCCCTACACGGTGCTCTAGTTTGGACCAACACTCAGAGGAGCACTGGCCTGGGGGGTTTAAAATAAAGATGACCCTTGAGTCTGCAGAACCCAAGGGAAAAAGGCTTAGGTGGAAAATGGTAAAACCAAGGTTGGGCCTTGCTGGAGGAGTTTTATTCAAGGCGAACTTTCAAGGGGTTCCCATTATAACCCAACCGCGTAAGGAACGCAAAATCCAGGAACATAACACCGGTATGACGGAAACTAGGGCGGCAAGAGTGGAACAAAACACCAGGCATAAGGCCGAGCCTTCCACCCTTTACCAAGTATAAAGATGCATTAATTAAATAAGAGATATTGTGATATCCCAACAATAAACATGTTCCAACAAGGAACAAACTTCAATCTTCACCTGCAACTAGCAATGCTATAAGAGGGGCTGAGCAAAGCGGTAACATAGCCAAACAACGGTTTGCTAGGAAAGGTGGGTTAGAGGCTTGACATGGCAATATGGGAGGCATGATATAGCAAGTGGTAGGTATCGCGGCATAGCAATAGGGCGAGAAACTAGCAAGCAAAGATAGAAGTGATTTCGAGGGTATGGTCATCTTGCCTGAGATCCCTCAAGGAAGAAGAACGGGTCCATGAAGAAGACAAACGGACATAGTCGAACGGATCCTCACAACTCCGGAACGGAATCGAAGCTAACGAGAGAAGCAACCCATAAAGAAACTAGCAACATAGTAAAAAACCAACACATGAACATGGCATGATGCACAACCAAGTATGATGCATGTCCGGTTTAATGAAGCATGTCATGGCAAAGTGCTCAATCAACCCTACAAATTCAGTGGAGCTCAATATGCAACTCTATTGCATATTGACGAAACACCATGTGACTTATTTAGTTCGATCTTGTTTATGTACCCAACAATATTAAATGTTGTTAAACATGGCAAGAGGGTGAAGCATATGAAAAACTACCTATCTAGACAAGTTTAAATGAGGCCGGAACAACGAGCAACAAGTCCAGAAAAATCCTCATGTGCAATTTATGGATTTGCTACTGTTCTGCCCTAAACACAATTTCATGGTTGTTAAACATGCAAAGAATGTGAACCATGTTAAACTATGCACTTTTCTACCCCATTTACGTATAAAGATTATTAAATTTGGAGCTACGGTTAAATAGTTATGAAGTAAATCATTTTAGCATGGCATATGGGAAAAATTACACAAACAACATTTTAAACATTTTAAACATGGATGAAAAAGACATATTATGAAACTACACAAAATTCTAAGCAACTTTCATGTTAAGTTTGTTTAAATCCGATGCACGGTTATTTAGGTGTGAGCATTTTTAAAATGATGGCATATTCTGTAATTATGCATGTGAAGGAAAATTAGTAAAATCACAGAACTTAAAAAACATCTATGGGCCGAAACTGGTGCAAGTTGGGCCACTGAAAAAAACAAAAGAGGCGCTGCTGGGGGGGAGGGGGTGTCTCACCATGGGCCAAGGCCCAGTTCGGGTGAGTGGGCAGTTGGGCCGCGGTCAACGCGAGCGCTCTCCTCGCTCGCTCGATCTGGCAGCGGCGCGAGTAGAGGCACGAAGCAGGGAAACTCGGCGGCGGGGATGGCTAGAGACCGGATCGGCCTGGTTGGCTTGGCGCAGGAGGTTCACACGGGCAATCGATAGGGTCAATGCGGGGATCGGTCAGAGGAGCTGGTTCGTAGATTAAGCAGACGAGGCTGGCGGGTGAGGTAGAGGTGCCTTCAACGCACAGGCGATGCATGGGTACTTGGCGCTACTCCAGCGAGCTGAGGACTCCGGCGGGACGGCAGATGGTGTGGTTCCGGCGAAGGAGAAGCAGAGGAGGGCAACATGGCGCGGCGGTGGAAGCTCCTGCTGCTGCAGAAGGACTTGAGGAGCTCGGTGCGGGGCTCACCCATCCATGGCGTGGGGTTCCTGAGAGAGAGATGCATGAGAGAGAAGAAATTGCGAGAGGGAGGAGAAGAAGACAGAGAGGAGGAGCAGAGGTCCTGGAGGCCGACGATGGGGATGCTCCTGCTAGTGGCAGTGAGGCGATGGAGCTCGTGCTCCTGGACGACGGGAGGCTCAGGGCATGAGCAGGGGAGGCTGTGCTTGGAGGCGAAGCACTCGATCCATCGAGATGCTCGGGCGGCTGTGCGGAAAATCAGGGATCTGGTTAGAGGCTGCGGTTGGTGGGGATGGATCCCGAGGGGAAGAATGAGAGTAGTGGCGGCGCGGATGGGACTGGGTTAGGCTAGGGTTAGACTGATTTGGTTAGGGGGTGGTCTAATATATGGCAAGTGGAATTTTGGTAGGGTCATTTGGTCCCTTTGATTTTAATTGGATGGTCGCGAAAAAAATAGCTAGGGAGTCCAAAAAAGATAACGGTGATGTTTCGTTGATGTTTGGGGATGATCTGGACACAACGGTGACGACTGCCCGGGTCGGGTCCGGGGAAGTTTCGGACACGCACGTGAGGGGTCGGTGCACTGTGCAAAGAGGGGTTTCGGGGCCTGGCGGTGATAGCGGACTGTGCATACGGACTAGAGAGGAAAGAGAGGGAAAGCCCGGCAACAGTTTTCGGAGACCGAAAACGTCCGACGTGTGCCCGACTATAATGCCGCTATAGTTTAACGTTGGGGCGTCAAACGGACTCCGAATGCAATGAAACTTGGCAGGAGACCTCCTAACAACATAACAACATCGCATGCCAACTTTCAACCCATTCTGAGAACATTTTCCAGCCACTTATAAAATAATATTTCGGATGTGTCGCGGGCGCGTGCAAGTGTGTCTGGGCTCAGAACGGACAACAAAAAGAATTGGGGGAACCCGGGCGAATGCAAGTTTTGAAAACATGATGATGCAATGCACATGATGACATGGCAAGAGCGACACACAAGAAAATGACATGGCAACGATAGCGAATAACTGGAAGACACCTGGTGCATCGGTCTCGGGGCATCACAGTTTGAGAGAGACCATCTTCATCCTACGCCTCCCACGGATGGATAAACCTTAGGTCATCCACTTGAGAGAAATTTGATACTGTCCTACAACCTCTGCACTTGGAGGCCCAACAACGTCTACAAGAAGAAGGTTGTGTAGTAGACATCAAGCTCTTTTCTGGCGTCATTGCCGGGGGGGGGGGGTTAGTGCTTGAAGGTATATCTTTAGATCTTGCAATCGAATCTTTTAGTTTCTTGTTTTATCACTAGTTTAGTTTATAAAAGAAAATTATAAAAAAAATGGAATTGAGGGTACCTCATATGCTTCATCTTTTTAATGTCTTTCATGAAAATTAGGATTACGATAATTGTGCCAAAGTGTTAGAAGAAGAATGCATTAGAATGTCTGGCACTAAATATTTTAATGATGAGCATGATTGCAATGTTGTTAGTACGAATTCATTGAATATCCATGATGCTAATGATATGCAAAGCCACAAGCTTGGGGAAGCTATGTTTGATGAAGATGATGTTTTTTGTCCCCCAAGTTTTGATGAGCAAATTTATTATGATGAAATCATGCCTCCTATTTATGATGATTATATTGATGAAAGTGGATTTGGAGAGGTCATGACTTTATTTAGTGATGAATCCACTATTTCGGAAGAGGTTCCAATTGATTATGAGAACAAAGTTGCTATCTATGATGATTATTGTGATGACATGTATGCTATAAAGAATAATGATAACCATCAAACTTGTCATCATGATTTTAGTTTTCAATTGGATTATGCCTCACATGATAGTTATTTTGTTGAGTTTGCTCCCACTATTATGAATGAGAAGAATTTTGCTTATGTGGAGAGTAATAAAAATTCTATGCTTGTAGATCATGAAAAGAATGCTAGTTATATTGTTGAATTCATTCATGATGCTACAGAAAATTATTACGAGGGAGGAATATATGCTTGTAGGAATTGCAATAATATCAAGTTTCCTCTCTATGCGCTTAAAATCTTGAAGTTATGCTTGTTTTGCTTTCCTATGCTAGTTGATTATTGTTCCCATAAATTGTTTGCTCACAAAATCCCTATGCATAGGAAGTGGGTTAGACTTAAATGTTCTAGTCATATTCTTCATGATGCTCTCTTTATGTTTTAATTCTTATCTTTTATGTGAGCATCATTGAAATCATCATGCCTAGCTAGGGGCGTTAAACAAAAGCGCTTGTTGGGAGGCAACCCAATTTTATTTTTGTTCTTTGCTTTTTGTTCCTATTTAGTAATAAATAATTCATCTAGCCTCTATTTAGATGTGGTTTTATGTTTTAATTACTGTTTGTGCCAAGTCATTCCGAGAACTTTTATTTCTGCACAAAAATAACACCATGGCAATTCTGCTGAAAATAGCATCAGTCTGGTTAGTTCCATTCAAATCATGCAAGTTAGAGTCGAAAACAAGGTCAAAAGTGTTTGGGAAAGTAGATATGATGGAGACGTATCACTTATGAACCATGGATTGGCTAGAAACCCAAGTTGTCGTTTCTTAAAGTTTGGGGCTGTGATGCTTATGTGAAAAAGCTTCAACCTGATAAGCTCAAACCCAAATCGGAGAAATGTGTCTTCATAGGATAACCAAAGGAGACTGTTGGGTACACCTTCTATCACAGATCCGAAGGCAAGATATTTGTTGCTAATAATGGATCCTTTCTAGAGAAGGAGTTTCTCTCGAAAGAAGTGAGTGGGAGGAAAGTGAAACTTGATGAAGTAACTGTACCTGCTCCCTTGTTGGAAAGTAGTTCATCACAGAAACTAGTTCCAGTGATTCCTACACTAGTAACTGAGGAAGCTAATGATGATGATCATGAAACTTCTGATCAAGTTAGTACCGAACCTCGTAGGTCTACCAGAGTAAGATCCGCACCAGAGTGGTATGATAATCCTGTTCTGGAGGTCATGTTACTTGACCATGACGAACCTATGAACTATGAGGAAGCGATGATGAGCCCAGATTCCGCAAAATGTCTTGAGGCCATGAAATCTGAGATGGGATCCATGTATGAGAACAAAGTGTGTACTTTGGTTGACTTGCCCGATGATCGGCAAGCCATAGAGAATAAATGGATCTTCAAGAAGAAGACTGACGCTGACGGTAATGTTACTGTCTACAAAGCTCTACTTGTTGCAAAAGGTTTTCGACAAGTTCAAGGAGTTGACTACGATGAGACCTTCTCACCCGTAGCGATGCTTAAGTCCGTCCGAATCATGTTAGCAATTGTCGCATTTTATGATTATGAAATTTGGCAAATGGATGTCAAAACTGCATTCCTTAATGGATATCTTAAAGAAGAGTCGTATATGATGTAAACAGAAGGTTTTGTCGATCCAAAAGGTGCTAACAAAGTGTGAGCTCTAGCGATCCATTTATGGACTGGTGCAAGACTCTCGGAGTTGGAATATACGCTTTGATAGTGTGATCAAAGCATATGGTTTTATACAGACTTTTGGAGAAGCCTGTATTTACAAGAAAGTGAGTGGGAGCTCTATAGCATTTATGATATTATATCTAGATGACATATTGTTGATCGGAAATGATACTGAATTTCTGAATAGCATAAAAGGATACTCGAATAAGAATTTTTCAATGAAAGACCTCGGTGAAGCTACTTATATATTGGGCATCAAGATCTATAGAGATAGATCAAGACGCTTAATTGGACTTTCACAAAGAACATACCTTGATAAAGTTTTGAAGAAGTTCAAAATGGATCAAGCAAAGAAAGGGTTCTTGCCTGTATTACAAGGTGTGAAGTTGAGTCAGACTCAATGCCCGACCACTGCAGAAGATAGAGAGAAAATGAAAGTCATTCCCTATGCTTCAGCCATAGGTTCTATCATGTATGCAATGCTGTGTGCCAGACCTGATGTGTGCCTTGCTATTAGTCTAGCAGGGAGGTAACAAAGTAATACAGGAGTGGATCACTCGACAACGGTCAAGAACATCCTGAAATACTTGAAAAGGACTAAGGATATGTTTCTCGTTTATGGAGGTGACAAAGAGCTTGTCGTAAATGGTTACATCGACGAAAGCTTTGACACTGATCTGGATGACTCTAAGTCACAAACCGGATACATATTTTTATTGAATGGTGGAGTTGTCAGTTGGTGCAGTTCCAAGCAGAGCGCCGTGGTGGGATCTACGTGTGAAGCAGAGTACATAGCTACTTCGGAAGAAGCAAATGAAGGAGTCTGGATGGAGGAGTTCATATCTGATCTAGGTGTCATACCTAGTGCATCAGGTCCAATGAAAAATCTTTTGTGACAATACTGGTGCAATTGCCTTGGCAAAGGAATCCAGATTTCACAAGAGAACCAAGCACATCAAGAGGCGCTTCAATTCCATCCGCGATCAAGTCAAGGAGGGAGACATAGAGATTTGCAAGATACATACGGATCTAAATGTTGCAGACCCGTTGACTAAGCCTCTCTCACGAGCAAAACATGATCATCACCAAGACTCCAGGGTGTTAGAATCATTACAATGTAATCTAGATTATTGACTCTAGTGCAAGTGGGAGACTAAAGGAAATATGTCCTAGAGGCAATAATAAAGTTGTTATTTATATTTACTTATATCATGATAAATGTTTATTATTCATGCTAGAATTGTATTACGGAAACTTACTACATGTGTGAATAAATAGACAAACAGAGTGTCACTAGTATGCCTCTACTTGACTAGCTCGTTAATCAAAGACGGTTAAGTTTCCTAGCCATGGACAAGAGTTTTCATCTGATGAACGGGATCACATCATTAGAGAATGATGTGATTGACTTGACCCATCCGTTAGCTTAGCACGATGATCGTTTAGTTTGTTGCTATGACTATGAGATTATGCCACTCCCGAATACCGGAGGAACACTTAGTGTGCTATCAAACTTCACAACGTAACTGGGTGACTATAAAGATGCTCTATGATACGTATCCAACGTATCTATAATTTTTGATTGCTCCATGCTATATTATCTACTATTTTAGACATTATTGGGCTTTATTATCCACTTTTATATTATTTTTGGGACTAACCTATCAACCAGAGGCCCAACCCAAAATTGCTATTTTTTTGCCTATTTTAGGGTTTCGAAGAAAAGGAATATCAAACGGAGTCCAAACGGAATGAAACCTTCGGGAACGTGATTTTCTCACCGAATACAACTCAGGAGACTTGGACCCTACGTCAAGACAATTAACAGGAGGCCACGAGGTAGGGGGCGCGCCTACCCCCCCAGGCGCGCCCTCCACCCTCGTGGGCCCCCTGTTGCTCCATCGATGTACTTCTTCCTCCTATATATATCCACGTACCCCCAAACGATCAGAAACAGAGCCAAAACCCTAATTCCACCGCCGTAACTTTCTGTATCCACGAGATCCCATCTTGGGGCCTGTTCCGGAGCTCCACCGGAGGGGGCATCGATCAGGGAGGGCTTCTACATCAACACCATAGCCTCTCCGATGAAGTGTGAGTAGTTTACCTCAGACCTACGGGTCCATAGTTAGTAGCTAGATGGCTTCTTCTCTGTTTTTGGATCTCAATACAATGTTCTCCCCCACTCTTGTGGAGAACCATTCGATGTAATCTTCTTTTTGTAGTGTGTTTGTTGAGACCGATGAATTGTGGGTTTATGATCAAGTCTATCTATGAATAATATTTGAATCTTCTCTGAATTCTTTTATGTATGATTGGTTATATTTGCAAGTCTCTTCGAATTATTAGTTTGGTTTGGCCTACTAGATTGATCTTTCTTGCAATGAGAGAAGTGCTTAGCTTTGGGTTCAATCTTGCGGTGTCCTTTCCCGGTGACAGTAAGGGCAGCAAGGCACGTATTGTATTGTTGCCATCGAGGATAACAAGATGGGATTTTCTTCATATTGCATGAGTCTCTCCCTCTACATCATGTCATCTTTATTAACGCATTACTTTGATTTTAACTTCATACTCTAGATGCATGCTGGATAGCGGTCGATGAGTGGAGTAATAGTAGTAGATGCAGGTAGGAGTCGGTCTACTTGTCTCGGACGTGATGCCTATATACATGATCATACCTAGATATTCTCATAACTATGCTCAGTTCTGTCAATTGCTCAATAGTAATTTGTTCACCCACCGTAGAATACTTATGCTCTTGAGAGAAGCCACTAGTGAAACCTATGGCCCCCGGGTCTATCTTTATCATATCAATCTCCTACTACTTAGTTATTTACTTTGCTATTTACTTTGCCTTTATTTTACTTTGCACCTTTATCATAAAAATACCAAAAACATTATCTTATCATATCTATCAGATCTCACTCTCGTAAGTGGCCCTATAGGGATTGACAACCCCTATTTGCGTTGGTTGTGAGGATTTATTTGTTTTGTGCATGTACGAGGGACTCGCGCATAGCCTCCTTCTGGATTGATACCTTGGTTCTCAACAACTGAGGGAAATACTTACGCTACTTTGCTGCATCATCCCTTCCTCTTCGGGGAAAACCAACGCAGTGCTGAAGGAGGTAGCAAGAAGGATTTCTAGCGTCGTTGCAGGGGAGGTCTATGCAAAAGTCAACAAACCAAGTAGCCATCACATACCGTTATCTCTCGCATTTTATTATTTGCCATTTGCCTCTCGTTTTCCTCTCCCCCCAATTCACCCTTGCCGCTTTATTCGCCCTCTCTCTCTGTCCTCCCTCTCTTTCTCTATTTGCCTCTTTTTCCCGTTTGCTTTTTGTTTGCTTGTGTGTTAGTTTGCTTGCTTATCATGATGGCTCAAGATAACAATAAATTGTGTGACTTCACCAATACCAACAACAATGATTTTATTAGCACTCCGATTGCTCCTCTTACCGATGTTGAATCTTGTGAAATTAATGCTGCTTTGCTGAATCTTGTCATGAAATATCTGTTCTCCGGCCTTCCTAGTGAAGATGCCGCTACCCATCTAAATAGCTTCGTTGATTTATATGACATGCAAAAGAAGAAATATGCCTTTATAAAAGCGTGTTCTTCTAGTTCCTATGAAAATAATGATGAAGATCTAAAAGTTATTGATGTGTCCCCTATTAAATCTTTGTTTTGCAATATGAATCTTGATAATGATGGGACTGAATATGATCCACCTTTACCTAGAAGGCATTCCAAGAATTCTGAATCTTTTGATCTTGATGCTAAAATTGATAAAAGTGGGATTGAAGAAATTAAAACCCTAGATATTGCTAAACCCACTATTATGGATTTCAAGGAATTTAACTATGAAAATTGCTCTTTGATTGATTGTATTTCCTTGTTGCAATCTGTGCTAAATTCTCCTCACGCTTATAGTCAAAATAAAGCGTTTACTAAACATATCGTTGATGCCTTGGTGCAATCTTATGAAGAAAAACTCGAATTGGAAGTTTCTATCCCTAGAAAACTTTATGATGAGTGGGAACCAACTATTAAAATTAAAATTAAATATCATGAATGCTATGCTTTATGTGATTTGGGTGCTAGTGTTTCCACGATTCCAAAGACCGTGTGTGATTTGTTAGCTTTCCTTGATTTTGATGATTGCTCTCTAAACTTACACCTAGCGGATTCCACTATTAAGAAACCTATGGGAAGAATTAATGGTGTTCTTATTGTTGCAAATAGTAATTATGTGCCCATAGATTTTATTGTTCTTGACATAGATTGCAATCCTTCATGTCCTATTATTCTTGGTAGACCTTTCCTTAGAACGATTGGTGCAATTATTGATATGAAGGAAGGAAATATTAGATTCCAATTTCCATTAAGGAAAGGCATGTAACAATTTCCTAGAAAGAAAATTAAATTACCTTATCAATCTATTATGAGAGCCACTTATGGATTGCATACCAAAGATGGCAAAACCTAGATCTATTCTTGCTTGTTATGCCTAGCTAGGGGCGTTAAACGATAGCGCTTGCTGGGAGGCAACCCAATTTTATTTTTATTCCTTGATTTTTGATCCTGTTTAGTAATAAATAATTTATTTAACCTCTGTTTTGGTTGTGTTTTTGTGTTTAATTAGTGTTTGTGCCAAGTAGAACCGTTGGGAAGACTTGGGGAAAGTCTTGTTGAACTTGCTGTAAAACACAGAAACTTTAGCGCTCACGAGAACTGCTTTCATTTTTATTTGTAAAGTGATATTTAGTTAATTCTTTTTGAATATGATTAATAGATAAATTCCTCACGTCCAGAAATTTATTTTAGAATTTTTGGGGTTCCATATATTGCGCTAGCTACAGATTACTAGAGACTTTCCTGTTTTTGACAGATTCTGTTTTGCATGTGTTGTTTGCTTATTTTGATGAATCTATGGCTAGTAAATTAGTTTATAAATCATAGAGAAGTTGGAATACAGTAGGTATAACACCCATATAAATAAAGAATGAGTTTATTACAGTACCTTGAAGTGGTCTTTTGTTTTCTTTCGCTAACGGAGCTCATGAGTTTTTATACTTTAAGTTTTGTGTTGTGAAGTTTTTAAGTTTTGGGTAAAGATTTGATGGATTATGGAACAAGGAGTGGCAAGAGCCTAAGCTTGGGGATGCCCATGGAACTCCCAAGATAATCAAAGGAAACCTAAAAGCCAAAGCATGGGGATGCCCCGGAAGGCATCCCCTCTTTCGTCTACTTCTATCGGTAACTTTACTTGGAGCTTAATTTTTATTCGCCACATGATATGTGTTTTGCTTGGAGCGTCCTGTATTATTTGAGTCTTTGCTTATTAGTTTACCACAATCATCCTTACTGTACGCACCTTTTGAGAGAGCCATACATGATTTGGAATTTGTTAGAATACTCTATGTGCTTCGCTTATATCTTTTGAGTTATATAATTTTGCTCTAGTGCTTCACTTATATCTTTTAGAGCACGGTGGTGGATTTGTTTTATAGAAAATATTGATCTCTCATGCTTCACTTAGATTATTTTGAGAATCTTAATAGCATGGTAATTTGTTTAAAATCCTAATATGCTTGGTATGCAAGATTAATAATAAAAACTTTCTTATGAGTGTGTTGAACACTAAGAGAAGTTTGATGCTTGATGATTGTTTTGAGACATGGAGGTAATAATAGCAAAGTTGTGCTAGTTGAGTAGTTGTGAAATTGAGAAATACTTGTGTTGAAGTTTGCAAGTCCCGTAGCATGCACGTATGGTAATCGTTGTGTGACAAATTTGAAGCATGAGGTGTTTCTTTGATTGTCTTCCTTATGAGTGGTGGTCGAGGACGAGCGATGGTCTTTTCCTACCAATCTATCCCCCTAGGAGCATGCGCGTAGTGCTTGTTTTTTGATGACTTGTAGATTTTTGCAATAAGTATATGAGTTCTTTATGACTAATGTTGAGTCCATGGATTATACGCACTCTCACCCTTCCATCCTTGCTAGCCTCTTCGGTACCGAGCATTGCCCTTTCTCACATTGGGAGTTGGTGCAAACTTCGCCGGTGCATCCAAACCCCGTGATATGATATGCTCTTTCACACATAAACCTCCTTATATCTTCCTCAAAATAGCCAACATACCTACCTATTATGGCATTTCCATAGCCATTCCGAGATATATTGCCATGCAACTTTCCATCATTCCGTTCATCATGACACATTCATCATTGTCATATTGCTTAGCATGGTCATGTAGTTGACATAGTATTTGTGGCAAATCCACCGTTCATAATTCTTTCATACATGTCACTCTTGGTCCATTGCATATCCCGGTACACCGCCGGAGGCATTCATATAGAGTCATCCTTTGTTCTAGTATCGAGTTGTAATCAATAAGTTGTAAATAAATAGAAGTGTGATGACCATCATTTTCTAGAGCATTGTCCCAAGTGAGGAATATAAAAAAAGGCCACAAAAAAGAGAAGGCCCCAAAAAAGAGAAAGGCCATAAAAAAGAGAAAAGGCCCAAAATAAAAAAATGAGAGAAAAAGAGAGAAGGGACAATGTTACTATCCTTTGCCACACTTGTGCTTCAAAGTAGCACCGTAATCTTCATGATAGAAAGTCTCTTGTTTTGTAACTTTCATATACTAGTGGGAATTCTTCATTATAGAACTTGGCTTGTATATTCCAACAATGGGTCTCCTCAAGTGCCCTAGGTCTTCGTGAGGAAGAAAGTTGGATGCACACCCACTTAGTTTATTTTGTTGAGCTTTCATACATTTATAGCTCTAGTGCATCCGTTGCATGGCAATCCCTACTCCTTGCATTAACATCAATCGGCGGGCATCTCCATAGCCCATTGATTAGCCTCGTTGATGTGAGACTTTCTCCTTTTTGTCTTCTCCACATAACCCCCCTCATTATATTCTATTCCACCTATAGTGCTATGTCCATGGCTCGCGCTCATATATTGTGTGAAAGTTTATAGGTTTGAGATTACTAAAGTATGAAACAATTGCTTGGCTTGTCATCGGGGTTGTGCATGATGATAGCATTCTTGTGTGACGAAAATGAAACATGACTAAACCATATGATTTTGTAGGGATGAACTTTCTTGGGCCATGTTATTTTGAGAAGACATAATTGCTTAGTTAGAATGCTTGAGTTATTATCATTTTTATGTCAATATGAACTTTTGTCTTGAATCTTTCGGATCTGAATATTCATACCACAATTAAGAGGAATTATATTAAAATTATGCCAAGTAGCACTCCGCATCAAAAATTCTGTTTTTATCATTTACCTACTCGAGGACAAGCAGGATATAAGCTTGGGGATGCTTGATACGTCTCCAACGTCTCCATAATTTTTGATTGCTCCATGCTATATTATCTACTGTTTTGGACATTATTGGGCTTTATTATCCACTTTTATATTATTTTTGGGACTAACCTATTAACTAGAGGCCCAGCCCAAAATTGCTGTTTTTGCCTGTTTTAGGGTTTCGAAGAAAAGGAATATCAAACGGAGTCCAAACGGAATGAAACCTTCGGGAACGTGATTTTCTCACCGAATACAACTCAGGAGACTTGGACCCTATGTCAAGACAATTAACAGGAGGCCACGAGGTAGGGGGCGCGCCTACCCCCCTAGGCGCGCCCTCCACCCTCGTGGGCCCCCTGTTGCTCCACCGATGTACTTCTTCCTCCTATATATATCCACGTACCCCCAAACGATCAGAAACAGAGCCAAAACCCTAATTCCACCGCCATAACTTTCTGTATCCACAAGATCCCATCTTGGGGCCTGTTCCGGAGCTCCGCCGGAGGGGGCATCGATCAGGGAGGGCTTCTACATCAACACCATAGCCTCTCCGATGAAGTGTGAGTAGTTTACCTCAGACCTACGGGTCCATAGTTAGTAGCTAGATGGCTTCTTCTCTCTTTTTGGATCTCAATACAATGTTCTCCCCCACTCTTGTGGAGAACCATTTAATGTAATCTTCTTTTTCGATGTGTTTGTTGAGACCGATGAATTGTGGGTTTATGATCAAGTCTATCTATGAATAATATTTGAATCTTCTCTGAATTCTTTTATGTATGATTGGTTATCTTTGTAAGTCTCTTCGAATTATCAGTTTGGTTTGGCCTACTAGATTGATCTTTCTTGCAATGGGAGAAGTGCTTAGCTTTGGGTTCAATCTTGCGGTGTTCTTTCCCGGCGACAGTAAGGGCAGCAAGGCACATATTGTATTGTTGCCATCGAGGATAACAAGATGGGGTTTTCTTCATATTGCATGAGTCTATCCCTCTACATCATGTCATCTTGCTTAAGGCGTTACTCTGTTTTTAACTTAATACTCTAGATGCATGCTGGATAGAGGTCGATGAGTGGAGTAATAGTAGTAGATGTAGGCAGGAGTCGGTCTACTTGTCTCAGACGTGATGCCTATATACATGATCATACCTAGATATTCTCATAACTATGCCCAACAGTAATTTGTTCACCCACTGTAGAATACTTATGCTCTTGAGAGAAGCCACTAGTGAAACCTATGGCCCACGGGTCTATCTTTATCATATCGATCTCCTACTACTTAGTTTTTTACTTTGCTATTTACTTTGCCTTTATTTTACTTTGCATCTTTATCATAAAAATACGAAATTTTTTATCTTATCATATCTATCAGATCTCACTCTCGTAAGTGGCCGTATAGGGATTGACAACCCCTATTTGCGTTGGTTGCGAGGATTTATTTGTTTTGTGCAGGTACGAGGGACTCACGCGTAGCCTCCTACTGGATTGATACCTTGGTTCTCAAAAACTGAGGGAAATACTTACGCTACTTTGCTGCATCATCCCTTCCTCTTCGGGGAAACCAACGCAGTGCTAAAAGAGGTAGCACTCTACAGGTGTCTCCGATGGTGTTTGGTGAGTTGGCATAGATCGAGATTAGGATTTGTCACGTCGTGTATCGGAGAGGTATCTATGGGCCCTCTCGGTAATGCACATCACTATAAGCCTTGCAAGCAATGTGACTAATGAGTTAGTTGTGGGATGTTGCATTATGGAACAAGTAAAGAGACTTGCCGGTAACGAGATTGAACTAGGTATTGAGATACTGACGATCGATTATCGGGCAAGTAACATACCGATGACAAAGGGAACAACGTATGTTGTTATGCAGTTTGACCGATAAAGATATTCATAGAATATGTAGGAACCAATATGAGCATCCAGGTTCCGCTATTGGTTATTGATCGGAGATGAGTCTCGGTCATGTCTACATAGTTCTCGAACCTGTAGGGTCCACACGCTTAACGTTTGGTGACGATCGATATTATGAGTTTATGTGTTTTGATGTACCGAAGGTAGTTCGGAGTCCCGGATATGATCATGGACATGACGAGGAGTCTCGAAATGGTCGAGACATAAAGATTGATATATTGGGTGAATATGTTCGGACACCGGAAGTGTTCCGGAGAAGTTTTGAATAAAACCGGAGTGACGGACGGTTATCGGAAACCCTGGGGGAACTAATGGGCCTCATGGGCCTTAGTGGAGAGAGAGAGGGGCGGCCAGGGCAGGCCGCCCCCTCCCCCTTGAGTCCGAATTGGGCTAGGAAGGGGGGGGCGCCCCCCCTTTTACTTTCCCCTCTCCCTCTCCTTCCTTCCCCCTCTCTCCCTTTTGGTGGAAACCTACTAGGACTTGGAGTCCTAGTAGGATTCCCCTCTTGGGGGCGCACCAAGGAGGGTCGGGCGGCCTCCCCCTCCCTCCTTTATATACATGGGGAGGGGGGCACCCTGGAACACAGAAGTTGATTGTTTTAGCCATGTGCGGTGCCCCCTCCACAGATTTCCACCTCGGTCATATCGTTCTAGAGCTTAGGCAAAGCCCCGCATCGGTAACTTCATCATCATCGTAATCACACCGTCGTGCTGACGGAACTCTCCCTCGACCTCAGCTGGATCTAGAGTTCATGGGACATCACTGAGCTGCACATGTGCAGATCGCAGAGGTGCAGTACCTTCGGTGCTAGGATCGGTCGGGTCGTGAAGACGTACGACTACATCAACCTCATTGTTATAACGCTTCCGCTTACGGTCTATGAGGGTACATGGACAACACTCTCCCCTCTCGTTGCTATGCATCACCGAGATGGATCTTGCGTGTGCGTAGGATTATTTTTTGAAATTACTGCGTTCCCCAAAACGAAGTACTTGCTAGCAAGGATCTACACTACATATGCATCGATGTCAATGAAATGGGTAGTATTTGTGGACTGAACTGCAGAATGCCAGAAGAGAAGGGGAAAACCTAGCCTATCAAAGACTAGCATCTTCAAGCAGCTCCAAGCATCTTGCAGCATCAGAAGAGATAAGAGTGGCATATTATAATATTAGTAAGTATTTTGTAACACTGCCCAGAGATCACTTCCTCGACTCCATGCGAGAAAACAATCCCGGAGCCATCATTTCCATTACATGCCTCGGCATCAAGTTCTAGTTGTATCAATCGGGATACAACTCCGAACTTCCATTACCATGGAGACAGCTATTCGAATAGATAGAATACTTCCCTGCAGGGGTGCACCAACTTACCCAACATGCTCGATCAACTCTGGCCGGACAAACCATCAGGTCATGACCGCCATCGATTGATCAACACACCGTAGTCCTACCTAGACTCAACAAAGAGGCCAGGATACCGGTCCACATCCTAAATGTGAAGGGGTCATGGGCCATCGCCCTTTGCAATCCTGCATGCTGCATGGGCAGCCGGTGAGCAGAACTAGCCTCCCTTATACAAGAGAAGGTGTTGCAGTCCAACCCGGCGCACGTCGCTCCATCGCTAACGTCCATTAAGCTTTTGGCTGATACGTACGACGTAGAGTGCCCATAATTATTCCCGTGTGGTGGTTAGTGCGAAAAAGGCCAGAGGCCTACTTGGATCAAATATCCAAACCGTTAGTGTCTTGGTAGTGTGCGGTAACAATCAATGATCCACGATATGTGGTCCTTGTCGGTATCAAAACCGGCGGATCTCGGGTAGGGGGTCTCGGACTGTGCGTCTAAGGTTGATGGTAACAGGAGACAGGAGACACGATGTTTACCCAGGTTCAGGCCCTCTCTATGGAGGTAATACCCTACGTCCTACTTGATTGATCTTGATGAATATGAGTATTACAAGAGTTGATCTACCACGAGATCGTAATGGCTAAAACCTAGAGGTCTAGTCTGACTATGATTATGAGGATTCGGGGTATCTACGGACCTAGCCCTCTGGTTTATATAGACACGGGAGGGATCTAGGGTTACACAAGGTCGGTTACAGAGAAAGGAATCTACATAGTTGGCCGCCAAGCTTGCCTTCCACGCCAAGGAAAGTCCCATCCGGACACGGGTGCAGTCTTCGGTCTTCATATCTTCATAGCTCATCAGTCCGGCCCATGGCTAACAGGCCGGATGCCCGAGGACCCCTTAGTCCAGGAGTCCCTCAGTAGCCCCCGAACCAGTCTTCAATGACGAGGTGTTCGGCACATAGATTATCTTCAGCATTGCAAGGCAGGTTCCTTCACCGATGACTTCCAAGTAGTGTCTTCGGCCTTCCATTTAATGTTGTACCCCTCTGCTTCTGTGCATCAACAACTTTAGTCTCCATGTGTTGAGCGAACACGAGAGGTCGGGGTATTTTTTGCATATACCACCCTGACCGTACCAGAAAGGTGCCATGGCTAGCGCTCCCGGCTCTTCCTCTCGTCCCCACGGCTCCAAAAAGGGTGATTGGGAGAGATGTTCCGTATCCCACAGTCAGCTGGCAAAGCTGCAAACATAGGTGTCGGTGTCAAAACGGGCGGATCTGGGGTAGGGGGTCCCGAACTGTGCGTCTAGGATCGATGGTAACAGGAGGCAGGGGACACGATGTTTACCCAGGTTCGGGCCCTCTTTATGGAGGTAATACCCTACGTCCTGCTTGATTGATATTGATGATATGAGTATTACAAGAGTTGATCTACCACGAGATCGTAGAGGCTAAAACCCTAGAAGCTAGCCTATGGTATGATTGTTGTATATCCTCTATCGACTAGCCTGGCCTCGGTTTATATAATGCACCCGAGGCCTAGGATAACAAGAGTCCTAGCCAAATACGTCGGTGGGGAGGAGTCCTTGTCTTGATCGCCAAGTCTTGTGGAATCTTCCTTGTATGTGGCAGCTGTCCGAACTGGCCCATGAGTATACGGCCATGGGGGTCCTCGGCCCAATCTAACAGATCGGGAGATGACGTGGTGAGTACCCCCTAGTCCAGGACACCGTCAACAGGGCATTCTTCCCCCCGCATACTTGGTCCCCGTACGAGCAGGGATGACGTCCTTCAAGGGGGGGATCAAACGGAGGACTTCCCCAATCCGTCCAAGGGAGAACGAGTATGCTTCGTCCCCTTCTTGTTAAGAGGTGTCAGATTTCCGATCCATCCGTTCCTCTGAGGTCTGCTGGAGTATTACAGCCTCCAACTGCACAGTCTCACTCCCGCCTCTATCCTTCATATTGCGGGTTATACCGCTCTATGCAAGCTATTCCTGGGCTGCGAGGCCCATGTCGATTTATGGAGAAGACTGTTCTTCCTCGTCCCTCGTAATCAAGGAGGGTCAATTTTTGAAGGGGAGGAGCCGAAGTTTGGCGCATCGCCGGGACCGGATACCTGTCCGGCACGTCGAAGAAAGCTTCCAAAGAGTGGCCTTCCGAATGGTTCTACATCGACGACGTCGCTACCCTACCCCGTCCGTATGGGCCTCCCTGAGTTTTCAAGTGCTCCGCTAAAGAAACGCCATAGCTGGCGTCCTCAGAGCCTCGAGGAAGAGGATAGTGCAGAGATCAGCCTGCTGCTGGACAAGATTAAGACGCTTGTCTAGTCCGGATTGTCAATAGTCGAGGTAATGGCAATCTCTATAGCGCGGGGGTCCAGCCACTCCAATATAGAGGGCTGCCCATGTGGCATTATAACGGGGAAGACGACACCTCACGCTATGGTCGGAAGGGCCCAAAGACCCCCGCCGCCCTGGCCAAAATACTGGCCGAGCTGTATAAAGGGGAGAAGGAGGAGTTCACCCGTCTCCAATATCGAGATGGATTTTCCATGTATAATCCTCCCAGCTGGGTAAGCTTCAGCTCCACAATTTTACTCCCGTCCCTGAATCATTCTTGACAGGCAGTATCTTATCCACTTATAACAGGAATGGCGAAAGGCTATCGAGGGGATCCATGACCCTGCTCCTCAGCCGGAGAATCGCAACCGGGATCTTGACCCCGGATATGAGGAAGATCCGGACATACTTGTGGATCTCGAGGATGGAATATTCTATCAGATGAGCTATGACGGTACAAATGTACCTGATGACCCACAAGTATAGGGGATCTATCATAGTCCTTTCGATAAGTAAGAGTGTCGAACCCAACGAGGAGCAGAAGGAAATGATAAGCGGTTTCCACCAAGGTATTCTCTGCAAGTACTGAAATAAGCGGTAACAAATAGTTTTGTGATAAGATAATTTGTAACGAGCAACAAGTAACAAAAGTAAATAAGGTGCAGCAAGGTGGCCCAATCCTTTTTGTAGCAAAGGACAAGCCTGGACAAACTCTTATATGATGTAAAGCGCTCCCGAGGACACATGGGAATATCGTCAAGCTAGTTTTCATCACGTTCATATGATTCGCGTTCGGTACTTTGATAATTTGGTATGTGGGTGGACCGGTGCTTGGGTACTGCCCTTACTTGGACAAGCATCCCACTTATGATTAACCTCTATTGCAAGCATCCGCAACTACAACAAAAGTATTAAGGTAAACCTAACCATAGCATGAAGTATATGGATCCAAATCAGCCCCTTACGAAGCAACGCATAAACTAGGGTTTAAGCTTCTATCACTCCAGCAACCCATCATCTACTTATTAATTCCCAATGCCTTCCTCTAGGCCCAAACAATGGTGAAGTGCCATGTAGTTGACGTTCACATAACACCACTAGAGGAGAGACAACATACATCTCATCAAAATATCGAACGAATACCAAATTCACATGACTACTAATAGCAAGACTTCTCCCATGTCCTCAGGAACAAAAGTAACTACTCACAAAGCATAAACATCTTCATAATCAGAGGGGTATTAATGTGCATATAGGATCTGAACATATGATCTTCCACCAATTAAACCAACTAGCATCAACTACAAGGAGTAATTAACACTAGTAGCAACCTACTAGCATCAATCCCGGACTTGGAGACAAGAATTGGATACAAGAGATGAACTAGGGTTTTGAGATGAGATGGTGCTGATGAAGATGTTGATGGAGATTGCCCTCTCCCGATGAGAGGAGCGTTGGTGATGACGATGGCGATGATTTCCCCCTCCGGGAGGGAAGTTTCCCCGACAGAACAGCCCCGCCAGAATCCTCAATTGGTTCCGCCAAGGTTCCGCCTCGTGGCGGCCGAGTTTCGTCTGAGAAGATGGCTTATGATTTTTTCCCATCGAAAGAGTCCATATAGCAGAAGATGGTCACCGGAGGGCCACCAGGGGGCCCACGAGGTAGGGGGCACGCTTAGGGGGTAGGGCGCGCCCCCACCCTCGTGGGCAGGGTGTGCCCCCCTGGTGAAGTTCTTGCGCTCAATGTTTTTTATATATTTGGAAAACATCATCCGTGAAGTTTCAGGACTTTTGGAGCTGTGCAGAATAGGTCTCTAATATTTGCTCCTTTTCCAGCCCAGAATCCCAGCTGTCGGCATTCTCCCTCTTTATGTAAACCTTGTAAAATAAGAGAGAATAGGCATAAGTATTGTGACATAATGTGTAATAACAGCCCATAATGCAATAAATATTGATATAAAAGCATGATGCAAAATGGACGTATCAGTACCCATCATCGCCGATTACCCCGGTCTCCTTCCTGCTTCACATGTAAGTAATCCGGAGATACCTTGTCCAAGAGAGTTTTCTCATTCCTCCTCACCCACCGCACTGTCCTGCGCTCAAAAGGGGACGCGTTCGGCGTGCCATGCTGCCTCGGGGGCATCTCCGAAGAGAGCGTCCCCCACACCAGGCAAGCCGTCGAAGAGGAAGGCAAACAAATATACGACCGAGCCTTCATCAAAGAGGTATGAATTTGCAAATATGCACCTTGGCAGTCACATCCAACCATGACCTTTCCATTTACCCTGTATCAGAAAAAGGTGTGCCGAACTATATCCGGGGGTCTGGCCGGTCATACTTCCCGCAGCTAGGATCCAGATCCTGCTGTGAAGACGGGGGCTGATGCGGGCGTGATGCCAGACTGTCCTCCAGCCGAGGATTCGGATGATGTATCCGTCACCAACTCGGAAGTGGAGAGCGCCATGAATCATCGGCACCGCAGGGCCGATTTACAAGACCCTGGTTTTTCAGAAGAGGCATTTAACGCCTTCAGCTCGGCTGATGAATATATCCAAGCTGCTCGTGATGGGCTTAACAGAGCCACAAAGCAGCATTTAAAAGATGTGCAGGTAGGTTTAGTTTGTCTAACTATGATAACCATATGCCAGTAGCCCCCGAGACTTGAAGCAGTCGGTACAAATGATTTAAGGATCATTGTGTAACCAGGTTCTTACGGAGAAGAATGACCTGCTAGCCCAAGAGCTGGAAAAGTGCCGCACACAGCTATCTGCTGCTACCGCTGAACTAGAACAGCTCAAGAAGGCGTCCTCTGGTAATTTTTCCCTCCATAGAGAAACAAAAAATGATATGCCAGGTGTGTTGAAATTGCTGCTTTGTCTCATAACAGGGTCGTCAGACCAACTGGAAGAGAAACTGAAGGCCGCTCAAACAAGTGAAAAAGAGGCAAAGAGACAACATCCCGCTGGCGAGCGCGTTCTGACCCGGGTTAGAGAGGAGAAGAACAAACTCCAGGATTCAAACACCAAACTGGGTGAATAACTGAAAGATGTGCGAGTCCAGCTGGCCGACTCCGTGAAGGAGAACAAAAAGTTGCGAGGCGGCATATTCAGTGCGTGGTCGAATTTACCGTATTACAGTTTGGAGGTAAAAAGTAGCTGATATAGCTATGATTGCAGGTATGTTGACGGGCCGTCCCGAAGAGGAGGTGTCCGGATCATCAAGTGATCTTCTGCAAGGGCTGTCGCAATTGCACGAGCAAGCTCGGCAGGCAATGCGGAGTGTAGCCAAGGCCTTATGGCCATCCGCCTCCCCTCCAGGGAATATGGAGGAGCTTGTAGAGCTGCTCAAGGGAGCGCGATGGCGTATTGATACGTCTCCAACATATCTATAATTTTTGATTGCTCCATGCTATATTATCTACTGTTTTGGACATTATTGAGCTTTATTATCCACTTTTATATTATTTTTGGGACTAACCTATTAACCGGAGGCCCATCCCAGAATTGCAGTTTTTTGCCTATTTCAGGGTTTCGAAGAAAAGGAATATCAAACGAAGTCCAAATGGAATGAAACCTTCGGGAATGTGATTTTCTCAACGAACAAGACCCAGGAGACTTGGACCCTATGTCAAGACACAAAAGAGGAGGCCACGAGGTAGGGGGGCGCGCCTACCCCCCAGGCGCGCCCTCCACCCTCGTGGGCCCCTTGTTGCTCCACTGACGTACTCCTTCCTCCTATATATACCTACGTAGCCCCAAACGATCAGATACATAGCCAAAACCCTAATTCCACCACCACAACTTTCTATATCCATGAGATCCCATCTTGGGGCCTGTTCCGGAGCTCCGCCGGAGGGGGCATCAATCACATATGGCTTCTACATCAACACCATATCCCCTCTGATGAAGTGTGAGTAGTTTACCTCAGACCTATGGGTCCATAGTTAGTAGCTAGATGGCTTCTTCTCTCTTTTCGGATCTCAATACAATGTCCTCCCACTCTCTTGTGGAGATCTATTCAATGTAATCTTCTTTTTGTGGTGTGTTTGTTGAGATCGATGAATTGTGGGTTTATGATCAAGTCTATCTATGAACAATATTTGAATCATCTCTGAATTCTTTTATGTATGATTGGTTATCTTTGCAAGTCTCTTCGAATTATCAGTTTGGTTTGGCCTACTAGATTGATCTTTCTTGCAATGGGAGAAGTGCTTAGCTTTGGGTTCAATCTTGCGGTGTCCTTTCCCAGGGGCAGCAAGGCACGTATTGTATTGTTGCCATCGAGGATAACAAGATATGATTTTTATCATACTACATGAGTTTATCCCTCTACATCATGTCATCTTGCTTAAGGCATTACTCTGTTTTCATTAACTTAATACTCTAGATGCATGCTGGAGAGCGGTCGATGAGTGGAGTAATAGTAGTAGATGCAGGCAGGAGTCGGTCTACTTGTCTTGGATGTGATGCCTATATACATGATCATACCTAGATATTCTCATAACTATGCTCAATTCTATCAATTGCTCAACAGTAATTTGTTCACCCACCGTAGAATACTTATGCTCTCGAGAGAAGCCACTAGTGAAACCTATGGCCCCCCGGGTCTATCTTCATCATATTAATCTACCAATACTTAGTTATTTCCTTTTGCTTTTACTTTGCTTTTATTTTACTTTGCATCTTTGTCATAAAAATACCAAAAAATATTATCTTATCATATCTATCAGATCTCACTCTCGTAAGTGGTTGTGTAGGGATTGACAACCCCTTAACGCATTGGTTGCGAGGATTTATTTTTTTGTGTGCAGGTACGAGGGACTCGCGCGTAGCCTCCTACTGGATTGATACCTTGGTTCTCAAAAACTGAGGCAAATACTTACGCTACTTTGCTGCATCATCCCTTCCTCTTCACGGAAAACCAACGCAGTGCTCAAGAGGTACCAAGAAGGATTTCTGGCGCAGTTGCCGGGGAGGTCTACGCAAAAGTCAATATACCAAGTACCCATCACATACCCTTATCTCCCGCATTACATTATTTGCCATTTTCCTCTCGTTTTCCTCTCCCCCACTTCACCCTTGCTGTTTTATTCGCCCTCTCTCTCTATCCTCCTTCTCTTTCCCGTTTGCCCCTTTTTGCCCGCTTGCTTTTTGTTTGCTTGTGCATTAGTTCGTTTGCTTATAGTTATGGCTAGTCCCTTATCTTCTCCGTTGTCTTCCGAGAATGAAATTCTAAATTTTAAGCAAAGGGAGGGGGAAATCTAAAAGACGCTTGGTATAGAATTTGCAATGCTCAAAATAGATCTTCCAGGAAGCAATCTACTTCCGTTATTCTTCGCAATTTTTATGTAGGCGTTACTCCTTAGCACAGATATGTCCTTGATATTATTGCTGGAGGGAACTTCTTGGGTAGCCACACTTTTGATTCTTATAATGCTATTATAGAATTGTTTGGATCACCCCCTCTTTTGGTTAATGGAACTGTATTAACTTTGGAGCATGTAATGCAAAGGCTTGAAATTATTGAAAATAAGGTTGCTACCGTAGAGTTAATTGAAAATTTGGATAAAAAGATCCACAACCGAATCTCTCAATATTGATCTAAAGTAGGAATCACTTTGAAAAATATTAAAGAGAAGGAACCCATAGTTAATGAGAAAATAAATCACGATTCCACTAGAATCGATAAACTTGAGGATATTATTACCAACTTGGGAACCGCTTTTTCTTCCGTAAAGAATACTCCAAGTCCTCCCACTAAAATTGCCAAACTTATGTATAGTCCTAAAAATAAGGGTGAATCCTCTAGTAAGGAAACTGCGGATCTCAAATCTATAAGTATTCATCCCAATCTTTTTGCTATCATTAAGGAACCATTTGTTACAAATGAATTTTTCGATATTGTGCCTAAAAGTTTGATAATTAATAAAAATAAAGAAATTCCTAAAGATGGTATATGCCTCATGGAATAATTGCCTACCAAAGATGGCAATACCTAGATCTATCCTTGCTTGTTATGCTTAGCAAGGGGCGTTAAACGATAGCGCTTGTTGGGAGGCAACCCAATTTTTATTCCTTGATTTTTGCTCCTGTTTAGTAATAAATAATTTATCTAGACTCTGTTTTGGTTGTGTTTTTTTGAGTTCAATTAGTGTTTGTGCCAAGTAGAACCGTTGGGAAGACTTGGGGAAAGTCTTGTTAAACTTGCTGTAAAGAACAGAAACTTTAGCGCTCACGAGAACTGCTGTCATTTTTATTTGGAAAGTGCTATTTAGTTAATTCTTTTTTCAGATGATTAATAGATAAATTACTCACGTCCCTCAATTTATTTTAGAATTTTTGGGGTTCCAGATCTTGCGCTAGATACAGATTACTACAGACTGTTCTGTTTTTGACAGATTCTGTTTTTCGTGTGTTGTTTGCTTATTTTGATGAATCTTTGGCTAGTAAAATAGTTTATAAACCATAGAGAAGTTGGAATACGGTAGGTTTAACACCAATATAAATAAAGAATGAGTTAATTACAGTACCTTGAAGTGGTATTTTGTTTTCTTTCGCTAACGGAGCTCACGGGATTTTCTACTTTGAGTTTTGTGTTGTGAAGCTTTCAAATTTTGGGTAAAGATTTGATGGATTATGGAACAAGGAGTGGCAAGAGACTAAGCTTGGGGATGACCATGGCACCCCTAATATAATCTAAGGACACCTAAAAGCCAAAGCTTGAGGATGCCCCGGAAGGCATCCCCTCTTTCGTCTACTTCTATCAGTAACTTTACTTGGAGCTATATTTTTATTCACCACATGATATATGTTTTGCTTGGAGCGTCTTGTATTATTTGACTCTTTCTTTTTAGTTTACCACAATCATCCTTGCTGTACACACCTTTTGAGAGAGCCATACATGACTTGGAATTTGTTAGAATACTCTATGTGCTTCGCTTATATCTTTTGAGTTATATAGTTTTGCTCTAGTACTTCACTTATATCTTTTAGAGCACGGTGGTGGATTTGTTTTATAGAAACTATTGATCTCTCATGCTTCACCTAGATTATTTTGAGAGTCTTAATAGCATGGTAATTTTCTTAAATCCTAATATGATAGGTATTCAAGATTAGTAAAATTTCTTATGAGTGTTTTGAATACTAAGAGAAGTTGGATGCTTGATGATTGTTTTGAGATATGGAGGTAATAATATCAAAGTTGTGCTAGTTGAGTAGTTGTGAAATTGAGAAATACTTGTGTTGAAGTTTGCAAGTCCCGTAGCCTGCACGTATGGTAAACATTATGTAACAAATTTGAGACATGAGGTGTTATTTGATTGTCTTCCTTATGAGTGGCGGTCGGGGATGAGCGATGGTCTTTTCCTACCAATCTACCCCCCTAGGAGCATGCGCGTAGTACCGAGGTTTTTGATGACTTGTAGATTTTTGCAATAAGTATTTGAGTTCTTTATGACTAATGTTGAATCCATGGATTATACGCACTCTCACCCTTCCATCCTTGCTATCTTCTTCGGTACCGCGCATTGCCCTTTCTCACATTGAGAGTTGGCGCAAACTTCGCCGGTGCATCCAAACCCCATGATATGATATTCTCTTTCACACATAAACCTCCTTATATCTTCCTCAAAACAGCGACCATACCTACATATTATGGCATTTCCATAGCCATTCTGAGATATATTGCCATGCAACTTTCCACCATTCCGTTTATCATGACACATTCATCATTGTCATATTGCTTAGCATGATCATGTAGTTGACATAGTATTTGTGGCAAAGCCACCATTCATAATTCTTTCATACATGTCACTCTTGGTCCATTGCATATCCCGGTACACCGCCGGAGGCATTCATATAGAGTCATATTTTGTTGTAGTATCGAGTTGTAATCATTGAGTTATAAATAAATAGAAGTGTGATGATCATTTTCTAGAGCATTGTCCCAAGTGAGGAATTATAAAAAAAGAGAGAGAAAGGCCATATAAAAAAAGAGAAAGGCCAAATAAAAAATGAGAGAAAAAGAGAGAAGGGACAATGTTACTATCCTTTGCCACACTTGTTCTTCAAAGTAGCACCGTAATCTTCATGATAGAGAGTCTCTTGTTTTGTAACTTTCATATACTAGTGGGAATTCTTCATTATAGAACTTGGCTTGTATATTCCAACAATGGGTCTCCTCAAGTGCCCTAGGTCTTCGTGAGGAAGAAAGTTGGATGCACACCCACTTAGTTTATTTTGTTGAGCTTTCATACATTTATAGCTCTAGTGCATCCGTTGCATGGCAATCCCTACTCCTTGCATTAACATCAATCAATGGGCATCTCCATAGCCCATTGATTAACCTCGTTGATGTGAGACTTTCTCCTTTTTTGTCTTCTCCATATAACCCCCCTCATTATATTCTATTCCACCCATAGTGCTATGTCCATGGCTCGCGCTCATATATTGCGTGAAAGTTTATAGGTTTGAGATTACTAAAGTATGAAACAATTGCTTGGCTTGTCATCGGGGTTGTGCATGATGAGAGCATCCTTGTGTGACGAAAATGGAGCATGACTAAACTATATGATTTTGTAGGGATGAACTTTCTTTGACCATGTTATTTTGAGAAGACATAATTGCTTAGTTAGTATGCTTGAAGTGTTATTATTTTTATGTCAATATGAAATTTTTTCTTGAATCTTTAGGGTCTGAATATTCATGCCACAATTAAGAAGAATTACATCAAAATTATGCCAAGTAGCACTCCGCATCAAAAATTCTGTTTTTACCATTTACCTACTCAAGGACGAGCAGGAATTAAGTTTGGGGATGCTTGATATGTATCCAACGTATCTATAATTTTTGATTGCTCCATGCTCTATTATCTACTGTTTTGGACATTATTGGGCTTTATTATCCACTTTTGTATTATTTTTGGGACTAACCTATTAACCTGAGGCCCATCCCAGAATTGCAGTTTTTTGCCTATTTCAGGATTTCGAAGAAAAGGAATATGAAACGGAGTCCAAACGGAATGAAACCTTCGGGAATGTGATTTTCTCAACGAACAAGACCCAGGAGACATGGACCCTATGTCAAGACACAAAGGAGGAGGCCACAAGGTAGGGGGGCGTGCCTACCCCCCAGGCGCGCCCTCCACCCTCGTGGGCCCCCTGTTGCTCCACTGACGTACTCCTTCCTTCTATATATACCTATGTACCCCCAAACGATCAGATACAGAGTCAAAACCCTAATTACACCGCCGCAACTTTCTGTATCCATGAGATCCCATCTTGGGGCCTGTTCCGGAGCTCCTCTGGAGGGGGCATCAATCACGGAGGGCTTCTACATCAACACCATATCCCCTCCGATGAAGTGTGAGTAGTTTACCTCAGACTTATGGGTCCATAGTTAGTAGCTAGATGGCTTCTTCTCTCTTTTTGGATCTCAATACAATGTTCTCCCCCTCTCTTGTGGAGATCTATTCGATGTAATCTTCTTTTTGCGGTGTGTTTGTTGAGACCGATGAATTGTGGGTTTATGATCAAGTCTATCTATGAACAATATTTGAATCTTCTCTGAATTCTTTTATGTATGATTGGTTATCTTTGCAAGTCTCTTCGAATTATCAGTTTGGTTTGGCCTACTAGATTGATCTTTCTTGCAATGGGAGAAGTGCTTAGCTTTGGGTTCAATCTTGCGGTGTCCTTTCCCAGTGACAGTAGGGGCAGCAAGGCACGTATTGTATTGTTGCCATCGAGGATAACAAGATGGGGTTTTCATCATATTGCATGAGTTTATCCCTCTACATCATGTCATCTTGCTTAAGGCGTTACTCTGTTTTCATTAACTTAATACTCTAGATGCATGCTGGATAGCGGTCGATGAGTGGAGTAATAGTAGTAGATGCAGGCAGGAGTCGGTCTACTTGTCTCGGACGTGATGCCTATATACATGATCATACCTAGATATTCTCATAACTATGCTCAATTCTGTCAATTGCTCAACAGTAATTTGTTCACCCACCGTAGAATACTTATGCTCTCGAGAGAAGCCACTAGTGAAACCTATGGCCCCCGGGTCTATCTTCATCATATTAATCTACCAATACTTAGTTATTTCCTTTGCTTTTACTTTGCTTTTATTTTACTTTGCATCTTTATCATAAAAATACCAAAAATATTATCTTATCATATCTATCAGATCTCACTCTCGTAAGTGGCCGTGTAGGGATTGACAACCCCTTAAGCGTTGGTTGCGAGGATTTATTTGTTTTGTGCAGGTACGAGGGACTCGCGCGTAGCCTCCTACTGGATTGATACCTTGGTTCTCAAAAACTGAGGGAAATACTTACGCTACTTTGCTGCATCATCCCTTCCTCTTTAGGGAAAACCAACGCAGTGCTCAAGAGATACCAAGAAGGATTTCTGGCGCTGTTGCCAGGGAGGTCTACGCAAAAGTCAATATACCAAGTACCCATCACATACCCTTATCTCCCGCATTACATTATTTGCCATTTGCCTCTCGTTTTCCTCTCCCCGACTTCACCCTTGCTGTTTTATTCGCCCTCTCTCTCTATCCTCCTTCTCTTTCCCGTTTGCTTCTTTTTGCCCGCTTGCTTTTTCTTTTCTTGTGCATTAGTTCGTTTGCTTGTCGTTATGGCTAGTCCCTTATCTTCTCCGTTGTCTTCCGAGAATGAAATTCTAAATTTTAAGCAAAGGGAGGGGGGAAATCTAAAAGACGGTTGGTATAGAATTTGCAATGCTCAAAATAGATCTACTAGGAAGCAATCTACTTCCGTTATTCTTCACAATTTTTATGTATGCGTTACTCCTTGGCACAGATATGTCCTTGATATTATTGCTGGAGGGAACTTCTTGGGTAGCCACACTTTTGATTCTTATAATGCTATGATAGATTGTTTGGCTCACCCCCTCTTTTGGTTAATGGAACTGTATTAACTTTGGAGCATGTAATGCAAAGGCTTGAAATTATTGAAAATAAGGTTGCTACCGTAGAGTTAATTGAAAATTTGGATAAAAAGATCCACAACCGAATCTCTCAATATGGATCTAAAGTAGGAATCACTTTGCAAAATATTAAAGAGAAGGAACCCATAGTTAATGAGAAAATAAATCACGATTCCACTAGAATCGATAAACTTGAGGATATTATTACCAACTTGGGAACCACTTTTTCTTCCGTAAAGAATACTCCAAGTCCTCCCACTAAAAATTCCAAACTTATGTATAGTCCTAAAAATAAGGGTGAATCCTCTAGTAAGGAAACTGCGGGTCTCAAATCTATAAGTATTCATCCCAATCTTTTTGCTATCATTAAGGAACCATTTGTTACAAATGAATTTTTCGATATTGTGCCTAAAAGTTTGATAATTAATAAAAAGAAAGAAATTCCTAAAGATGGTAGATGCCTCATTGAAGAATTTCCTACCAAAGATGGCAATACCTAGATCTATCCTTGCTTGTTATGCCTAGCAAGGGGCGTTAAACGATAGCGCTTGTTGGGAGGCAACCCAATTTTTATTCCTTGATTTTTGCGCCTGTTTAGTAATAAATAATTTATCTAGACTCTGTTTTGGTTGTGTTTTTTTGAGTTTAATTAGTGTTTGTGCCAAGTAGTCTTGTTAAACTTGCTGTAAAGAACATAAACTTTAGTGCTCACAAGAACTGCTGTAATTTTTATTTGGGAATTGTTATTTAGTTAATTCTTTTTTCAGATGATTAATAGATAAATTCGTCACGTCCTGCAATTTATTTTAGAATTTTTGGGGTTCCAGATCTTGCACTAGCTACAGATTACTACAGACTGTTCTGTTTTTGGCAGATTCTGTTTTTCGTGTGTTGTTTGCTTATTTTGATGAATCTATGGCTAGTAAAATAGTTTGTAAACAAAAGAGAACTTGGAGTACGGTAGGTTTAACACCAATATAAATAAAGAATGAGTTCACTACAGTACCTTGAAGTGGTCTTTTGTTTTCTTTCGCTAACGGAGCTCACGAGATTTTCTACTTTGAGTTTTGTGTTGTGAAGTTTTCAAGTTTTGGGTAAAGATTTGATGGATTATGGAACAAGGAGTGGCAAGAGACTAAGCTTGGGGATGACCATGGCACTCCCAAGACAATCTAAGGACACCTAAAAGCCAAAGCTTGGGGATGCCCCGGAAGGCATCCCCTCTTTCGTCTACTTCTATCAGTAACTTTACTTGGAGCTATATTTTTATTCACCACATGATATGTGTTTTGCTTGGAGCGTCTTGTATTATTTGACTCTTTGCTTTTTATTTTACCACAATCATCCTTGCTGTACACACCTTTTAAGAGAGCCATACATGACTTGGAATTTGTTAGAATACTCTATGTGCTTCGCTTATATCTTTTGAGTTATATAGTTTTGCTCTAGTACTTCACTTATATCTTTTAGATCACGGTGGTGGATTTGTTTTATAGAAACTATTGATCTCTCATGCTTCACCTAGATTATTTTGAGAGTCTTAATAGCATGGTAATTTGCTTAAAATCCTAATATGCTAGGTATTCAAGATTTGTAAAATTTCTTATGAGTGTTTTGAATACTAAGAGAAGTTGGATGCTTGATGATTGTTTTGAGACATGGAGGTAATAATATCAAAGTTGTGCTAGTTGAGTAGTTGTGAAATTGAGAAATACTTGTGTTGAAGTTTGCAAGTCCCGTAGCCTGCACATATGGTAAACATTATGTAACAAATTTGAGACATGAGGTGTTATTTGATTGTCTTCCTTATGAGTGGCGGTCGGGGACGAGCGATGGTCTTTTCCTACCAATCTATCCCCCTAGGAGCATGCGCGTAGTACCGAGGTTTTTGATGACTTGTAGATTTTTGCAATAAGTATTTGAGTTCTTTATGACTAATGTTGAGTCCATGGATTATACGCACTCTCACCCTTCCATCCTTGCTATATTCTTCGGTACCGTGCATTGCCCTTTCTCACATTGAGAGTTGGCGCAAACTTCGCCGGTGCATCCAAACCCCGTGATATGGTACGCTCTTTCACACATAAACCTCCTTATATCTTCCTCAAAACAGCCACCATACCTACCTATTATGGCATTTCCATAGCCATTCTGAGATATATTGCCATGCAACTTTCCACCATTCCGTTTATCATGACACATTCATCATTGTCATATTGCTTAGCATGATCATGTAGTTGACATAGTATTTGTGGCAAAGCCACCATTCATAATTCTTTCATACATGTCACTCTTGGTCCATTGCATATCCCGGTACACCGCCGGAGGCATTCATATAGAGTCATCTTTTGTTCTAGTATCGAGTTGTAATCATTGAGTTGTAAATAAATAGAAGTGTGATGATCATTTTCTAGAGCATTGTCCCAAGTGAGGAATTATAAAAAAAGAGAGAGAAAGGCCATATAAAAAAGAGAAAGGCCAAATAAAAAAATGAGAGAAAAAGAGAGAAGGGACAATGTTACTATCCTTTGCCACACTTGTGCTTCAAAGTAGCACCGTAATCTTCATGATAGAGAGTCTCTTGTTTTGTCACTTTCATATACTAGTGGGAATTCTTCATTATAGAACTTGGCTTGTATATTCCAACAATGGGTCTCCTCAAGTGCCCTAGGTCTTCGTGAGCAACCAAGTTAGATGCACACCCATTTAGTTTATTTTGTTGAGCTTTCATACATTTATAGCTCTAGTGCATCCGTTGCATGGCAATCCCTACTCCTTGCATTAACATCAATCGATGGGCATCTCCATAGCCCATTGATTAACCTCGTTGATGTGAGACTTTCTCCTTTTTTGTCTTCTCCACATAACCCCCCTCATTATATTCTATTCCACCCATAGTGCTATGTCCATGGCTCGCGCTCATATATTGCGTGAAAGTTTATAGGTTTGAGATTACTAAAGTATGAAACAATTGCTTGGCTTGTCATCGGGGTTGTGCATGATGAGAGCATTCTTGTGTGACGAAAATGGAGCATGACTAAACTATATGATTTTGTAGGGATGAACTTTCTTTGGCCATGTTATTTTGAGAAGACATAATTGCTTAGTTAGTATGCTTGAAGTATTATTATTTTTATGTCAATATGAAATTTTGTCTTGAATCTTTCGGATCTGAATATTCATGCCACAATTAAGAAGAATTACATCAAAATTATGCCAAGTAGCACTCCGCATCAAAAATTCTGTTTTTATCATTTACCTACTCGAGGACGAGCAGGAATTAAGCTTGGGGATGCTTGATACGTCTCCAACGTATCTATAATTTTTGATTGATCCATGCTATATTATCTACTGTTTTGGACATTATTGGGCTTTATTATCCAGTTTTATATTATTTTTGGGACTAACCTATTAACCGGAGACCCAGCCCAGAATTGTTGTTTTTGCCTATTTTAGGGTTTCGAAGAAAAGGAATATCAAACGGAGTCCAAACGGAATGAAACCTTCGGGAACGTGATTTTCTCAACAAACAAGACTCAGGAGACATGAACCCTACGTCAAGACACAAAAGAGGAGGCCACGAGGTACGGTGGTGTGCCTACTCCCCAGGCGCGCCCTCCACCCTCGTCGCCCCCCTGCTGCTCCACCGACGTACTCCTTCCTCCTATATATACCTACGTACCCCCAAACGATCAGATACGGAGCCAAAACCCTAATTCCACCACCGCAACTTTCTGTATCCATGAGATCCCATCTTGGGGCCTGTTCCGGAGCTCCGCCGGAGGGGGCATCAATCACGGAAGGCTTCTACATCAACACCGTAGCCCCTCCGGTGAAGTGTGAGTAGTTTACATTAGACCTACGGGTCCATAGTTAGTAGCTAGATGCTTCTTCTCTCTTTTTGGATCTCAATACAATGTTCTCCCCCTCTCTTGTGGAGATCTATTTGATGTAATCTTCTTTTTGCGGTGTGTTTGTTGAGACCAATGAATTGTGGGTTTATGATCAAGTCTATCATGAACAATATTTGAAGCTTCTCTGAATTCTTTTATGTATGATTGGTTATCTTTGCAAGTATCTTCAAATTATCTGTTTGGTTTGGCCTACTAGATTGATCTTTCTTGCAATGGGAGAAGTGCTTAGCTTTGGGTTCAATCTTGCGGTGTCCTTTCCCAGTGATAGTAGGGGCAGCAAGGCACGTATTGTATTGTTGCCATCGAGGATAACAAGATGGGGTTTTCATCATATTGCATGAGTTTATCCCTCTACATCATGTCATCTTGCTTAAGGCGTTACTCTGTTTTCATTAACTTAATACTCTAGATGCATGCTGGATAGCGGTTGATGAGTGGAGTAATAGTAGTAGATGCAGGCAGGAGTCGGTCTACTTGTCTTGGACGTGATGCCTATATACATGATCATACCTAGATATTCTCATAACTATGCTCAATTCTGTCAATTGCTCAACAGTAATTTGTTCACCCACCGTAGAATACTTATGCTCTCGAGAGAAGCCACTAGTGAAACCTATGGCCCCCGGGTCTATCTTCATCATATTAATCTACCAATACTTAGTTATTTCCTTTTGCTTTTACTTTGCTTTTATTTTACTTTGCATCTTTATCATAAAAATACCAAAAAATATTATCTTATCATATCTATCTATCAGATCTCACTCTCTTAAGTGGTTGTGTAGGGATTGACAACCCGTTAACGCGTTGGTTGCGAGGATTTATTTGTTTTGTGCAGGTACGAGGGACTCGCGCGTAGCCTCCTACTGGATTGATACCTTGGTTCTAAAAAACTGAGGGAAATACTTACGCTACTTTGCCGCATCATCCCTTCCTCTTCGGGGAAAACCAACGCAGTGCTCAAGAGGTAGCACGTATCCGACTATGGAAGATATCAACCTGCCGAGAGGGTGCGCGAGAGGCCTGGGCCATGGTGAAAATGCGGCATACGAAGCTGAATCCAAATCACATGGCCCGGGTCGGACCGCTAGGGTCAAATGGGGAAGAAATTCCTGTTAGTTTAGTATATGACCAAGTAGAGGTGGCCGCTAGATATTCCCAGTAGGATTGTAAGTTAGATAGCCTACTGCAGGGTATAGAGGAGGAAATTTTTGAGTCGAAATGACTGTGTATTTTTTCATCTAGCTGAATTGTAAAACGATTTTCATGGCAGACCTTTTCGCTTTGCCCTCTGGACCCGAAGGCGCGGAGTGTTTCCGAGTACCCGTGCAGCCGAATAGACCGAGGTATGCGTGGAAACCAGGCGTAGGGGTCATAGTTGCTTGAAAAGACAAGTTGTATTCGGCTAGTTATGTTATATTACATTATGTAAGAAACATCTTCTAGAGAGAATAGTTCCGTTAAGGGTTCCTTTCCCTGGGTGTGCATGCATTAGACCGCATGTCCAAACTGTGATTGAAAAAATCTTAGTATATATATATATATATATATATATATCTTCTGGGGGTTCGCAAATGGAGCAAATGCAAAAAACATCTTTAATTCACCGACTGAATATTCCCTTAAGAACTCTAGCTTTTGGCTTCACCCAGTCTGAGGTACACTTCCGGATGACCCGACAGTAACAATCACAGAGGTGCTCCCTTTATTCCCTAGCCGAACTAACGGGAACGTAGGGCATAAGCACAGGAGCCAGGCAACCCAGCTTGGCCAAAACTTAAGTCATATTGATGCATATAATGGCGAAGAAAAGGTACATATGGGGAAAACGCATATGTGATGAGCTTGATGCCCAGAGAATAATAGCAAGCTTCTGTACAAGAAGCCCCGAGGTATATGGACATACATATTTGAAGGCATATGTGTGCGTCCGAGGTGTGCGGTCTAACCGCATGAAAGCTTTAAGGCTAAAGAGAAAAACTAAAAGAGAGAGAGAGAAAGAAAAAAGTATTATGGAAATAGCAGGGAGAGGGAGACGCACAAAGAGTTCAGCGCTTAGGCATAGAATCTTTGGAGTCTGGCCATGTTCCAGGGGTTCGGCTCGAGGCGATTGTCTGACGCATCACGCAGGCGGTACGCTCCTCCGTTGAGGACTTCGTCAATGATGAAGGGACCCTCCCATTTGGGCTTGAGTTTGTCCTTTTTCTTCTCCGGCAAGCGTAGAACAAGTTCACCAATGTTATAAGTCTTGGCCCGTACTTCTCTTCTTTGATATTTGTGGGCCTGTTCTTGATAAAACACGGAACGGGCTTTTGCAACGTCACGCTCCTCCTCTAGGGCGTCTAGGCTGTCCTGCCGATCGAGCTCGGCCTCTCTCTCTTTGTACATGCGCACCCGAGGTGAGTCATGTATAATGTCGCAGGGTAGCACAGCCTCTGCGCCATACACCATGAAAAAAAGTGTGTATCCAGTAGTTCGGTTGGGCGTGGTCCGCAGCCCCCAGAGTACGGAGTCAAGCTCCTCGACCCAGTGTGTGTCTGATTCCTTCAAAGACCGCACCAGCTTGGGTTTGTTTTCGCTCATTATAAGACGTTGGCCCGTTTGACTTGACCGTTTGTCTGAGGATGATAGACAGAGGCGTAATCGAGCTTGATGCCCAGATTAGTGCACCAAGTTTTCACTTCGTCGGCTGTGAAATTAGAGCCGTTATCAGTGATGATGCTATGTGGGACACCATAACGGTGTACAACGCCGGATATAAATTCTATCACCGGCCCGTACTCAGCCATTTTAACTGGTTTGGCCTCTATCCACTTGGTGAATTTATCCACCATGACCAGCAGATATATTTTCTTATGGCTTACTCCTTTAAGGGGTCCAACCATGTCCAGTCCACAGACCACAAAAGGCCAAGTGATGGGGATTGTTTGTAGGGAAGTGGGGGGCATGTGGCTTTGATTGGCGAAGAGTTGGCATCCAACGCAACGTTGGATAAGTTCTTGTGCATCTGCTTGGGCCGTCGGCCAATAAAACCCTGTACGGGAGGCCTTTCTAACAAGGGCCCGAGTTGCGGCATGGTGCCCGCTGAGGCCGGCATGAATCTCAGCCAGGAGCTGCCGGCTCTCCTCCTCAGAGATGCATCTTTGAAGGACTTGTTGGGGAACGTAGCAGAATTTTAAAATTTTCTACGCATCACCAAGATCAATCTATGGAGTCATCTAGCAATGAGGGAGAGAGGAGTGCATCTACATACCCTTGTAGATCACGAGCAGAAGCGTTCAGAGAACGGGGATGATGGAGTCGTACTCGCCGTGATCCAAATCACCGATGACCAAGTGCCGAACGGACGGAACCTCCGCGTTCAACACACGTACGGAGCGGATGACGTCTCCTCCTTCTTGATCCAGCAAGAGGGAAGGAGAGGTTGATGAAGATCCAGCAGCACGACGACGTGGTGGTGGATGCAGCAGTGATCGCAGCAGGGCTTCGCCGAGCTTCTGCGAGAGGGAGAGGTGTAGCAGGGGAGAGGGAGGTGCCAAGGCTTGGGGCCCTCCTTTATATAGGCCCCCTGGGGGGGGCCAGCCCTGGAGATGGGATCTCCCAAGGGGGCGGCGGCCAAGGGGGGTGGAGTGCCCCCCAAGGCAAGTGGAGGCGCCCCCCCACCCTAGGGTTTCCAACCCTAGGCGTAGGGGGCCCAAGGGGGGGGGGTGCACCAGCCCACTATGGGCTGGTTCCCCTCCCCACTTCAGCCCATGGGGCCCTCCGGGATGGGTGGCCCCACCCGGTGGACCCCCGGGACCCATCTGGTGGTCCCGGTACAATACCGGTGACCCCAAATCTTTCCCGATGGCCGAAACTACACTTCCTATATATAACTCTTCACCTCCGGACCATTCCGGAACTCCTCGTGACGTTCAGGATCTCATCCGGTACTCCGAACAACTTTCGTATTACTGCATACTCATATCTCTACAACCCTAGTGTCACCGAACCTTAAGTGTGTAGACCCTACGGGTTCGGGAGACAAGCAGACATGAGCGAGACGACTCTCCGGTCAATAAACAACAGCGGGATCTAGATACCCATGTTGGCTCCCACATGCTCCTCGATGATCTCATCGGATGAACCACGATGTTGAGGACTTAATCAATCCCGTATTCAATTCCCTTTGTCAATCGGTACGTTACTTGCCCGAGACTCGATCGTCGGTATCCCAATACCTTGTTCAGTCTCATTACCGGCAGTCACTTTACTCGTACCGTAATGCATGATCCCGTGATCAACCACTTGATCACATTGAGCTCATTATGATGATGCATTACCGAGTGGGCCCCGAGATACCTCTCCGTCATACGGAGTGATAAATCCCAGTCTCGATTCGTGCCAACCCAACAGACACTTTCGGAGATACCTGTAATGTACCTTTATAGTCACCCAGTTACTTTATGACGTTTGTCACACCCAAGGCACTCATACGGTATCCGGGAGTTGCACAATCTCATGGTCTAAGGAAATGATACTTGACATTCAGAAAAGCTACACCAAACGAACTACACGATCTTTGTGCTATGCTTAGGTTTGGGTCTTGTCCATCACATCATTCTCCTAATGATGTGATCCCGTTATCAATGACATCCCCATGTCCATAGCCAGGAAACCATGACTAACAATATCTTGATCAATGAGCTAGTCAACTAGAGGCTCACTAGGGACACATTGTGGCCTATGTATTCACACATGTATTACGATTTCCGGATAATACAATTATAGCATGAATAATAGACAATTATCATGAACAAGGAAATATAATAATCATTTTATTATTGCCTCTAGGGCATATTTCCAACAGTCTCCCACTTGCACTAGAGTTAATCATCTAGTTACATTGTGATGAATCGAACACCCATGGAATTCTAGTGTTGATCATGTTTTGCTCTAGGGAGAGGTTTAGTCAACGGATCTGCTACATTCAGGTCCGTATGTACTTTACAAATTTCTATGTCTCCATTTTCAACACTTTCACGAATGGAGTTGAAGCGACGCTTGATATGCCTGGTCTTCCTGTGAAACCTGGGCACCTTGGCAAGGGCAATAGCTCCAGTGTTGTCACAGAAGAGAGTCATCGGCCCCGACGCATTGGGTATGACTCCTAGGTCGGTGATGAACTCCTTCACCCAGATTGCTTCTTGTGCTGCCTCCGAGGCTGCCATGTACTCCGCTTCACATGTAGATCCCGCCACCACGCTTTGCTTGCAACTGCACCAGCTTACTGCCCCACCATTCAAAATATACACGTATCCGGTTTGTGACTTAGAGTCATTCAGATCTGTGTCGAAGCTAGCATCGACGTAACCCTTTATGACGAGCTCTTCATCATCTCCATAAATGAGAAATATTTCCTTAGTCCTTTCAGGTACTTCAGGATATTCTTGACCGCTATCCAGTGTTCCATGCCGGGATTACTTTGGTACCTTCCTACCAAACTTATGGCAAGGTTTACATCAGGTCTGGTACACAGCATAGCATACATGATAGACCCTATGGCTGAGGCATAGGGGACGACACTCATCTTTTCTCTATCTTCTGCCGCGGTTGGGCTTTGAGCCGTGCTCAATCTCGTACCTTGCAATACAGGCAAGAACCCCTTCTTTGACTGATCCATTTTGAACTTCTTCAATATCTTGTCAAGGTACGTACTCTGTGAAAGACCAATGAGGCGTCTCGATCTATCTCTATAGATCTTGATGCCTAATATATAAGCAGCTTCTCCAAGGTCCTTCATTGAAAAACACTTGTTCGAGTAGGCCTTTATGCTTTCCAAGAATTCTATATCATTTCCCATCAACAGTATGTCATCCACATACAATATGAGAAATGCTACAGAGCTCTCACTCACTTTCTTGTAAATGCAGGCTTCTCCATAAGTCTGCATAAACCCAAACGCTTTGATCATCTCATCAAAGCGAATGTTCCAACTCCGAGATGCTTGCACCAGCCCATAAATCGAACGTTGGAGCTTGCACACCTTGTCAGCATTCTTAGGATCGACAAAACCTTCCGGCTGCATCATATACAATTCTTCCTTAAGGAAACCATTAAGGAATGCCGTTTTGATGTCCATTTGCCATATTTCATAATCATAGAATGCGGCAATTGCTAACATGATTCGGACGGACTTCAGCTTCGCTACAGGTGAGAAAGTCTCATCGTAGTCAACCCCTTGAACTTGTCGATAACCCTTAGCGACAAGCCAAGCTTTATAGATGGTCACATAACCATCCGCGTCTGTCTTCTTCTTAAAGATCCATTTATTTTCTATAACTCGCCGATCATCGGGCAAGTCAGTCAAAGTACATACTTCGTTTTCATACATGGATCCTATCTCGGATTTCATGGCCTCCAGCCATTTGTCGGAATCCGGGCCCGCCATCGCTTCTTCATAGTTCAAAGGTTCACCGTTGTCTAACAACATGATTTCCAAGACAGGGTTGCCGTACCACTTTGGTGCGGAACGTGTCCTTGTGGACCTACGAAGTTCAGTAGCAAATTGATCTGAAGTTTCATGATCATCATCATTAACTTCCTCTCTAGTCGATGCAGGCACCTCAGGAACATTTTCCTAAGTTGCGTCACTTTCTGGTTCAAGAGGCAATACTTCATCAAGTTCTACTTTCCTCCCACTTACTTCTTTCTAGAGAAACTCTTTCTCTAGAAAGGATCCATTCTTGGCAACAAAGATCTTGCCTTCGGATTTGAGGTAGAAGGTATACCCAATAGTTTCTTTAGGGTATCCTATGAAGATGCATTTTTCCGACTTGGGTTCGAGCTTTTCAGGTTGAAGTTTCTTGACATAAGCATCGCATCCCCAAACTTTTAGAAATGACAGCTTAGGTTTCTTCCCAAACCATAATTCATACGGTGTCATCTCAACGGATTTCGACGGAGCCCTATTTAAAGTGAATGCGGCAGTCTCTAAAGCATAGCCCCAAAATGATAGCGGTAAATCGGTAAGAGACATCATAGATCGCACCATATCTAATAGAGTGCGATTACGACTTTCGGACACACCATTATGCTGAGGTGTTCCAGGCGGCGTGAGTTGTGAAACTATTCCACATTTTCTTAAGTGTGTGCCAAATTCGTGAGTCAAGTATTCTCCCCCACGATCTGATCGCAAGAACTTGATTTTCCCGTCACGTTGATTCTCAACCTCACTCTGAAATTCCTTGAAGTTTTCAAAGGTCTCAGACTTGTGTTTCATTAAGTAGACATACCCATATCTACTCAAGTCATCAGTGAGGGTGAGAACATAACGATAACCACCGCGAGCCTCAACACTCATTGAACCGCACACATCTCTATGTATGATTTCCAATAAGTTGGTTGCTCGCTCCATTGTTCCTGAGAACGGAGTCTTGGTCATTTTACCCATGAGGCATGGTTCGCACGTGTCAAATGATTTGTAATCAAGAGACTCTAGAAGTCCATCTGCATGGAGCTTCTTCATGCGTTTGACACCTATGTGACCAAGGCGGCAGTGCCACAAGTATGTGGGACTATCATTATCAACCTTACATCTTTTGGTATTCACACTATGAATATGTGTAGCATTACGCTCGAGATTCATTAAGAATAAATCATTCACCATCGGAGCATAACCATAAAACATATCTCTCACATAAATAGAACAACCATTATTCTCGGATTTAAATGAGTAGCCATCTCGAATTAAACGAGATCCTGATACAATGTTCATGCTCAAAGCTGGCACTAAATAACAATTATTGAGGTTTAAAATTAATCCCATAGGTAGGTAGCATGCCGACGGCGATCACATCGACCTTGGAACCATTCCCAACGTGCATCGTCACCTCGTCCTTTGCCAGTCTCCGCTTATTCCGTAGCTCCTGCTTTGAGTTACAAATGTGAGCAACCGCACCGGTATCAAATACCCAGGAGCTACTACGAGTACTGGTAAGGTACACATCAATTACATGTATATCACATATACCTTTCGTGATGTCGGCCTTCTTGTCCGCTAAGTATTTGGGGCAGTTCCGCTTCCAGTGAGCACTTCCCTTGCAATAAAAGCACTCAGTCTCGGGCTTGGGTCCATTCTTTGGCTTCTTCCCGGCAGCTTGCTTATCGGGCGCGGCAACTCCCTTGCCGTCCTTCTTGAAGTTCTTCTTACCCTTGCCTTTCTTGAACTTAGTGGTTTTATTCACCATCAACACTTGATGTTCCTTTTTGATTTCTACCTCCGCTGATTTCAGTATTGAATATACCTTAGGAATGGTCTTTTCCATCCCCTGCATATTGAAGTTCATCACAAAGCTCTTGTAGCTCGGTGGAAGCGACTGAAGGATTCTGTCAATGACCGCGTCATCCGGGAGATTAACTCCCAGCTGAGTCAAGTGGTTATGTAACCCAGACATTGTGAGTATGTGCTCACTGACAGAACTATTTTTCCTCCATTTTACAGCTGAAGAACTTGTCGGAGACTTCATATCTCTCGACCCGGGCATGAGCTTGAAAAACCATTTTCAGCTCTTCGAACATCTCATATGCTCCATGTTTCTCAAAACGCTTTTGGAGCCCCGGTTCTAAGCTGTAAAGCATGCAGCACTGAACGAGGGAGTAATCATCAGCACGCTGCTGCCAAGCGTTCATAACGTCTTGGTTCTCTGGGATGGGTGCGTCACCTAGCGGTGCTTCTAGGACATAATCTTTCTTGGCAGCTATGAGGATGATCCTCAGGTTCCGGACCCAGTCCGTATAGTTGCTGCCATCGTCTTTCATCTTGGTTTTCTCTAGGAATGCGTTGAAGTTGAGGACAACGTGGGCCATTTGATCTACAAGACATATTGTAAAGATTTTAGACTAGGACATGATAATTGAGTTCATCTAATCAAATTATTCAATGAACTCCCACTCAGATAGACATCCCTCTAGTCATCTAAGTATAACATGATCCGAGTTAACTAGGCCGTGTCCGATCATCACGTGAGACGGACTATTCAACATCGGTGAACATCTTCATGTTGATCGTATCTTCTATATGACTCATGCTCGACCTTTCGGCCTTCTGTGTTCCGAGGCCATGTCTGTACATGCTAGGCTCGTCAAGTCAACCTAAGTGTATCGCGTGTGTAAATCTGGCTTACACCCGTTGTATTCAAACGTTAAAATCTATCACACCCGATCATCACGTGGTGCTTCGAAACAACGAACCTTCGCAACGGTGCACGGTTAGGGGGAACACTTTCTTGAAATTATTTCGAGGGATCATCTTATTTAAGCTACTGTCGTTCTAAGAAAATAAGATGTAAAACATGATAAACATCACATGCAATCAAACAATGACATGATATGGCCAATATCATTTGCTCCTTTGATCTCCATCTTCAGGGCTCCATGATCATCGTTGTAACCGGCATGACACCATGATCTCCATCATCATGATCTCCATCATCGTGTCTTCTTGAAGTTGTCTCATCATCTATTACTTCTACTACTATGGCTAACGCTTTAGCAATAAAGTAAAGTAATTACATGACGTTTATGTTGACACACAGGTCATAAATCATAGACAACTCCTATGGCTCCTGCTGGTTGTCATACTCATTGACATGCAAGTCGTGATTCCTATTACAAGAACATGATCAATCTCATACATCACATATATCATTCATCATTCATCACAACCTTTGGCCATATCACATCACAAAACACTTGCTTCAAAAACAAGTTAGACATCCTCTAATTGTTGTTGCAAGTTTTTATGTGGCTGCTATAGGTTTCTAGCAAGAACGTTTCTTACCTACGCCAAAACCACAACATGAATTGCCAATTTCCATTTACCCTTCATAAGGACCCTGTTCATCGAATCCGATCCGACTAAAGTGGGAGAGACAGACACCCGCCAGCCACCTTATGCAACTAGTGCATGTCAGTCGGTGGAACCGGTCTCACGTAAGCGTACGTGTAAGGTTGGTCTGGGCCGCTTCATCCCACGATGCCGCCGAATCAAGATAAGACTAGTAACGGCAAGCAAATTGACAATATCGACGCCCACAACTACTTTGTGTTCTACTCGTGCATAGTAACTACGCATAGACCTAGCTCATGATGCCACTGTTGGGGAACGTAGCAGAATTTTAAAATTTTCTATGCATCACCAAGATTAATCTATGGAGTCATATAGCAATGAGGGAGAGATGAGTGCATCTACATACCCTTGTAGATCACGAGCGGAAGCATTCAGAGAGCGGGGATGATGGAGTCGTACTCGCCGTGATCCAAATCACCGATGACCAAGTGCCGAACGGACGGCACCTCCGCGTTCAACACATGTACGGAGCGGATGACGTCTCCTCCTTCTTGATCCAGCAAGGGGGAAGGAGAGGTTGATGAAGATCCAGCAGCACGACAGTGTGGTGGTGGATGCAGCAGTGATCACAGCAGGGCTTCGCCGAGCTTCTGCGAGAGGGAGAGGTGTAGCAGGGGAGAGGGAGGCGCCAGGGCTTGGGGTGCGGCTGCCCTCCCTCCCCCCTCCTTTATATAGGCCCCCTGGGGGGCGCCGGCCCTGGAGATGGGATCTCCCAAGGGGGCGGCGGCCAAGGGGGGTGGAGTGCCTCCCAAGGCAAGTGGAGGCGCCCCCACCCTAGGGTTTCCAACCCTAGGCGCAGGGGGGGTGCACCAGCCCACTATGGGCTGGTTCCCCTCCCCACTTCAGCCCATGGGGCCCTCCGGGATGGGTGGCCCCACCCGGTGGACCCCCGGGACCCATGCAGTGGTCCCGGTACAATACCGATGACCTCGAATCTTTCCCGATGGCCGAAACTACACTTCCTATATATAATTCTTCACCTCCGGACCATTCCGGAACTCCTCGTGATGTCCAGGATCTCATCCGGGACTCCGAACAACTTTCGGATTACTTCATACTCATATCTCTACAACCCTAGCGTCACCGAACCTTAAGTGTGTAGACCCTACGGGTTCGGGAGACAAGCAGACATGACCAAGACGACTCTCCGGTCAATAACCAACAGCGGGATCTGGATACCCATGTTGGCTCCCACATGCTCCTCGATGATCTCATCGGATGAACCACGATGTTGAGGACTTAATCAATCCCGTATTCAATTCCCTTTGTCAATCGGTACGTTACTTGCCCGAGACTCGATTGTCGGTATCCCAATACCTTGTTCAGTCTCGTTACCGGCAAGTCACTTTACTCGTACCGTAATGCATGATCCCGTGATCAACCACTTGATCACATTGAGCTCATTATGATGATGCATTACCGAGTGGGCCCCGAGATACCTCTCCGTCATACGGAGTGACAAATCCTAGTATCGATTCGTGCCAACCCAACAGACACTTCGGAGATACCTGTAATGTACCTTTATAGTCACCCAGTTACGTTGTGACTTTTGTCACACCCAAGGCACTCATACGGTATCCGGGAGTTGCACGATCTCATGGTCTAAGGAAATGATACTTGACATTCAGAAAAGCTACAGCAAACGAACTACACGATCTTTGTGCTATGCTTAGGTTTGGGTCTTGTCCATCACATCATTCTCCTAATGATGTGATCCTGTTATCAATGACATCCCCATGTCCATAGCCAGGAAACCATGACTATCTGTTGATCAACGAGCTAGTCAACTAGAGGCTCACTAGGGACACATTGTGGTCTATGTATTCACACATGTATTACGATTTCCGGATAATACAATTATAGCATGAATAATAGAAAATTATCATGAACAAGGAAATATAATAATCATTTTATTATTGCCTCTAGGGTATATTTCCAACAGGAATCCGGTAGCGCTTTTCTTATAGAGTTCTCCATTGTGAACCTTGTAGGACTTCGAACACCGGACAATGCGGCGGGCCTCATTCTGATCCTCAGGAAGTTCATTCCTATTAAGGTAGGCCAAGAAGGGTTTGGTCCATGGGGCAATGACGGCCATAATGAGATGGGCCGATGGTGTTATTTCAGTGGCTGAGCCTCCAATGATATCGGTGTGTTCGGAATCTGGGGTTGTGTTCGGATCCGGACTAGCGTTGTTGCTTTCCCCTTGCCACACCATGGATGGCTTAAAAAGCCTTTCCAGAAAGATGTTAGGTGGGACTGGTTGCGCTTGGAACCGATACAAGCAAGAACGTCCGCCGCTTGATTACTTTCTCGGGCCACGTGATGAAACTTGAGTCCCTCGAACCGAGCTGACATTTTTAGGACGGTATTACGATAAGCCGCCATCTTCGGATCTTTGGCATCGAAGTCTCCATTTATTTGAGATATTGCGAGGTTTGAGTCCCCACGCACTTCCAGGCGATGTATGCCCATGGAGACAGCCATCCAGAGACCATGCAATAAAGCCTCGTATTTGGTTGCATTATTGGAGTCTGTGTATAGTATTTGGAGTACGTACTGAACAACGTCTCCCGTGGGGACGTCAAAACGATGCCCGCTCCCAGCCCTGCCAACATTTTGGAGCCATCGAAGTACATAACCCAGTTGGAATATGTGTCATACTCTTTAGGGAGTTCGGCCTTTGTCCATCTGGCGACGAAGTCAGCCAGTACTTGGGATTTAATAGCTCGACATGGTTTGTATGTAATATCAAATGGAAGGAGCTCAATGGCCCATTTGGCAATCCGGCCCGTGGCATCGCGGTTGTTTTTTATGTCATTGAGTGGTACTTCGGAAGCCACCATGATCGAACACTCCTGGAAGTAGTGTCGTAGCTTTCGGGATGCCATGAAGACCGCATATGCTATCTTTTGATAATGGGGGTACCGCGATTTGCATGGTGTAAGGACAATGGATACGTAGTATACTGGCTTATGAAGCGGGAATTTATGTCCGTCCTGTTCTCGTTCAACGACGAGCACGACGCTCACCACTTGATGTGTTGTCGATATGTATAGCAGCATGGGTTCGCCGACATTTGGTGCGACCAGGATTAGGTTGCTCACTAGGAGTGTTTTTATTTCTTCCAGTCCGATTGTTATCGCGTTCGTCCACTCGAAGTGATCAGTTTTCCGCAGAAGGTGATAGAGTGGCAGTGCCTTTTCTCCCAATCTGGAGATAAAGCGGCTTAGAGCTACCACGCAACCCGCAAGTTTTTGGACTTGTTTAAGGTCTGTTGGCGTAGCCAACTGTGACAGAGCTCGGATTTTGGCTAGATTTGCTTCAATTCCTCTATTGGAGATGATGAAGCCCATCGGCTTTCCTACGGGGACGCCAAAAACACACTTTTCCAGATTGAGCTTAAATGTCATATGCTCAGAGGTTGTCAAATGTGCGGCGTAGGTCATCTATTAGTGTTTTGACGTGCCTTGTCTTGATTACGACGTCGTCCACATAGGCTTCAATTGTCTTTCCGATCTGTTTCTCTAGGCATGTTTGGATCATGCGTTGGTAGGTGGCGCCAGCGTTCTTGAGCCCGAAGGGCATGGTGTTGAAGCGGAATGGCCCATATGGGGTGATGAATGTTGTTGCAGCTTGGTCGAACTCCTTCATTTTGATTTGATGGTATCCGGAATATGCGTCGAGGAAACACAGTGAGTCGTGTCCTGCAGTAGCATCAATGATTTGATCAATGCGGGGGAGGGGGAGGGATCCTTAGGGAAAGCCTTATTGAGGTCTTTAAAATCGACGCACAAGTGCCAGGATTTATCCTTCTTTGGTACCATCACTAGGTTTGCCAGCTAGTCCGGATGTTTTATTTCTCTAATGAATCCGGCCTCGATTAGCTTGGCTAGATCCTCTCCCTTGGCATGACGTTTGGGTTCAGAAAAGCGTCGTAGTGTTTGTTTGACCGGTTTGTATCCCTTTAATATGTTGAGGCTGTGCTCGGCCAGTTTGCACGGGATACCTGGCATGTCAGAAGGGTGCTAGGCGAATATATCCCAGTTTTCGCGAAGAAAATCCCTTAGCACGGCGTCGACCGTTGGGTCTAGTTGTGCCCCAATAGATGTTGTCTTTTTGGGGTCCGTTGGATGGACCTGGAATTTGACTATTTCTTCCGCTGGCTTGAAGGAGGTGGACTTGGGGCATTTGTCTAAGATCACATCGTCCCTGTCCACCGTGGAGTGCAGTGTGATTAATTCTTCAGCCACGAGGGCTTCAGATAATGCCTCAAGGGCCAAGGACGCGGTTTTATTTTCGGCACGCAGTGTTATGTCCGGATCACTGGCGAGAGTGATTATGCCTTTGGGCCCAGGCATCTTAAGCTTCATGTACCCGTAATGAGGTACAACTTGGAAGCGTGTAAATGCCTCCAGCCCCAAAAGGGCGTGATATCCGCTGTTGAAAGGGGCCACTTGGAAGGTTATTTCTTCGGACCGACAATTCTTCGGCGTGCCGAATACCACGTCGAGTGTTATTTTTCCCGCACACCGCGCCTCCCGACTGGGAATAATTCCTCAGAAGGTCGTGCTTCTTTGCTCAATGCGGCTCCTGTCTATTTCCATTTTGTGGAGTGTATCTTCGTAGATGAGGTTTAGTCCGCTGCCGCCGTCCATTAGGACCTTGGTGAACCGAAAGCCGTCCACGATTGGACTGAGGACCAAGGTGGCCCATGCTCGGACTGTCCTATATTTTCGTTCATCACCGGCATTAAAAGTTATAGCCGTGTCGTTCCAAGGGTTTATTGTTGTTATTTGACTGACTTCGGCGAGTCCGTGTAGTGCTCTTTTGCGCCTACTGTTTGAGGTGAATGTCTCGAAGACCGTCAATACTTTGGGGTCGTTGTCCTCTAGGGGGTGTTGTTCTGGGTTATTCTTGGTGTGGATATCCTCGCCGCTCTTGGCCACTTGCCGGAGTATCCAACATCCTCTAAGGCTATGTGTTGGTATGTTATCCAGTGTTGCGTGTATTTTGCATGGCCCATCGAGCCATCCTTCCAGAACGGTTCTACGCCCCATACTAGACTTATATTTCTTTACTATTGAACCGGGCGTGTTGCAAGGGTGCACCCTTTTCGCCTGAATGAGGAGTTGAGTGGGGACCGATGATTCCCAACGGGCTGCTGGAGTTTTCCAGGCGCTTTCCATTGCGTTGTACTTCTGTATGATAGTTGTCAAGTCAGCGAAGTGTAGGATGCGACGGCGGTTGATGGCGTTGAGGATTCCTTCGTCCCTGCAATTGTTGTGGAACACTAAGATCGCTTCCTCGTTGCGGCAATCTTTAATCTTGTTTTTGACAAGAAGGAATCTGGCCCAGAAGTGGTGGACTGTTTACTGAGACTGTTGTTGTATGCTCATGAGAGCGCTTGTATTCGGGTGGGTGGGTGGATTTAAATCTGAACCCTGACCCAGTTTTGGATCCAGAGTCTGAAGGTCTTTCGAACTTAACAGATCGGGCTTCGGGATATCCACTGATTTCTTAGGCCCGTCGTCCGATTCTATGTTAGGAGGACAGGATGCATCTCCTCGCAGGTAGGTGCCCGGCTCTTCGAGATCGGAGATCCAGACATAGTCCATTCTTAGTATGGAGGAAGAGTTGTCGACTCGCTCCTAGACTACCGCTATCTAGTGGGTGATCGGTGGAGATTTGATTTCTCTCTGATCGGGTTTAAGCCCAATTCGATCGTAATATGTAGCGACCCCCAGGGCGGCGATGCGATCTAGGAGCTCGTTTAAGGACGAAAGCTCCGCTGGATCCATCTGCTTGGAGTGTTCGGAGTCGATGCGAAGGGGGTTTTCGATGACCCAAGAGGTCATCGTCAGCTTAACGACCGAACGGGCAATCATGGTAAAGCCGCCCAGCCGAAGGGTTTGGCCTGGAGCCAGCATTCCTCCGGTGGTGATATTATCCTTGAGAACAAGGAGAGACATCGATCCTGTCGTCGATGTCACAATGGAACTCTCAATGAAAGCACCAATGTCGGTATCAAAACCAGCGGAACTCGGGTAGGGGGTCCCGAACTGTGCGCCTAAGGTCGATGGTAATAGGAGACAGGGGACACGATGTTTACCCAGGTTCGGGCCCTCTTTATGGAGGTAATACCCTACGTCCTTCTTGATTGATCTTGATGAATATGAGTATTACAAGAGTTGATCTACCACGAGATCGTAATGGCTAAACCCTAGAGGTCTAGTCAGGCTATGATTATGAGGATTCGGGGGTATCTACAGACCTAGCCCTCCGGTTTATATAGACACGGGAGGGGTCTAGGGTTACACAAGGTCGGTTACAGAGAAATGAATCTACATAGTTGGTCGTCAAGCTTGCCTTCCACGCCAAGGAAAGTCCCATCCGGACACGGGTGCAGTCTTTGGTCTTCATATCTTCACAGCCCATCAGTCCGGCCCATGGCTAACAGGCCGGACGCCCGAGGACCCCTTAGTACAGGACTCCCACAGTCCCGTCGCCCCGTCTCATGGACTTGCAGCAAGAGCAAAGAATGTCGGACCGCGCTGCGTGGAAAACTTGCGGGTATCCTCCAGATCAACCCGACTTCACATCACTTGCGGGTACCCCTCGGGGCCGACCCAACGTCATCATGGCTCTATGGTACGTCAGAGTAACTGTGTGTCTAAAACAGCAAGGGGGGAAACTGAGGAATCACCCTCGACGGATTCCCACTCGATTTAACCATCAAGGTGGACTTGGAGGAGTCACCCTCGTCGGTCCACACTTGAGGGGTTGCATGATAGAGTCATTACCGGGAGTGGTAAAGGAGGAATCACCCTCGATGGCCACAATCGAACAGCTACACTACAGGGTTAACATCAGAAGTGCTGACGAGGTATCACCCTTGGCACTCGATAGAAACTCTGCAAAGTCATACAAGTAAGGGGGTGATGTGCGGTGTCGAGGCCCAGACATCGATTAATTGATCGAGTCTAAGCGGGGCAACTGGGACAAGGTGGGGGTCACTGATGTATCTCTAACCAAAACCGGGGTGAGTCAGCACCAAAACTGATCAAAACTGAGTCCAGGGAGGAACCTTGTCCGGTCTCGGTAGTTGGGAGTGTAAGTTGTCCGGTTTTGAAGTTGAGGGACCAAATCTAGACTTCACCAAGAGTTGAGGAACGAAAAGCATACTTTTCTCTATTTTTTTTGAACTCCACCTCATATATTAATTAACCAAAGCACGTGTTACAATCATTCATTACAGAGTTCACCACATAGGGCGATACATCATTAACAAGAATCCCATCCACTCTATTATCAAAACTAAACTTACACTAGTACAGTGAGCTCCTAAACAAACGGTTTAAAACCCCTTTCCGCGACGGCATCTGGAATCATCGCCAAGTGAGTGTCGGTGATAGGGGGTCCTTCCCACATGACCCAGAAACCGTCGGGGATATGCCCTCCTGGCACACACGTTCGGCAAAATGAGGTCGTGTGCGACCGGCGAGTGCTCAAATATGGAAATACGTAAAGTAGAGCTAAAAATTCAATTATACGATGAAATTGTTTCCGGCCGCAAGTACATCCCACACAGTCAGTCCTCGCTAAACGTTTTCGTTCATATGTACATCCCACACAGTCGCTCGAAGGAAAACGTTTCCGTTCACAGGTACATCACACACAATTTTTCACGTTAAATCGCTTGCGTTATTGAATATATCACACACGGTGCATGGAAGAAACTGTGTGGCAAAGGATGTCCATCACACACAGTTTTCATGTGGTAAACGTTTGCGCAAGGTGGCCTAACGCAAACAGTTTTCAAGAGAAAGTCGTGTGTGATTGTTCATTGATCCAACACGGTTTATTCCTAGAAACTGTGTGCATTGCCTGAGGTCATCGCCCATGGTATTTTTTTAACAACCATTTTGTGATGCCCGGATAATCAAGCTACAGTAATTCCCTGCTAATGGTCACGTCACCACGATTACTGTTGTTAAACTCACGTTGGTTCAAAACCGATTCAAATTCGAATTCAAAATCAAGTCAAAGAAATAAAGGTTTTCAAATATTAAAACTAGAATGTTCGGGATGTGCCAAATAATTCATAAGTAATATAGGTGGGTAACCAAGTCTTTACAAAAATATTTAAATGCACTAAACTAAATAAAACAGTAGCAAAAACAATTAGATAAATGCCTTTTATTAATTATAAAATATTAAACCATTTTATTTGAGGTTTAAACTTTTTTGTGGCAGTGTTGTAATTAGTAGAACTAATTTAGGTACTACTAAAATATTTTACAAAACTAAAATAGATTGATGAATGTAATCAAACAGAAAAGAAATAATACAAAAAAAGGAAAGGGAGAAAACCCCCTGTGCTTTTGGCCCGTCGGGCAAGTGGCCAACCCAGCCGGGCCACCCTGGCGATCCCTCCCCTCTCCCTGTTCACGCGACCGGGTCGCTACAGGGGTGGGTTGCCCCCGACCACCTCGCCGGCGTCGACGCTGGGAGGGGATAAGGCGCCTCCCCGCGCCTCCTCGGTCTCCCTAGTCCCCACCTCCCCACTCAACCCCACTCACCTCGCCCCTCTCGCCCAGATCCACCTTTCCCCCTCTGCCGATCTGGAGGAAGGGCCGGCGCGCCCGTCTCTGACGACCTCGCTTCGCCGTGGCCACCGTCGTCCCCGCACCCCTCCGACTAGTCCTGGAGATCCTGCACCGACCACTACGTCTCCCTCGCCCACGAGACCACGCCGGAACCACTGCATCACCACCATGCCGTCTTCTTCCTCCTCGAACGTCGTCGACCTCGCCGACGATTCCGACTGCGGCAAGCCCTCCTCGAGCTCGCTTTCGCACGACTACAGGGCCCCGTGAGCTTACCTTCCTCCCCTGACCCCCCTGTGCTTCCGCTCGCCCGCGAATTCCCCATGTTCGAGCTCACCGCGAGCTCGCGGTTGACGCGGCCCCTCTGCTGCGCCATCGTGCTCCCTGGCCCCTGGGATGTTCTGGCCTCGCGCTTGCTGGCGCCCGCTCACGCCTATCGCTCCCCGCGGCAGCGCCCTGCTCCCTACGCACGGCGTGCCCGCTGCGAGGCAGAGCCCCGCGCTGCTCCGCTCAAGGCCGGCGCCCCTGCAGCCCACCTCCAGCAGCCCCCGCGGCCACCATCCGGTGCCCCTCGTTGCGATGTGCCTGCCGAGCCCACCCACAGCTCCGGCCATCGCCGGAGATGGCCGGCCGACGAGCTCTGCCGCCCCGGTTTAGCGTCGGCGGTTAGCCGCCGTGAAGTGCTGACGTGGCCACGTGGTTAAGCCACTAATGGCCCTAATTAATCTAACCCTAGCCCTATGACAAGTGGGGCCCATAGCTTAACTAATCCAACCCTTAAAAAATAGATAATGTGTTAATTAAATCTTAGTCACTGACATCGGGGTCCCACTAGGCTTTTTGACCAGTCAACCGTGGACCAGTCAATTGCCGACTGGCCCACCTGTCAGCCTCTAGTACACTTCCGTGTACGCAGAGCTGGGTACCCGTAGCTTTTTAGTCTTTATTTTCGAATTAATAGTAATTTCAGAATATTGATAAAACTTTGAAAATTAATAGAAATTAAACCGTAGCTCGGATGAAAAAGTTTTCTACATGAAAGTTGCTCAGAACGACGAGACGAACCCGGATACGCAGCCCGTTCGTCCACCACACACCTCTAACATACCAAACACGCAACTTTCCCCCTCCGGTTCATCTGTCCGAAAACGCGAAACACCGGGAATACTTTCCTGGATGTTTCCCCCCTTCGTCGGTATCACCTACTACCGCGATTGGGCACACCTAGCATCGTTACTTGTCATGTCATGCATCGATATGCATTTGTTTGCATTGTATTCATTGTTTCTTCCCCCTCTTCTCTCCGGTAGACTACGAGACCGACGCTGCTGCTGCCCAGTTTGACTACGGAGTTGACGACCCCTCCTTCTTGCCAGAGCAACCAGGCAAGCCCCCCCCCCTTGATCACCAGATATCGCCTATTCTACTCTATACTGCTTGCATTAGAGTAGTGTAGCATGTTACTGCTTTCCGTTGATCCTATTCTGATGCATAGCCTGACATTGTTGCTACATCTGTTGATACCTTACCTGCAATCCTAAATGCTTAGTATAGGATGCTAGTTTATCAGCATTGGCCCTACATTCTTGTCAGTCTGCCTTGCTATACTATTGGGCCGTGATCACTCGGGAGGTGATCACGGGTATATACTATACATACATACATACTATACAGATGGTGACTAAAGTCGGGTCAGCTCGAAGAGTACCCGCGAGTGATTCACGGATTGGGGGCTGAAAGGACCTTTGTCCCGACGGCCCTCTGTGTGGATCTTTGTGGCGGAGCGACAGGGCAGGTTGAGACCGCATAGGAGAGAGGTGGGCCTGGCCCTGTTCGGCGTTCGCGGACACTTAACACGCTTAACGAGATCTTGGTATTTGATCTGAGTTGGCTACGAGCCTATACGCACTAACCATCTACGCGGGAGTAGTTATGGGTATCCCGACGTCGTGGTATCAGCCGAAGCACTTCAGACGTCAGCGACGGAGCGGCGCGCGCCGAATTGGACTGGAACGCCACTAGGCTAGGTCTGCTTTCGGCCGCGTATGCAACGTGCAGGTGTGCTATGGGCGATGGGCCCAGACCCCTGTGCGCTTAGGTTTAGACCGGCGTGCTGGCCTCTCTGTTGAGCCTAGGTGGGGCTGCGACGTGTCGATCTTCCGAGGCCAGGCATGACCCAGGAAAGTGTGTCCGGCCAAATGGGATCGAGCGTGTTGGGTTATGTGGTGCACCCCTGCAGGGAAGTTAATCTATTCGAATAGCCGTGATCTTCGGTAACATGACGACTTGGAGTTGTACCTTGACCTTATGACAACTAGAACCGGATACTTAATAAAACACACCCTTCCAAGTGCCAGATACAACCGGTGGTCGCTCTACCTCAGGGATATGAGGAGGGGATCGCCGGGTAGGATTATGCTATGTGATGCTATTTGGAGATGCTATTTGGAGATGCTACTTGGAGATGCTACTTGGAGGACGTCAATCTACTCTCTTCTACTTGATGCAAGACGGTGGCTGCGAGAAGCGTAGCCTTCGACAGGATTTGTTATCCCCCTCTTATTCTGGCATTCTGCAGTTCAGTCCACTGATATGGCCTCCTTACACATATACCCATGCATATGTAGTGTAGATCCTTGCTTGCGAGTACTTTGGATGAGTACTCACGGTTGCTTTCTCCCCCCTTTTCCCCTTTCCTTCTTTCTAGTTGTCGCAACCAGATGCTGGAGCCCAGGAGCCAGACGCCACCGTCGACGACGACCCCTACTTCACTGGAGGTGCCTACTACTACGTGCAGCCCGCCGATGACGACCTGGAGTAGTTTAGGAGGATCCCAGGCAGGAGGCCTACGCCTCTTTCGATATGTATCCCAGTTTGTGCTAGCCTTCTTAAGGCAAACTTGTTTAACTTATGTCTGTACTTAGATTTTGTTGCTTCCGCTGACTCGTCTATGATCGAGCACTTGTATTCGAGCCCTCGAGGCCCCTGGCTTGTATTATGATGCTTGTATGACTTATTTATGTTTTAGAGTTGTGTTGTGATATCTTCCCGTGAGTCCCTGATCTTGATCGTACACATTTGCATGCATGATTAGTGTACAATTGAATCGGGGGCGTCACAAGTTGGTATCAGAGCCGACTGCCTGTAGGAATCCCCTTTCCAACTCCTTGGCTGAAGTTGAGTCTAGCCATTGCAAAACTTTTACTAACTTGGCTGTGTGCCTTACGGGCCCACGTCGCCATTGGGTGGTATTAGGATCTTTTACTCCTCGTCTATACTCTGGGACTCTGATCTCTCTTCTAGTCGGGTTAAATGATTTTCTAAAATCTAACTTTAGGTTCTCGAAAACGCTTTCTCCCGGAGAGCCCCTTCAGTCTAGATGATCGCCGACTGCACATCAAGATTTCAAAGTTACTTTTCGATACTCTTTCGGGACTGCCCATTGCTTTTGCAATTCACTACCACCGAAATATCCCTGTGAATAAATTCATACACCGTTCTTACTTAGTCCCCAGTTGTTCTTTTTATTACAAGACGCCCCGAAATACTCGTTGTTGTTCTTAGAATACTTACGCCTACTGCCTTGCAGTTCCTTACCACCTGAATACCCATACGGATAATTTCTCACACTTATCGAGTAGCCGCTCATCCCCAGTTGATTCATGTATTTCAAAAAAGTCTTCGAAATGCCATTCGATCTTTTGAAAATTCCCGAGCAGCCTATTGCTCTTGAAATTCTTGCTTGCTTGCATTATGGTTAATCCCATAAGTCTCATAAGCAGATTGACATCCCTTGTCATTATCATTTGGGTCTGTTGATTCGATATGTTGTGAATGCTCGCAATCCTCAATCAGGTCCTAGAATTCATCCCTCCGGCTCAAACGTCATTTTGGACATGAGCTGGTTATCAACCAATTAAATTGCTGTCGGTCGTGCCCCTAAGTCTATTGAACTTATCCATCCTTGGTCAGAGTGTCTGCTTCTGATCATTTGTTTTGGAAATCATAATTCCTTTGTTATCTAAGCATCAAATTATTCCGATGTTCTATAATATGATGCCCATGCATTCTTTCTGGAGTACCGATACTCACATCAGCTCCGTTGTGGATCGCCCGATCCATTGTTTGATTTCGTCCGACATCGTCCTTCATATTGAATAACCTTGTGAGCTTTTCCACGGGTATATGACGCCTTTGGTAATTTGTATCCTCTGCTTTGTCAACCATGCTCTACTTTCGAGCTGGTGATAATTACTCCTGATGTTTGTGGTATATGTTCCTAAGATGCCCCTATGGGTTGAACCTATGCCTTCCCTAACCGTATGCACCCGAGAGTTTTCACGAGTCATACTGTCCTGGTGTTTTTCCAGATAATATTTCAACACTACAACTTCATCGAAAGCGAGAAGTGAATGAAAGGGTATGCATTGGAGAAGTGGGAGTCGACCTTGAACTCTGTGTTCATGCCCATGGACCCGATGTGGAACTTATCATGGAAGGTTCTTGCCTAATATTTACTCATTCGAGTAATTCTTTTGGTGTCCTTAAATTGGACCCCTTGTAGTTATGGTTTCGACCATATTGTTATTCTTTGTTCCCATTTCTCGGGCAAGTTTAAACATTTGTCTTCCGCGGATCAATACCCCAGTCCAACCTCTACTTTGATCCGTCTTCGAGTATTACCCCCTGGTATCTCGAGATTATCGTGGAACTGTATAACTTCTCGTGAGTTCTTCATCAAGTGCTACATTCTCACTGGTTTCAGTTTTTCATGGGCTCTGAGTTATTAAACACTCAAAGACACCGATAACTGAACCGAGTCTACACTATGGTTCAACAACTCTTGATAATCTTCTTTAAGTACGAGTTTCTACCCGATCACGCCATTCCTAGCCTGATCGGCCATATCATTATCATGCAACATTTTAACTGTGCTACCTAGTCCTTCTTTCTGGAGCACAATTTTCGACGTTGAGCTAACCTCACGTCGATCTTCCTCCTCATATAACTTCGCCTTAAAAACAATGAGCTTGATTTCGAGTTTGTGTCGTATCTGTGGCTCCAATAATCTTTTGTTGCATCAGTCCTTTTGCTTGATGCAGTCGATGTTCAATTGCTTCTTCGTGGATTCTCTCGACAACAAATTGTCGTGATCGTCATCAACATTTTGACTCCTTCCAGGATATCAATGGAATTCTTGATGATAATTGACATCCTCGTTCCTTGGTAATTTCAGTTACCATCAACAACATCCTTACCTTCCTTTCATCACAAACTTGTTCATGTTATGGATGCAACTTACTATCCAGCCCGTATTATGATCTACCTTGAAGTATTACTGCCTTTTGTCAAGGATGTTGTGAGAATTTCACCACCTCTTGAGAATTCTTGATATAAGTGATACTTCACCATCACCATTCTTTTCTTGGTCCGCGTGTTGTTCCTAACAGGAATACCGACAGATGGACTAGTAATTTTAAAACTTCTGGCAACCTTATTGCTTTGAAGTTAATGGTCAACATTTCATTCTTAGACCATTGGTTATCGAACCGCCATTCTAACATTGTTTGTGCTACCTAGCCCAGATTTCGGGTGCACATTTCAACCAATGTTTAATTGTGTATGTTTTCCTCGAGCATACATCATTATACCATTTGATCTGATAAATGTTATCTCCTTGTTCACATAATTGTGGAAATCCATCTTTTGTTAATCTCGATAAATTGTCGCTGATTCCATCAGCCACCCTCTCATCCTCTCCTTGGTTTAATGATGATGAATCCTTGTCTTCGAACTCGCTTCCATAGTTCATTGCTCGAGAATCTTATAATGTTATCTCGTCAATTGTGTAGCACCTTTTCTTCTCAGGCATCCTAAGACGGAGGTTTCCTGACACCAATCGGATCTGAACCTCGGTCAGATATGATGGTTGGAACATATTTCCAAGAGTTATAACATTGGTCTTTATATGACCCGGTAAGATGATGTCATGCCTAGCACACCTGGCCGGAGGACCTATTGTTATAGTTTCCTTTTGGCAAGGTTAGTCATTCTTCCATGAGGAAATTGTAAGATTTATTCTATAAGTTGTTCCTGATGGATCCTTTTTGTTTCCAAAGTCTGATCTTCACCTGTTGACCATGTCAATGCTATCTCGAAGCATGTCTATGGTACTCCGATGTTTCAACAAGAATATTTGAAGCCCAATGCTAAACGTTTCTTGCTCAATTATCCAAACACCGCTGTATGGATAATGTCATGAAAATTTCTCTCCCCTCACCTAGAGGCTTTTCTACTTAATATCATGTCATGGTTATCATGTTCTGCTTGTCCTTGGGAAGGATATACCCCTGACATATATGTTTAAACACATTTTTCTTTCCATTGTTCTTTTTAATCTGATGATCACATTTTCCTTTCCATTTTCTTGTTTAACATTTCTCGTGGTTTATATGATCTAAGCGGTAATGATACGCTGCTTATATAAACACCTCGGTTGTACAACTCTGTCAATAAGACCCTGTTACTATTGTTGATGACATCCCGATAACCACCGATGGACGAGAACTTTGCCTATTAGTTCGCCTCGTTCAACGAGCAGGAAAATGGTTCTCTTCGTCCCTCGCCCTTGGTACCAGCGTTGTTGCCAACATAACTGACAGGCTATCCTCTGACCTGCCTTGCTATCATGACCGTGCAAATGTTGGCACCCTTCCTGATTTTACCCCACATGGTGGGCCCATAACCCACAGTTCCACAGGATCGAAACCTGACTCTTCTTTATAACCCGGATTCTAATGTATCCTTTGCACCTGCCTTCGTATGTGATTCACGAGCTGAATGCTATACCATTGTTCATCCTGGAATCAAACACCATGTTATTCTTGTGGTTCAAGCCCCCATTCCAGCTTCTGTCTAGTCATCGAATGATTGCCTACCCGTTTGAAACTTTGGTACCATCGTATATTGCACTCAACGAATTCAATGAAATACAACTCGTGGGGTCCCTTGTGTATTTCCCATTGAGTTCATCGTCAGATGCCCAGCTTTGTGGAGACGCGTTCTTCCGGAGTTTTTCCCCTTGGTCGCGTTCGTAGGACGATGGAGATCCCGAAGAAAGGATGACGAATTGATCATGATGACCTGGAGCAGAGAAATAAAGACTTCAACGTAATGGATCGACCTCTTCGAGAAGAGCAACCAAGACCGAGGAGATCCGTTAGATTTTTTTTCGTAACCCAATCCCTCCCCCTTGCTCCCCTCCTAAATCTCGGGACGAGATTTCTTGTAGTGGAGGAGAATTGTGACGCCCGGATAATCAAGCTACAGTAATTCCCTGCTAATGGTCACGTCACCACGATTACTGTTGTTAAACTCACGTTGGTTCAAAACCGATTCAAATTCGAATTCAAAATCAAGTCAAAGAAATAAAGGTTTTCAAATATTAAAACTAAAATGTTCGGGATGTGCCAAATAATTCATAAGTAATATAGGTGGGTAAACCAAGTCTTTACAAAAATATTTAAATGCACTAAACTAAATAAAACAGTAGCAAAAACAATTAGATAAATGCCTTTTATTAATTATAAAATATTAAACCATTTTATTTGAGGTTTAAACTTTTTGTGGCAGTGTTGTAATTAGTAGAACTAATTTAGGTACTACTAAAATATTTTACAAAACTAAAATAGATTGATGAATGTAATCAAACAGAAAAGAAATAATACAAAAAAAGGAAAGGGAGAAAACCCCCTGTGCTTTTGGCCCGTCGGGCAAGTGGCCAACCCAGCCGGGCCACCCTGGCGATCCCTCCCCTCTCCCTGTTCACGCGACCGGGTCGCTACACGGGCGGGTTACCCCCGACCACCTCGCCGGCGTCGACGCTGGGAGGGGATAAGGTGCCTCCCCGCGCCTCCTCGGTCTCCCCAGTCCCCACCTCCCCACTCAACCCCACTCACCTCGCCCCTCTCGCCCAGATCCACCTTTCCCCCTCTGCCGATCTGGAGGAAGGGCCGGCGCGCCCGTCTCCGACGACCTCGCTTCGCCGTGGCCACCGTCGTCCCCGCACCCCTCCGACTAGTCCTGGAGATCCTGCGTCGACCACTACGTCTCCCTCGCCCACGAGACCACGCCAGAACCACTGCATCACCACCATGCCGTCTTCTTCCTCCTTGAACATCGTCGACCTCGTCGACGATTCCGACTGCGGCAAGCCCTCCCCGAGCTCGCTTTCGCACGACTACAGGGCCCCGTGAGCTTACCTTCCTCCCCTGACCCCCCTGTGCTTCCGTTCGCCCGCGAATTCCCCATGTTCGAGCTCACCGCGAGCTCGCGGTCGACGCGGCCCCTCTGCTGCGCCATCGTGCTCCCTGGCCCCTGGGATGTTCTGGCCTCGCGCTTGCTGGCGCCCGCTCACGCCTGTCGCTCCCCGCGGCAGCGCCCTGCTCCCTACGCACGGCGTGCCCGCTGCGAGGCAGAGCCCCGCGCTGCTCCGCTCAAGGCCGGCGCCCCTGCAGCCCACCTCCAGCAGCCCCCACGGCCACCATCCGGTGCCCCTCGTCGCGATGTGCCTGCCGAGCCCACCCACAGCTCCGGCCGTCGCCGGAGATGGCCGGCCGACGAGCTCTGCCGCCCCGGTTTAGCGTCGGCGGTTAGCCGCCGTGAAGTGCTGACGTGGCCACGTGGTTAAGCCACTAATGGCCCTAATTAATCTAACCCTAGCCCTATGACAAGTGGGGCCCATAGCTTAACTAATCCAACCCTTAAAAAATAGATAATGTGTTAATTAAATCTTAGTCACTGACATCGGGGTCCCACTAGGCTTTTTGACCAGTCAACCGTGGACCAGTCAATTGCAGACTGGCCCACCTGTCAGCCTCTAGTACACTTCCGTGTACGCAGAGCTGGGTACCCGTAGCTTTTTAGTCTTTATTTTCGAATTAATAGTAATTTCAGAATATTGATAAAACTTTGAAAATTAATAGAAATTAAACCGTAGCTCGGATGAAAAAGTTTTCTACATGAAAGTTGCTCAGAACGACGAGACGAATCCGGATACGTAGTCCGTTCGTCCGCCTCACACCCCTAACCTATCGAACTCGCAACTTTCCCCCTCCGGCTCCTCTGTCCGAAAACGCGAAACACCGGGAATACTTTCCCGGATGTTTCCCCCCTTCGTCGGTATCACCTACTACCGCGATTGGGCACACCTAGCATCGTTACTTGTCATGTCATGCATCGATATGCATTTGTTTGCATTGTATTCATTGTTTCTTCCCCCCTCTTCTCTCCGGTAGACTACGAGACCGACGCTGCTGCTGCCCAGTTCGACTACGGAGTTGACGACCCCTCCTTCTTGCCAGAGCAACCAGGCAAGCCCCCCCCCCCTTGATCACCAGATATCGCCTATTCTACTCTATACTGCTTGCATTAGAGTAGTGTAGCATGTTACTGCTTTCCGTTGATCCTATTCTGATGCATAGCCTGACATTGTTGCTACATCTGTTGATACCTTACCTGCAATCCTAAATGCTTAGTATAGGATGCTAGTTTATCATCATTGGCCCTACATTCTTGTCAGTCTGCCTTGCTATACTATTGGGCCGTGATCACTCGGGAGGTGATCACGGGTATATACTATACATACATACATACTATACAGATGGTGACTAAAGTCGGGTCAGCTCGAAGAGTACCCGCGAGTGATTCACGGATTGGGGGCTGAAAGGACCTTTGTCCCGACGGCCCTCTGTGTGGATCTTTGTGGCGGAGCGACAGGGCAGGTTGAGACCGCCTAGGAGAGAGGTGGGCCTGGCCCTGTTCGGCGTTAGCGGACACTTAACACGCTTAACGAGATCTTGGTATTTGATCTGAGTTGGCTACGAGCCTATACGCACTAACCATCTACGCGGGAGTAGTTATGGGTATCCCGACGTCGTGGTATCAGCCGAAGCACTTCAGACGTCAGCGACGGAGCGGCGCGTGCCGGAATTGTAACTGGAACGCCTATTAGGGCTAGTCTGCTTCGGCCGCGTACGCAACGTGCAGGTGTGCTATGGGCGATGGGCCCAGACCCCTGTGCGCTTAGGTTTAGACCGGCGTGCTGGCCTCTCTATTGAGCCTAGGTGGGGCTGCGACGTGTTGATCTTCCGAGGCCGGGCATGACCCAGGAAAGTGTGTCCGGCCAAATGGGATCAAGCGTGTTGGGTTATGTGGTGCACCCCTGCAGGGAAGTTAATCTATTCGAATAGCCGTGATCTTCGGTAACAGGACGACTTGGAGTTGTACCTTGACCTTATGACAACTAGAACCGGATACTTAATAAAACACACCCTTCCAAGTGCCAGATACAACCGGTGGTCGCTCTACCTCAGGGATATGAGGAGGGGATCGCCGGGTAGGATTATGCTATGAGATGCTATTTGGAGATGCTACTTGGAGATGCTACTTGGAGGACTTCAATCTACTCTCTTCTACTTGATGCAAGACGGTGGCTGCGAGAAGCGTAGTCTTCGACAGGATTAGCTATCCCCCTCTTATTCTGGCATTCTGCAGTTCAGTCCACTGATATGGCCTCCTTACACATATACCCATGCATATGTAGTGTAGTTCCTTGCTTGCGAGTACTTTGGATGAGTACTCACGGTTGCTTTCTCCCCCCTTTTTCCCCTTTCCTTCTTTCTGGTTGTCGCAACCAGATGCTGGAGCCCAGGAGCCAGACGCCACCGTCGACGACGACCCCTACTACACTGGAGGTGCCTACTACTACGTGCAGCCCGCTGACGACGACCTGGAGTAGTTTAGGAGGATCCCAGGCAGGAGGCCTGCGCCTCTTTCGATCTGTATCCCAGTTTGTGCTAGCCTTCTTAAGGCAAACTTGTTTAACTTATGTCTGTACTCAGATATTGTTGCTTCCGCTGACTCGTCTATGATCGAGCACTTGTATTCGAGCCCTCGAGGCCCCTGGCTTGTATTATGATGCTTGTATGACTTATTTATGTTTTAGAGTTGTGTTGTGATATCTTCCCGTGAGTCCCTGATCTTGATCGTACACATTTGCGTGCATGATTAGTGTACGATTGAATCGAGGGCGTCACAAGTTGGTATCAGAGCCGACTGCCTGTAGGAATCCCCTTTCCAACTCCTTGGCCGAAGTTGAGTCTAGCCATTGCAAAACTTTTACTAACTTGGCTGTGTGCCTTACGGGCCCACGTCGCCATTGGGTGGTATTAGGATCTTTTACTCCTCGTCTATACTCTGGGACTCTGATCTCTCTTCTAGTCGGGTTAAATGATTTTCTAAAATCTAACTTTAGGTTCTCGAAAACGCTTTCTCCCGGAGAGCCCCTTCAGTCTAGATGATCGCCGACTGCACATCAAGATTTCAAAGTTACTTTCCGATACTCTTTCGGGACTGCCCATTGCTTTTGCAATTCACTACCACCGAAATATCCCTGTGAATAAATTCATACACCGTTCTTACTTAGTCCCCAGTTGTTCTTTTTATTACAAGACGCCCCGAAATACTCGTTGTTGTTCTTAGAATACTTACGCCTACTGCCTTGCAGTTCCTTACCACCTGAATACCCATACGGATAATTTCTCGCACTTATCGAGTAGCCGCTCATCCCCAGTTGATTCATGTATTTCACAAAAGTCTTCGAAATGCCATTCGATCTTTCGAAAATCCCGAGCAGCCTATTGCTCTTGAAATTCTTGCTTGCTTGCATTATGGTTAATCCCATAAGTCTCGTAATCAGATTGACATCCCTTGTCATTATCATTTGGGTCTGTTGATTCGATATGTTGTGAATGCTCGCAATCCTCAATCAGGTCCTAGGATTCATCCCTCCGGCTCAGACGTCATTTTGGACATGAGCTGGTTATCAACCAATTAAATTGCCGTCGGTCGTGCCCCTAAGTCTATTGAACTTATCCATCCTTGGTCAGAGCGTCTGCTTCTGATCATTTGTTTTGGAAATCATAATTCCTTTGTTATCTAAGCATCGAATTATTCCGATGTTCTATAATATGATGCCCATGCATTCTTTCTGGAGTACCGATACTCACATCAGCTCCGTTGTGGATCGCCCGATCCATTGTTTGATTTCATCCGACATCGTCCTTCATATTCAATAACCTTGTGAGCTTTTCCACGGGTATATGACGCCTTTGGTAAATTGTATCCTCTGCTTTGTCAACCATGCTCTACTTTCGAGCTGGTGATAATTACTCCTGATGTTTGTGGTATATGTTCCTAAGATGCCCCTATGGGTTGAACCTATGCCTTCCCTAACCGTATGCACCCGAGAGTTTTCACGAGTCATACTCTTCTGGTGTTTTGCCAGATAATATTTCAACACTACAACTTCATCGAAAGCGAGAAGTGAATGAAAGGGTATGCATTGGAGAAGTGGGAGTCGACCTTGAACTCTGTGTTCATGCCCATGGACCCGATGTGGAACTTATCATGGAAGCTTCTTGCCTAATATTTACTCATTCGAGTAATTCTTTTGGTGTCCTTAAATTGGACCCCTTGTAGTTATGGTTTCGACCATATTGTTATTCTTTGTTCCCATTTCTCGGGCAAGTTTAAACATTTGTCTTCTGCGGATCAATACCCCAGTCCAACCTCTACTTTGATCCGTCTTCGAGTATTACCCCCTGGTATCTCGAGATTATCGTGGAACTGTATAACTTCTCGTGAGTTCTTCATCAAGTGCTACATTCTCACTGATTTCAGTTTTTCATGGGCTCTGAGTTATTAAACACTCAAAGACACCGATAACTGAACCGAGTCTGCACTATGGTTCAACAACTCTTGATAATCTTCTTTAAGTACGAGTTTCTACCCGATCACGCCATTCCTAGCCTGATCGGCCATATCATTATCGTGCAACATTTTAACTGTGCTACCTGGTCCTTCTTTCCGGAGCACAATTTTCGACGTTGAGCTAACCTTATGTCGATCTTCCTCCTCATATAACTTTGCCTTAAAAACAGTGAGCTTGATTTCGAGTTTGTGTTGTATCTGTGGCTCGAATAATCTTTTGTTGCATCAGTCCTTTTGCTTGATGCAGTCGATGTTCAATTGCTTCTTCGTGGATTCTCTCGACAAAAAATTGTCGTGATCATCATCAACATTTTGACTCCTTCCAGGATATCAATGGAATTCTTGATGATAATTGCCATCCTCGTTCCTTGGTAATTTCAGTTACCATCAACAACATCCTTACCTTCCTTTCATCACAAACTTGTTCATGTTATGGATGCAACTTACTATCCTGCCCGTATTATGATCTACCTTGAAGTATTACTGCCTTTTGTCAAGGATGTTGTGAGAATTTCACCACCTCTTGAGAATTCTTGATATAAGTGATACTTCACCATCACCATTCTTTTCTTGGTCCGCGTGTTGTTCCTAACAGGAATACCGACAGATGGACTAGTAATTTTAAAACTTTGGCAACCTTATTGCTTTGAAGTTAATGGTCAACATTTCATTCTTAGACCATTGGTTATCGAACCGCCATTCTAACATTGTTTGTGCTACCTAGCCCAGATTTCGGGTGCACATTTCAACCAATGTTTAATTGTGTATGTTTTCCTCAAGCATACATCATTATACCATTTGATCTGATAAATGTTATCTCCTTGTTCACATAATTGTGGAAATCCATCTTTTGTTAATCTCGATAAATTGTCGCTGATTCCATCAGCCACCCTCTCATCCTCTCCTTGGTTTAATGATGATGAATCCTTGTCTTCGAACTCGCTTCCATAGTTCATTTCTCGAGAATCTTATAATGTTATCTCGTCAATTGCGTTGCACCTTTTCTTCTCAGGCATCCTAAGATGGAGGTTTCCTGACACCAATCGGATCTGAACCTCGGTCAGATATGATGGTTGGAACATATTTCCAAGAGTTATAACATTGGTCTTTATATGACCCGGTAAGATGATGTCATGCCTAGCACACCTGGCCGGAGGACCTATTGTTATAGTTTCCTTTTGGCAAGGTTAGTCATTCTTCCGTGAGGAAATTGTAAGATTTATTCTATAAGTTGTTCCTGATGGATCCTTTTTGTTTCCAAAGTCTGATCTTCACCTGTTGACCATGTCAATGCTATCTCGAAGCATGTCTATGGTACTCCGATGTTTCAACAAGAATATTTGAAGCCCAATGCTAAACGTTTCTTGCTCAATTATCCAAACACCGCTGTATGGATAATGTCATGAAAATTTCTCTCCCCTCACCTAGAGGCTTTTCTACTTAATATCATGTCATGGTTATCATGTTCTGCTTGTCCTTGGGAAGGATATACCCCTGACATATATGTTTAAACACATTTTTCTTTCCATTGTTCTTTTTAATCTGATGATCACATTTTCCTTTCCATTTTCTTGTTTAACATTTCTCGTGGTTTATATGATCTAAGCGGTAATGATACGCTGCTTATATAAACACCTCGGTTGTACAACTCTGTCAATAAGACCCTGTTACTATTGTTGATGACATCCCGATAACCACCGATGGACGAGAACTTTGCCTATTAGTTCGCCTCGTTCAACGAGCAGGAAAATGGTTCTCTTCGTCCCTCGCCCTTGGTACCAGCGTTGTTGCCAACATAACTGACAGGCTATCCTCTGACCTGCCTTGCTATCATGACCGTGCAAATGTTGGCACCCTTCCTGATTTTACCCCACATGGTGGGCCCATAACCCACAGTTCCACAGGATCGAAACCTGACTCTTCTTTATAACCCGGATTCTAATGTATCCTTTGCACCTGCCTTCGTATGTGATTCACGAGCTGAATGCTATACCATTGTTCATCCTGGAATCAAACACCATGTTATTCTTGTGGTTCAAGCCCCCATTCCAGCTTCTGTCTAGTCATCGAATGATTGCCTACCCGTTTGAAACTTTGGTACCATCGTATATTGCACTCAACGAATTCAATGAAATACAACTCGTGGGGTCCCTTGTGTATTTCCCATTGAGTTCATCGTCAGATGCCCAGCTTTGTGGAGACGCGTTCTTCCGGAGTTTTTCCCCTTGGTCGCGTTCGTAGGACGATGGAGATCCCGAAGAAAGGATGACGAATTGATCATGATGACCTGGAGCAGAGAAATAAAGACTTCAACGTAATGGATCGACCTCTTCGAGAAGAGCAACCAAGACCGAGGAGATCCGTTAGATTTTTTTTTCGTAACCCAATCCCTCCCCCTTGCTCCCCTCCTAAATCTCGGGACGAGATTTCTTGTAGTGGAGGAGAATTGTGACGCCCGGATAATCAAGCTACAGTAATTCCCTGCTAATGGTCACGTCACCACGATTACTGTTGTTAAACTCACGTTGGTTCAAAACCGATTCAAATTCGAATTCAAAATCAAGTCAAAGAAATAAAGGTTTTCAAATATTAAAACTAAAATGTTCGGGATGTGCCAAATAATTCATAAGTAATATAGGTGGGTAAACCAAGTCTTTACAAAAATATTTAAATGCACTAAACTAAATAAAACAGTAGCAAAAACAATTAGATAAATGCCTTTTATTAATTATAAAATATTAAACCATTTTATTTGAGGTTTAAACTTTTTGTGGCAGTGTTGTAATTAGTAGAACTAATTTAGGTACTACTAAAATATTTTACAAAACTAAAATAGATTGATGAATGTAATCAAACAGAAAAGAAATAATACAAAAAAAGGAAAGGGAGAAACCCCCCTGTGCTTTTGGCCCGTCGGGCAAGTGGCCAACCCAGCCGGGCCACCCTGGCGATCCCTCCCTCTCCCTGTTCACGCGACCGGGTCGCTACAGGGGCGGGTTGCCCCCGACCACCTCGCCGGCGTCGACGCTGGGAGGGGATAAGGCGCCTCCCCGCGCCTCCTCGGTCTCCCCAGTCCCCACCTCCCCACTCAACCCCACTCACCTCGCCCCTCTCGCCCAGATCCACCTTTCCCCCTCTGCCGATCTGGAGGAAGGGCCGGCGCGCCCGTCTCCGACGACCTCGCTTCGCCGTGGCCACCGTCGTCCCCGCACCCCTCCGACTAGTCCTGGAGATCCTGCGTCGACCACTACGTCTCCCTCGCCCACGAGACCACGCCGGAACCACTGCATCACCACCATGCCGTCTTCTTCCTCCTCGAACGTCGTCGACCTCGCCGACGATTCCGACTGCGGCAAGCCCTCCCCGAGCTCGCTTTCGCACGACTACAGGGCCCCGTGAGCTTACCTTCCTCCCCTGACCCCCCTGTGCTTCCGTTCGCCCGCGAATTCCCCATGTTCGAGCTCACCGCGAGCTCGCGGTCGACGCGGCCCCTCTGCTGCGCCATCGTGCTCCCTGGCCCCTGGGATGTTCTGGCCTCGCGCTTGCTGGCGCCCGCTCACGCCTGTCGCTCCCCGCGGCAGCGCCCTGCTCCCTACGCACGGCGTGCCCGCTGCGAGGCAGAGCCCCGCGCTGCTCCGCTCAAGGCCGGCGCCCCTGCAGCCCACCTCCAGCAGCCCCCACGGCCACCATCCGGTGCCCCTCGTCGCGATGTGCCTGCCGAGCCCACCCACAGCTCCGGCCGTCGCCGGAGATGGCCGGCCGACGAGCTCTGCCGCCCCGGTTTAGCGTCGGCGGTTAGCCGCCGTGAAGTGCTGACGTGGCCACGTGGTTAAGCCACTAATGGCCCTAATTAATCTAACCCTAGCCCTATGACAAGTGGGGCCCATAGCTTAACTAATCCAACCCTTAAAAAAATAGATAATGTGTTAATTAAATCTTAGTCACTGACATCGGGGTCCCACTAGGCTTTTTGACCAGTCAACCGTGGACCAGTCAATTGCAGACTGGCCCACCTGTCAGCCTCTAGTACACTTCCGTGTACGCAGAGCTGGGTACCCGTAGCTTTTTAGTCTTTATTTTCGAATTAATAGTAATTTCAGAATATTGATAAAACTTTGAAAATTAATAGAAATTAAACCGTAGCTCGGATGAAAAAGTTTTCTACATGAAAGTTGCTCAGAACGACGAGACGAATCCGGATACGCAGCCCGTTCGTCCGCCACACACCCCTAACATATCGAACACGCAACTTTCCCCCTCCGGTTCATCTGTCCGAAAACGCGAAACACCGGGATACTTTCCCGGATGTTTCCCCCCTTCGTCGGTATCACCTACTACCGCGATTGGGCACACCTAGCATCGTTACTTGTCATGTCATGCATAGATATGCATTTGTTTGCATTGTATTCATTGTTTCTTGCCCCTCTTCTCTCCGGTAGACTACGAGACCGACGCTGCTGCTGCCCAGTTCGACTACGGAGTTGACGACCCCTCCTTCTTGCCAGAGCAACCAGGCAAGCCCCCCCTTGATCACCAGATATCGCCTATTCTACTCTATACTGCTTGCATTAGAGTAGTGTAGCATGTTACTGCTTTCCGTTGATCCTATTCTGATGCATAGCCTGACATTGTTGCTACATCTGTTGATACCTTACCTGCAATCCTAAATGCTTAGTATAGGATGCTAGTTTATCATCATTGGCCCTACATTCTTGTCAGTCTGCCTTGCTATACTATTGGGCTGTGATCACTCGGGAGGTGATCACGGGTATATACTATACATACATACATACTATACAGATGGTGACTAAAGTCGGGTCAGCTCGAAGAGTACCCGCGAGTGATTCACGGATTGGGGGCTGAAAGGAACTTTGTCCCGACGGCCCTCTGTGTGGATCTTTGTGGCGGAGCGACAGGGCAGGTTGAGACCGCCTAGGAGAGAGGTGGGCCTGGCCCTGTTCGGCGTTCGCGGACACTTAACACGCTTAACGAGATCTTGGTATTTGATCTGAGTTGGCTACGAGCCTATACGCACTAACCATCTACGCGGGAGTAGTTATGGGTATCCCGACGTCGTGATATCAGCCGAAGCACTTCAGACGTCAGCGACGGAGCGGCGCGCGCCGAATTGGACTGGAACGCCACTAGGCTAGGTCTGCTTTCGGCCGCGTACGCAACGTGCAGGTGTGCTATGGGCGATGGGCCCAGACCCCTGTGCGCTTAGGTTTAGACCGACGTGCTGGCCTCTCTGTTGAGCCTAGGTGGGGCTGCGACGTGTTGATCTTCCGAGGCCGGGCATGACCCAGGAAAGTGTGTCCGGCCAAATGGGATCGAGCGTGTTGGGTTATGTGGTGCACCCCTGTAGGGAAGTTAATCTATTCGAATAGCCGTGATCTTCGGTAACAGGACGACTTGGAGTTGTACCTTGACCTTATGACAACTAGAACCGGATACTTAATAAAACACACCCTTCCAAGTGCCAGATACAACCGGTGGTCGCTCTACCTCAGGGATATGAGGAGGGGATCGCCGGGTAGGATTATGCTATGAGATGCTATTTGGAGATGCTATTTGGAGATGCTACTTGGAGATGCTACTTGGAGGACGTCAATCTACTCTCTTCTACTTGATGCAAGACGGTGGCTGCGAGAAGCGTAGCCTTCGACAGGATTAGTTATCCCCCTCTTATTCTGGCATTCTGCAGTTCAGTCCACTGATATGGCCTCCTTACACATATACCCATGCATATGTAGTGTAGATCCTTGCTTGCGAGTACTTTGGATGAGTACTCACGGTTGCTTTCTCCCCCCTTTTTCCCCTTTCCTTCTTTCTGGTTGTCGCAACCAGATGCTGGAGCCTAGGAGCCAGACGCCACCGTCGACGACGACCCCTACTTCACTGGAGGTGCCTACTACTACGTGCAGCCCGCTGACGACGACCTGGAGTAGTTTAGGAGGATCCCAGGCAGGAGGCCTGCGCCTCTTTCGATCTGTATCCCAGTTTGTGCTAGCCTTCTTAAGGCAAACTTGTTTAACTTATGTCTGTACTCAGATTTTGTTGCTTCCGCTGACTCGTCTATGATCGAGCACTTGTATTCGAGCCCTCGAGGCCCCTGGCTTGTATTATGATGCTTGTATGACTTATTTATGTTTTAGAGTTGTGTTGTGATATCTTCCCGTGAGTCCTTGATCTTGATCGTACACATTTGCGTGCATGATTAGTGTACAATTGAATCGGGGGCGTCACACATTTGCAATAGCAAAACCCAATTAGTAGGCTAATTATCCGATTATTCTTAATCCATTTATTAATCTAATTGACAGTTCATATTAAGCACACAATATATTTCATTTTCATAATTGAAATACAACAGAGTACAACATCATATAGCTTCATCACTCAGCTACCCCATTACACAACTACACCAGGACCAAGTTTCACATGCAACATCTATAACATTTCATAATTAGCATCATAGACGGTACACAGACAAATGTATCTCATCTGGAAAACTGCTGAAGCAGAAGGCGAATATTGAGCCTTCATTGATGTTGAAGGTCTTTGTAACTTTAGGCCAGTGCCTGTGGATGATTGACCGTCCATCCTTTGCCCTCTTCAGGAACACTTCAATACTGAATCGTGGGTGTTATATGAATACCTTCCTCGCCTCCAAACCATACAGGTGGTTTGAGAGGTAATCATTAGTGAACTGCTTTGGAAAGGCCTGAAAACAAGGATGTGCATAAATATCTTCTCTATATTGGAAATAGGGAAAAGGAATAAAAAAGGCAAGGTATAATAGTTAGTACCATCCTGTAGTGAACTGATTTCTTCGTCATTGTGCAGACAAAGATCTTGTTGTTTTTTGTCGCTAATTTATTTATCCTAACAATCTTTCTGAGTTTCTTGACTTGACTGATATTCATGGACAACTCAATTCCCCAAATGCAAAAAGGGTCGAACAGTGGGTCAAAACCTCTGACAACAAGACCTACATGTGCAAGACCAAATTGTTAAAAATCTAAATATTAGAATGGTTCCTACAATTGCACAACAATGTGCTATTAGACAACTAACCATGCACGTGCTAACCTCGATTGTAAATCTCAGTGCTTCCCATTGTTTCCCTGCAACACATATAAGGTAGTTAGTCATCAGGTTAAGTAAGGGTTTGCATGCTATCAGTAAAATACGTTGATGAAAAATAATCACATTGCAGATTCATCAGATTAATTCAAGCCACAGGGAAAACCCATTTATCCAAACCAAGCATGATTAAGAACTAGGAAATATAGCACTTGTATATGTTTCTCATGTATTAAGTTCAGCCAAATTCGATTTATTCCTCAAATGCACAACAATACAAAATTCTACCCACGATAATTGGACATCGCATTGCAGAATTGAACCAAGCTGTTAAGTAAACACCACAACAAATGAACCAAACATTAACTGAGCACCACATTGCACAATATAACATTGAACCAAGCAGTTAACTAAACACCACAATAAATGAACCAAACATTAACTAAGCACCACATTGCACAATATAACATACTCCTAATAGAAGATCAGACAGTTAACCAAATAGTTAACCACAACCAATTGTAGCAATTGTATTTGTTTCTCATGTATTTACTACAGCCAAATTCAATTTATTACTCACATGGTATACAACAACAGAATGCGCCCACAATTTTCTAAAGATAAATTTGATTTATTTATCACATGGAAGACAATACAAAATTGCAGCCTGAAGAATTGAACATTACATTTGCAGAATTGAACCAAACAGTTAACTAAAGATGACAACTAATTAACAAAACAGTTAATAAGTGAGCACCACACTACACGACATATAGAACATATACACTAGAGCAACAAATTGCATGGTAAAATTAGATAGCACAATTCACTAGAATTTGTCAAGGAAAGGCAGGAGCAGCACACGCAACAGGTAAACCGAGCATGCATAACGAGCGTACCTAGAAAATGGCAAGGTGCTCCTTCAAGATCTGCGGGTCGACACGAATGGCAGCCATCACGACCTCATCTGTGCGTGCGGCCGCGATTTGCTTCTTCGATGCCAAATGCTCCTTGAGGTCCTGGCTATACTGTGTGCACCATGGCTTAGGCCAGCACTTATTTAGTGGAGGGGTCGGTGATTTGGGTGGAAGATGTCGCGCTCGCGCCGGTGGTAGGGGCATGTGGGATGTGGAAGGAGGAGGAGGATGGGGGTCGGGTGTGGAATACCTGCCTGGATAGGCGATGCCGAGGAGCATGAAGGAGGGTCGCCGGCGAGGAGGCAACAGCGCTGCAAGCAAGGAGTGAAGGTTTCAACTTGGAAAAGAAGGCGGAAAAAGGGGAAATGTGGCTTTTGGTAAGGGGGAGGGGCGGGGAGGTAGATATTTTCGCGAAAGCCGAAAATTAGGAATCGCTTCAGCTAAAAAACTGGCGCACAAAGTGTCATCGGACACGGTCCCTTATTTAGAATTGGTGCGCTATGGACTGTAGCCGACGCACCTTCTCTCGTAAGCCATGGGCCTACTATACACCAATGGTGCTCCAAGATATTTTGTGCTGCATCTCACATGATTGGTGATAATAAACTATGTGCGATCTACTTGATTTATCGTCTTGATCATTTGAATTACGTAATTAATGGGGTCACAGCTACAAAGGATGGTGTTTGAATTTTTAAAACTTATATCTGTAGTGAACATGCAACTATAGGTGTGTCATCAAAAAAATTGGAATGATTCAGGGTTCGTTTGTACATTTTTATACATTAATTTGGTTTTCCAGGAATTTTATGCGCATAATTCAAATTTGAACTACATGCACATGCTCAAGTGCATCTAAACTTATTGAAAAATCAAATATGTGTCCTTGGTTACATGCTTAGGTCCCATGCAAGAAATGAGAATGAATTTAAAACACCCTGCCAATGTCACTCGGCCGCAAACATTGCCATGCCTAGTTTTTAAATTCTAGTAAATCCAAAACTGGTCTGAAATTCATGAAACTTGGCATGCTATCATGTAGCTGAAGGAAATATGCCCTAGAGGCAATAATAAAGTTGTTATTTATATTTCCTTATATCATGATAAATCTTTATTATTCATGCTAGAATTGTATTAACCGAAAACTTAGTACATGTGTGAATACATAGACAAACAGAGTGTCCCTAGTATGCCTCTACTTGACTAGATCGTTAATCAAATATGGTTAAGTTTCCTAGCCATGGACATGCGTTGTCATTTGATGAACGGGATCACATCATTAAAGAATGATGTGATGGACAATACCCATCTATTAGCTTAGCATAATGATCGTTCAGTTTTATTGCTACTGCTTTCTTCATGACTTATACATGTTCCTCTGACTATGAGATTATGCAACTCCTGAATACCGGAGGAGCACCTTGTGTGCTATCAAACGTCACAATGTAACTAGGTGATTATAAAGATGCTCTGCAGGTGTCTCCAATGGTGTTTGTTGAGTTGGCATAGATCGAGATTAGGATTTGTCACTCCGTCTTTCGGAGAGGTATCTCTGGGCCCTCTCGATAATGCACATCACTATAAGCCTTGCAAGCAATGTGATTAATGAGTTAGTTGCAGGATGATGCATTATGGAATGAGTAAAGAGACTTGCTAGTGACGAGATTGAACTAGGTATTGAGATACCGACGATCGAATCTCGGGCAAGTAACATACCAATGACAAAGGGAACAACGTATGTTGTTATGCAGTTTGACTGATAAAGATCTTCGTAGAATATGTAGGAACCAATATGAGCATCCAGGTTCCGCTATTGGTTATTGACAGGAGATGAGTCTTGGTCATGTCTACATAGTTCTCGAACCCGTAGGGCCCGCACGCTTAATGTTCTGTGACGATTTGTACTTATGTGATTTGATGATGATATATTGGAAGGCTATATTCGGACATTGGAAAGGTTCCGAGTGATTCAGGTATTTTTTGGAGTACTGGAGAGTTACGAGAATTCGTATTGGCCTTAATGGGCGATACGGGAAAGGACAGAAAGGCCTCAAGGGTGGCCGTGCCCCTTCCCCATGGACCGGTCCGAATTGGACTAGGGAAAGGGGGCGCCCCCTTCCTTTCTTCTCCTTCTCCCTTCCCTTTTTCCTATTCCATGTGGGAGGTGGAATCCTACTAGGACTAGGGAGTCCTAGTAGGACTCCACACTTTGGGCGCGCCCTATGAGGGCCGGCCTCCTCCTCCCTTCATCCTTTATATATGTGGCCCGGGGGCACCCCATAGACACACAAGTTGATCATTGATCCCTTAGCCGTGTGCGGTGCCTCCATCCACCATAATCCACCTCGGTCATATTGTTGTAGTGCTTAGGCGAAGCCCTGCGCTGGTAGATTCATCATCACCATCATCACGCCGTCGTGCTGACAAAGCTCTCCCTCGACACTCTGCTGGATCGTGAGTTCGTGGGACGTCACCGAGCCGAACGTGTGCAGAACGCGAAGGTGCCGTACTTTCGGTACTCGGATTGGTCGATCGTGATTCGTGAAGATGTACGACTACATCAACCGCGTTGTCATAATGCTTCCGCTTACGGTCTATGAGGGTACATGGACAAAACTCTTCCCCTCTCGTTGCTATGCATCACCATGATCTTGTGTGTGCGTAGGAATTTTTTTGAAATTACTACGTTCCCCAACAGTGGTATCCGAGCCAGGTCTATGCGTAGATGTTATATGCACGAGTAGAACACAAAGGAATTGTGGGCGTGGGTATATACATATTGCTTGCCGTCACTATTTGTTTCTTGATTCAGCGGTATTGTTGGATGAAGTGGCTCAGACCGACATTACGCGTATGCTTACGCGAGACTGGTTCTACCGACGTGTTTCGCACATAGGTGGCTGGTGGGTGTCAGTTTCTCCAACTTTAGTTGAATTGGATTCAATGAACATGATTCTTTCTGAAGATCAAAAAGTAATCACTATACCGCATTGTGGTTTTTGATGCGTAGGTAAGAACGGTTCTTGCTCAGCCCGTAGCAGCCACGTAAAACTTGCAACAACAAAGTAGAGGATGTCTAACTTGTTTTTGCAGGGGATGTTGTGATGTGATATGGTCAAGACATGATGCTAAATTTTATTGTATGAGATGATCATGTTTTGTAACGAAGTTATCGGCAACTGGCAGAAGCCTTATGGTTGTCTCTTTATTGCATAAGATGCAAGCGCCATACAATTGCTTTACTTTATCGCTATGCGATAGCAATAGTTGCAAAAGCAATAGTTGGCGAGACGACCATGTGATGACACGTTGATAGAGATCAAGATGATGGAGATCATGGTGTCATGCCGGTGACGATGGAGATCATGACGGTACTTTGGAGATGGAGATCAAAGGCACAAGATGATGATGGCCATATCATGTCACATATTTTGATTGCATGTGATGTTTATCTTTATGCATCTTATTTTGCTTAGTTCGACGGTAGCATTATAAGATGATCTCTCACTAAATTTCAATGTACAAGTGTTCTCCCTGAGTATGCATCGTTGCTACGGTTCTTCGTGCTGAGACACCACGTGATGATCGGATGTGATAAGCTCTATGTTCACATACAACCGGTGCAAGCCAGTTTTGCACAAGCAGAATACTCGGGTTAAACTTGACGAGCCTAGCATATGCAGATATGGCCTCGGAACACTGAGACCGAAAGGTCAAGCGTGAATATAGTAGATGTGATCAACATAGTGATGTTCACCATTAAAAACTTCTCCATCTCATGTGATGATCGGATATGGTTTAGTTGATATGGATCATGCGATCACTTAGATGATTAGAGGGATGTCTATATAAGTGGGAGTTCTTAAGTAATATGATTAATTGAACTTTAATTTATCATGAGCTTAGTCCTGATAGTAATTTCATATCTATGTTGTAGATCAATAGCTTGCGATGTAGCTTCCCATTTAATTTTGATATGTTCCTAGAGAAAAAGAAGTTGAAAGATGATAGTAGCAATGATGCGGAATTGGTCCGTGATCTGAGGATTGTCCTCATTGTTGCACAAAAGAATTATGTCCTTTATGCACCGCTAGGTGACAGACCTATTGCAGGAGCAGATGCACATGTTATGAATGTTTGACAAAGCTCGGTATGATGACTACTTAATAGTTTAGTGCACCATGCTTTATAGCTTAGAACCGCAACTTCAAAAACATTTTGAATTCAACGGAACATATAAGATGTTCTAAGAGTTGAAATTGGTATTTCATACTCATGCTCGTGCCGAGACGTATGAGACCTCTGACAGTATGTTGCCTACAAGATGGAGGAGAATAGCTCAACCAGTGAGTATGTGCTCAGATTGTCTGGGTACTACAATTGCTTGAATCAAGTGGGAGTTAATCTTCTAGATAAGATAGTAATTGATAAAGTTCTCTAGTCACTATCACCAAGTTACTAGAACTTAGTGATGAACTATAATATGCAAGGGATGATGAAAATGATTCCCGAGCTCTTCGTGATGCTGAAATCGACGAAGGTAGAAATCAAGAAAAGCATCAAATGTTGATGGTTGACAAAACCACTAGTTTCAAGTAAAAGGGCAAGGAAAAAAAGGGAACTTCAAGAAGAATGGCAAGCAAGTTGCCACTCCCATGAAGAATCCCAAAGATAGACCCAAGCCTGAAACTGAGTGCTACTACTGCAAAGGAAATGGTCACCGGAAGTGGAACTCCCTTAGATACTTGGCGGATAAGAAGGATGGCAAAGTGAACACAGGTATATTTGATATACATGTTATTGATGTGTACTTTACTAGTGTTTATAGCAACCCATCAGTGTTTTATACTGGTTCAGTTGCTAAGAGTAGTAACTCGAAACGGGAGTTGCAAAATAAACAGAGACCAGTTAAGGGCGAGGCGATGATGAGAGTTGGAAGTGATTCCGAGGTTGATAAGATCACCATCGCACACTCCCTTTACCTTCGGGATTAGTGTTGAACCTAAAATAAATGTTATTTGGTGTTTGCGTTGAGCATAAATATGTTTGGATCATGTTTATTGCAATACAGTTATTCATTTAAGTCAAAGAATAACTGTTATTCTATTTACATGAATAAAACCTTCTATGGTCATACACTTAACATAAATGGTTTATTGAATCTCGATCATAGTAATACACATATTCATAATATTGAAGCCAAAAGATGCAAATTTAATAATGATAGTGCAAATTATATGTGGCACTGCCGTTTAGGTCATATTGGTGTAAAGTGCATGAAGAAACTCCATGCTGATGGAGTTTTTGAATCACTTGATGCTTGCGAACCATGCCTCATGGGCAAGATGACTAAGACTCCATTCTCCGGAACAATAAAGTGAGCAACTGACTTATTGGAAATAATATATACAGATGTATGTGATCTGATAATTGTTGAGGCTCGCGGCGGGTATCGTTATTTTCTGACCTTCACAGATGATTTGAGCAGATATGGGTATATCTACTTAATGAAACATAAGTCTGAAACATTTGAAAAGTTCAAAGAATTTCAGAGTCAAGTGGAAAATCATCGTAACAAGAAAATAAAGTTTCTACAATCTGATCACGGAGGCGAATATTTGAGTTACGAGTTTGGTCTTCATTTGAAACAATGTGGAATAGTTTCGCAACTCACGCCACCTAGAACACCACAGCATAATGGTGTGTCCGAACGTTGTAATCGTACTTTATTGGATATGGTGCGATCTATGATGTCTCTTACCAATTTACCACTATCGTTTTGGGCTTATGCATTAGAGACAGTTGCATTCATGTTAAATAGGGCACCATCTAAATCTGTTGAGATAACACCATATGAACTATGGTTTGGCAAGAAACCAAAGCTGTCGTTTCTTAAAGTTTGGTGTTGCGATGCTTATGTGAAAAAGTTCAAACTGATAAGCTCGAACCCAAATCAGAGTAGTGTGTCTTCATAGGATACCCAAAAGAAACTGTTGGGTACACCTTCTATCACAGATCCGAAGGCAAGATATTTTGTTGCTAAGAATGGATCCTTTCTAGAGAAGGAGTTTCTCTCGAAAGAAGTGAGTGGGAAGAAAGTAGAACTTGATGAGGTAATTGTACCTTCTCCCAAATTGGAAAGTAGTTCATCACAGAAATTAGTTCTAGTGATTCCTACACCAATTAGTGAGGAAGCTAATGATGATGATCATGATCTTCATATCAAGTTACTACCGAACCTCGTAGGTCAACCAGAGTACGGTCCACACCAGAGTGGTACAGTAATCCTGTTTCGTAAGCCATGTTACTAGACCATGACGAACCTACGAACTATGAGGAAGTGATGATGAGACTAGATTCCGCAAAATGGCTTGAGGCCACGAAATCTGAGATGGGATCCATGTATGAGAACAAAGTATGGACTTTGATTGACTTGCCCGATGATCAGTGAGTCATTCAAAATAAATGGATCTTCAAGAGAAAGACGGACAATGATAGTAGTGTTACTATCTACAAAGATCGAATTGTCGCAAAAATGTTTTCGACAAGTTCAAGGTGTTGACTATGATGAGATTTTCTCACTCGTATTGATGCTTAAATGCCTCTCTGAATCATGTTAGCAGTTGCCGCATTTTATGAAATCTGGCAAATGGATGTCAAAACTGCATTCCTTAATGGATTTCTTAAAGAAGAGTTGTATATGATGCAACCAGAAGGTTTTGTCGATCCTAAAGGTGCTAACAAAGTGAGCAAGCTCCAGCGATCCATCTATGGACTGGTGCAAGCATCTCGGAGTTGGAATATACGCTTTGATAAAGTGATAAAAATATATGGTTTTATACAAAATTGTGGTGAAGCCTATATTTACAAGAAAGTGAGTGGGAGGACTACAACATTTATGATAAGTATATGTGAATGACATATTGTTGATCGGAAATAATGTAGAATTTTCTGGAAAGCATAAAGGAATGTTTGAAAGGAGTTTTTCAAGGAAAGACCTCGGTGAAGCTATTTACATATTGAGCATCAAGGTCTATAGAGATAGATCATGACGCTTGATATATTTTCAATGAGTACATACCTTGACAAATTTTGAAGTAGTTCAAACTGAAACAGTCAAAGAAGGAGTTCTTTCCTGTGTTGCAAGGTGTGAAGTTGAGTAAAGACTCAAAACCCGACCATGGCAGAAAATAGAAAGAGAATGAAAAGTCATTCCCTATGCCTCGTCATAGGTTCTACAAAGTATGCTATGCTGTGTACCAGACCTATTGTGTACCTCACCATAAGTTTGGCAAGAGGGTACAATAGTGATCCAGGAGTGGATCACTGGACAGCGGTCAAAAATATCCTTAGTGGAATAAGGAAATGTTTCTCGGTTATGGAGGTGACAAAGAGTTCGTCGTAAAGAGTTACGTCGATGCAAGCTTTGACCGATTTGGATGACTCTAAGTCTCGATCTAGATACATATTGAAAGTGGGAGCAATTATCTAGAGTAGCTCCGTGCAAAGCATTGTAGACATAGAAAATTTGCAAAATACATATGGCTCTAAATGTGGCAGACCCGTTGACTAAATTTTTCTCACAAGCAAAACATGATCACTCTTTGGGTGTTAATCACATAGCGATGTGAACTAGATTATTGACTCTATTAAACCCTTTGGGTGTTAGTCACATGGAGATGTGAACTAATCACATAAAGATGTGAACTATTGGTGTTAAATCACATGACGATGTGAACTAGATTATTGACTCTAGTGCAAGTGGGAGATTGAAGGAAATATGCCCCAGAGGAAATAATATATTTGTTATTTATATTTCCTTATGTCATGATAAATGTTTATTATTCATGCTAGAATTGTATTAACCATAAACTTAGTACATGTGTGAATACATAGACAAACAGAGTGTCCCTAGTATGCCTCTACTTGACTAGCTCGTTAATCAAATATGATTAAGTTTCCTAGCCATGGACATGTGTTGTCATTTGATGAACGGGATCACATCATTAGAGAATGATGTGATGGACAAGACCCATCTGTTAGCTTAGCATAATGATCGTTCATTTTTATTGCTACTGCTTTCTTCATGACTTATACATGTTCCTCTGACTATGAGATTATGCAACTCCCGAATACCGAAGGAACACCTTGTGTGCTATCAAACGTCACAACGTAACTGGGTGATTATAAAGATGCTCCACAGGTGTCTCCAATGGTGTTTGTTGAGTTGGCATAGATCGAGATTAGGATTTGTCACTCCGTCTATCGGAGAGGTATCTCTGGGCCCTCTCGGTAATGCACATCACTATAAGCCTTGCACGCAATGTGACTAATGAGTTAGTTGCGGGATGATGCATTATGGAACGAGTAAAGAGACTTGCCAGTAACGAGATTGAACTAGGTATTGAGATACCGTCGATCGAATCTTGGGCAAGTAACACACTACAGGAGTCAGCTAATTTGCCGTCTGCCAAGGCGTACGGCAAAGGTACGGACGGCGGACGGAAAAGGCCTTTGCCGTCCGCCACGGACGGCAAAATGCACCAGCAAAGAAAGGATCGGTAAAGACCTTCTTTGTCGTCTGATTTCTGAAGCGGACGGCAAAGGGGCCTTTGCCATCAGCGGCTGACGGCAAAGAAAGCCGACGGTAATAAATTTGTTGTTAGTCCGTTAGGTGGCTAACGATAGTATTTGCCGTCCGCGGCTGACGGCAAATAGCATCACGCCTTTGCCGTCCGCCTAATGACGTCAGTTGGACGTCACTGCCCACCAAGTCTTTGCCGTCCGCCACTGTAGCCAAAGGCTTTGCTGTCCGCCACAGTAGGCAAACTGACCAAATGGGTCAGCTCCCAGGAAGCACAGTTGGCTGCCACGTGGCTTCTTTGCCGTCTATCATGGACGGCAAAGAGCCCATTGCCGTCGGTGGCTGACGGCAAAGAGCCTGCATTGGCTCTTTTTCTGTTTTTTTAATCCAACAATTTTCACAGCAAATATATATGACATATATAGATATATTTCACAGGGTTATTTCATAGCAAACATATGACATATCCAGCACATAAGTTTCATCGTACATACATATATAGTTCCATCCATTCATACATAGCAAGTTGCACATACACATTGTTCCATCATAGCAAGCCAAGAATACTAGAAGAGAATGAAAGAAAAAACAAGCACTCCATCATAGCAAGCTAGCTTTCGTGAAGTGAATGAGATCTGCAAAATGGCAAATAAGAAAGTTAGAAAAAAGGTGACTGGAAGAAGAAGACTAGAACAAGAAGTATATGTCATTTATGAGCTAACTTAGGTGAAATGGATCATTTATGAGCTAACTTAGGTGAAATGGATCTTTTATGAACTAACTAAGGTGAAATGGATCGTTTATGAGCTAACTAAGGTGAAATGGGTCATTTATGAGCTAACTAAGGTGAAATGGATCATTTATGAGCTAACTTAGTTGAAATGGATCGTTTATGAGCTAACCTAGGTGAAATGGATCGTTTATGAGCTAACTTAGGTAAAATGCATCATTTTAGAGCTAATCTAGGTAAGATGGGTCATTTTGGAGCTAATCTAGGTAAAATGGGTCATTTTAGAGCTAACTTGGGTAAAATGGATCGTTTATGAGCTAACTAAGCTAATTATGCCATTTTTGACATAAGTAAGCTAAGTACATGTCATTTTGGAGGAAACAAAGCTAAATATAGATCGTTTTAGAGCTAACTTAGGTAAAATGGATGGTTTTGGAGGTCGGTAAGCTTATTAAGTCATTTTGGAGGAAATAAAGCTAAGTCTAGGTCTTTATGCATTTGTTAAGCAAAACACTAGAGAAACTTACCATGATCATGGAGGTCTAGGAGCGGGCTACTAATAATCTCAATCATTATCATCAATAAATGCATAATCATCATTATCACTATCATCAATAACGTGCTCATAGGGTTCAGCGGCATCAAAATGTGGGAGACCACCTTGACGTAATTGGTCAAGCGTTGACAGGTCATCCGCAGGAGTAACCTCTTCTTGTTCTGGCTCTTCTTGTTCCTCCTCTGGGGTGATGCCGGATTCACTATCGCTGCCTACTTAAATGTTTTGGGGTGAAGTATAGCGGTTCTTGAAACGTTTTTTGGAAAGACGTGTCTCTTGGAAGAATTCTCCTTCATATGTGTTTGGGTTAATGTGAGGTTCATAATCCTCTTCCTTTGGGGGAGATAGTCTAGCACGTGGTAGCACTTCATAAACGACATCCCAACCTTTCAGATTTAGATTAGTTTGGCAGGCCCACGGTAGATAGAATACTTGGGTCGCCTATTGAGCCGTAATATAGACATCAGGAACATCTAAATGGGTGCTTTGTTTGATTTCAACTAGCCCTATATGTTCATGAGTCCTTCTAGTCTCCTTCGGCTGAAACCAATAACATTTGAAGAGTGTGACATTCGGTGGGTTTTCACCATAGAATAGAAGTTCATAAATTGCTTCAACTCTCCCATAATACTCGATACCTCCTTCACCGATAGAAGATACACAACAATTTGTAGACTTTCAGTCGGCCATAGATAGCTCTTTGCCATAGGTACGAAAGCGATACCCGTTGATGTCGTACTTGTCAAATGAACGAACCTTGTAGTCAAAACCATTAGCGACTTGTCTCAATTCGGTGTCCATAGACTCTGAATTAGCCTACAAGTTTAATACGAAAGGATTGTTGCATTAGGCACAAATTAGCGAATGAAATGAAATGGTCTAATAGAAATTACCGTTTGTTTGAACCAAGTATGAAACCGGGATAGCCGCCTCCTTGCTTTGCGAGAAGCTCATATTCTTCGACGGAATCCTTTTGGATTACCGCTCCATATGAGAATATGGTGATGTATCGACTGTATGAAATATCCAGGAATAAGAGCAGTTCAAAGGAAATAGAAGTTGCGAAACAATGTACCAAGAACTTACTCGATGTACGGCCGCACTTCTGTCAGGTTGTTGAAGATATACAACGTGATGGTCCAAAGATACTGGTTTCAAACCACTGGCTGGTGCAAGATTCCCTTTGAATAGGCTGAGGTTGGATCCACCCTTTTGAGGTTCATCAGCATTGTACCGAGGCTTCAGATTATGCAAATGATGATTTTTGGCTTCGTAGTGTGCTGTCACGAAGTTTGCCGCCTCCTCAGTGATGAATGCCTCAGCCATCGATGCTTCAATTCTACGTTTATTTTTACATTTTTGTTGAAGCATCTTCTTCATCCTCTTAGTTGGGTAGCACCAACGATTTTGCACGCCCCCCCCCCCAATCTTGCCTCGGTCGGGAGATGCAAAATCAAATGTTGCATTGGATTAAAGAAGCCCGATGGAAAGATCTTCTCTAACTTGCAGATCAACTCTTGTGCCAATTCTTCCATTTCATCTAGCACGCCAGGCAATAGTTCTTTCACACAAAGAACACGGAAGAAATAGATGAGTTCTGCCAGTACTAGCCATTCACCCTCAGGGATGAAGCCACGCAACATCACCGGCATTACCCGCTCAATCCATATGTGCCAATCATGACTCTCGAGACCAAATATCTTCAATTTATCAAGATTTGCTCCCCTCTTTAGATACGCTGCATAGCCATCGGGGAACATCAACTGTTGTTGCACCCACAAGATAATTTCCCTCATAGCTGGCCTTCCAAGATTGAACCATGCCTTTGGCTTCGTCCAGTTCTGCTTTCCTTTTGGTTCTTTCATGTTTTGTAATGGCCTATCACATAGCACCTCCAGATCGACTCTAGCCTTAGTATTATCCTTTGACTTCCCATCTATGTCGAACAATGTACCAAAAAGTGCCTCAGCGATATTCTTCCCAGTGTGCATCACGTTGATGTTGTGTGGGCAAAGGACGTCTTTGAAGTAAGGCATATCCCGTAATCATGTCTTGTGAGTCCAAGCGTGTTTAGAATTATACCCCTTGAAGTACCCTGGACGCTCTGGATCTGGCTCGAGAGCGTTTAACTGATCCAGGGTCTGTTGGCCTGTCAACGCAGGTGGTGCAGAGTTTTTAACAACTCTACCTCCGATGAAGTTCTTCTTGTCTTTCCTGAACTTATGGCGAGGATCCAGGAACTGTCTATGCATGTCGAAGCAAGAAAACTTGCGACCGGCCTGAAGCCAAGGAAATTCAAGAGCTCCCTTACATGTGGGGCACGAGAACCTTCCATGCACACACCAGCCAACGAATAGTGCAAACGCCGGCAAGTCATGTGTCGAGTACATGTACCAGACACGCATTATGAAGTTCCATTTGCTATAGGCGTCGTCTATCATGAACCCATTATCTCAGGCTTCTTGCAATTCGTCATTAAGCTGCTGCATGTACACATTCGTATTTTCCCCCGGACATTTGGGCCCTGGAATTATCAACATCAGGAAAATGTTCTTTCTTTGCATAATCTGTCCGGGGGGAGATTGAATGCAAAGACAAACACGAGCCAACAACTGTATTGGGTTGCCGTCAGACCAAACACACTGAACCCATCCGTGCTGACGCCGACTCGAGGATGCCTCGGATCTGCCGCTTTGTCATCATGTAATTCATCAAACTTCTTCCATGCAACAGCATCTGATGTCTGTACCATCATCAGATTCCCATCTGCATCTAGTTCGGTTCTTTTGCCCATTTTGTGCCATGTCATCTGTCTGGCCGTCTCTTCAACCAAGAAAATACGTTGAAGTCTTGGTACGATTGGCATATACCGAAGAACACTAATGGGGATTTTGGTCTGCATCTTCTCACCCATACCGTTGTCTACCACAACATACCTGGAAGACTTGCAAATGGGACAATAGTTCAAGTCTGCATATTCAGGCCTAAATAAGGCACATCCTTTCTCACATGCATGTATCTTCTCATAGGGCATCTTTAGTGCACGGAAGATTTTGTCCGACTGGTACATGTTTGCAGGCATTACATGGCCTTTGGGTAGAAAGCGTCCAAATACTGTCATAATTGCGTCGTAGCATTCTCTGCCCAAGTTGAACTGAGCCTTCAGAGCTATTACTTGTGAGATGGCATCCAACTGACAAAGCTCAGTGTGCTCGTGGAGCGGACGTTTTGAAGAATCCAACATTTCATTGAAGGCCTTTGCAGATTCCTCCATCTCCTTGTCCGAATCCCGAGCATCATCCAAGTCTTGCACCATGTTTTCCATCCCGGTACCATGCTCGTCAGTGCAATGACGAACCACCTCAGCTCGGTCACGTTGGGCAGACTCACCATGAAATGTCCACACTGTATAATTGGGCGTAAAACCACTCTTCTGCAGGTATTTGCCCATTTCAGCCTCTGTCCTCTTTTCCCAATTGTCGCACCGGGAACAGGGGCACCAGGTTTTCCTCTGGCCATTTGCAAATGCGGCTTGCACAAACGCCTTGGTTTTTATGAACCATTCAGTGCTCCATTTGTTCTGACCAGTGTGACTGGTGTACATCCACGCACGATCACTCATCTTGACTTTCAGAGCTACTGGACACACAACAAATATATGTATGTATATAATTCACCATGTATATATTCATCAGTTAATCTAGTTTGTCAATTTTATTACGTCCATGCAACCTACACTCTAATAGGTAATGATAGGTCCTAATCCCACCCGAGTATGTGTAGATTGGGTACCTTTTCCCATGCTATGCTCCGGATCCGACGCAAAATTTCGGCAGCACCTCCCTGCTGTTCTCCTGATACACATCTCTGCAATAAACAACGAGGATGTGTACCCGGAGAACAACAGGGGAGGCACTGAAAAAATTTATGTGTCTGATCCGGAGCAAAGCATATGGGCAAACGAACCCAATCTACACATACTCGGGCTGTCCATGGATAGCGTTGGACAATTCGAAAGAATCTCGGTTATAAATATGCAAATGCATGCATATTTATAGATGTAACCCTTTCAAACGGGAGACGCATAGTGGTTACGCATACTGATGATTGACACCTATAGCTAGCAAGTTTCATCGGCACGAAGACCGGAATAGAGCAAATGAAGGGGGAGGAGGAGATTCATTTGTGCTCACCAATGAACGCAGGGGCGGAGCTCATCGAACTCACGGGGGAGGTCGTCAAACACCACACCCTCGCAGCGACGAAACAACTGCACATTTGAATCCACCCGATAAACACAAATATGTATGATGTTTTGCATAACAAAATCGAAAAATATACGACCTAACTCATAATTCACTAATATATGACCCCGGCGGCCTCTAGAAGGCCAAAGAGCACCTTCTACATATTCTTCTTCTTCTTCTCCCCTACTCTTCTTCTCCTACACTTTCTTATTCTTCTTCTCCCCTCCTCTTCTTCTCCTACACTTTCTTCTTCTCCCCTCCTCTTCTTCTCCTACACTTTCTTCTTCTTCTTCTTCTCCCCTCTTCTTCTTCTTCTTCTTCTTCTTCTTCTTCTCACCTCTTCTTCTTCTTCTTCTTCTTCCCCTTCTACATATTCTTCTTTTCTTCTTCTTCTTTTTTCATCTTTTTCTACTTCTTTTAATTATATGACTAATTATCTAAAACCCATGCACTAAATCTAACACTAACACATATACATCCAGCACTAAACTAACACTAACAATTAAATAGCAAAAAAG